>NC_092714.1:1415508-1715508 GCF_047496885.1 Scyliorhinus torazame
TACGGGACAGTGAGTGACGGGGACAGTGAGTGACGGGACAGTGTGAGTGACGGGACAGTGAGTGACGGGGACAGTGGAGTGACGGGACAGTGAGTGACGGGACAGTGAGTGACGGGACAGTGAGTGACGGGACAGTGAGTGACGGACAGTGAGTGACGGGACAGTGAGTGACGGGACAGTGAGTGACGGACAGTGAGTGACGGGACAGTGTGAGTGACGGGACAGTGAGTGACGGGACAGTGAGTGACGGGACAGTGAGTGACGGGACAGTGTGAGTGACGGGACAGTGAGTGACGGGACAGTGAGTGACGGGACAGTGGTGACGGGACAGTGAGTGACGGGACAGTTGAGTGACGGGACAGTGTGAGTGACGGGACAGTGAGTGACGGGACAGTGAGTGACGGGACAGTGAGTGACGGGACAGTGTGAGTGACGGGACAGTGTGAGTGACGGGACAGTGAGTGACGGGACAGTGAGTGACGGGACAGTGAGTGACGGGACAGTGAGTGACGGACAGTGAGTGACGGGACAGTGTGAGTGACGGGACAGTGTGAGTGACGGGACAGTGTGAGTGACGGGACAGTGAGTGACGGGACAGTGAGTGACGGGACAGTGTGAGTGACGGGACAGTTGAGTGACGGGACAGTGAGTGACGGGACAGTGAGTGACGGGACAGTGTGAGTGACGGGACAGTGAGTGACGGGACAGTGTGAGTGACGGGACAGTGAGTGACGGGACAGTGAGTGACGGGACAGTGAGTGACGGGACAGTGAGTGACGGGACAGTGAGTGACGGGACAGTGTGAGTGACGGGACAGTGAGTGACGGGACAGTGTGAGTGACGGGACAGTGTGAGTGACGGGACAGTGAGTGACGGGACAGTGAGTGACGGGACAGTGAGTGACGGGACAGTGAGTGACGGGACAGTGTGAGTGACGGGACAGTGAGTGACGGGACAGTGAGTGACGGGACAGTGTGAGTGACGGGACAGTGAGTGACGGGACAGTGAGTGACGGGACAGTGAGTGACGGACAGTGTGAGTGACGGGGACAGTGAGTGACGGGACAGTGTGAGTGACGGGACAGTGAGTGACGGGACAGTGAGTGACGGGACAGTGAGTGACGGGACAGTGAGTGACGGGACAGTGAGTGACGGGACAGTGTGAGTGACGGGACAGTGAGTGACGGGACAGTGTGAGTGACGGGACAGTGAGTGACGGGACAGTGTGAGTGACGGGACAGTGAGTGACGGGACAGTGAGTGACGGGACAGTGTGAGTGACGGGACAGTGTGAGTGACGGGACAGTGAGTGACGGACAGTGTGAGTGACGGGACAGTGAGTGACGGGACAGTGTGAGTGACGGGACAGTGAGTGACGGGACAGTGGAGTGACGGGACAGTGTGAGTGAGACGGGACAGTGAGAGTGACGGGACAGTGAGTGACGGGACAGTGAGTGACGGGACAGTGTGAGTGACGGGACAGTGAGTGACGGGACAGTGAGTGACGGGACAGTGAGTGACGGGACAGTGAGTGACGGGACAGTGTGAGTGACGGGACAGTGAGTGACGGGACAGTGAGTGACGGGACAGTGAGTGACGGGACAGTGAGTGACGGGACAGTGAGTGACGGGACAGTGAGTGACGGGACAGTGAGTGACGGGACAGTGTGAGTGACGGGACAGTGTGAGTGACGGGACAGTGAGTGACGGGACAGTGAGTGACCGGGACAGTGAGTGACGGGACAGTGAGTGACGGGACAGTGTGAGTGACGGGACAGTGAGTGACGGGACAGTGAGTGACGGGACAGTGAGTGACGGGACAGTGTGAGTGACGGGACAGTGAGTGACGGGACAGTGGAGTGACGGGACAGTGGAGTGACGGGACAGTGTGAGTGACGGGACAGTGAGTGACGGGACAGTGAGTGACGGGACAGTGAGTGACGGGACAGTGTGAGTGACGGGACAGTGAGTGACGGGACAGTGAGTGACGGGACAGTGAGTGACGGGACAGTGAGTGACGGGACAGTGAGTGACGGGACAGTGAGTGACGGGACAGTGAGTGACGGGACAGTGTGAGTGACGGGACAGTGTGAGTGACGGGACAGTGAGTGACGGGACAGTGAGTGACGGGACAGTGTGAGTGACGGGACAGTGTGAGTGACGGGACAGTGAGTGACGGGACAGTGTGAGTGACGGGACAGTGAGTGACGGGACAGTGAGTGACGGGACAGTGAGTGACGGGACAGTGAGTGACGGGACAGTGAGTGACGGGACAGTGTGAGTGACGGGACAGTGTGAGTGACGGGACAGTGTGAGTGACGGGACAGTGAGTGACGGGACAGTGAGTGACGGGACAGTGAGTGACGGGACAGTGTGAGTGACGGGACAGTGAGTGACGGGACAGTGAGTGACGGACAGTGAGTGACGGGACAGTGAGTGACGGGACAGTGTGAGTGACGGGACAGTGAGTGACGGGACAGTGAGTGACGGGACAGTGTGAGTGACGGGACAGTGAGTGACGGGACAGTGTGAGTGACGGGACAGTGAGTGACGGGACAGTGAGTGACGGGACAGTGTGAGTGACGGGACAGTGAGTGACGGGACAGTGAGTGACGGGACAGTGAGTGACGGGACAGTGAGTGACGGGACAGTGGTGACGGGACAGTGTGAGTGACGGGACAGTGAGTGACGGGACAGTGAGTGACGGGACAGTGTGAGTGACGGGACAGTGGAGTGACGGGGACAGTGAGTGACGGGACAGTGTGAGTGACGGGACAGTGAGTGACGGGACAGTGTGAGTGACGGGACAGTGAGTGACGGGACAGTGAGTGACGGGACAGTGTGAGTGACGGGACAGTGTGAGTGACGGGACAGTGAGTGACGGGACAGTGAGTGACGGGACAGTGAGTGACGGACAGTGAGTGACGGGACAGTGAGTGACGGGACAGTGAGTGACGGGACAGTGTGAGTGACGGGACAGTGAGTGACGGGACAGTGAGTGACGGGACAGTGTGAGTGACGGGACAGTGAGTGACGGGACAGTGAGTGACGGGACAGTGTGAGTGACGGGACAGTGAGTGACGGGACAGTGAGTGACGGGACAGTGTGAGTGACGGGACAGTGAGTGACGGGACAGTGTGAGTGACGGGACAGTGAGTGACGGGACAGTGAGTGACGGGACAGTGTGAGTGACGGGACAGTGAGTGACGGGACAGTGAGTGACGGGACAGTGTGAGTGACGGGACAGTGAGTGACGGGACAGTGAGTGACGGGACAGTGAGTGACGGGACAGTGTGAGTGACGGGACAGTGAGTGACGGGACAGTGTGAGTGACGGGACAGTGAGTGACGGGACAGTGAGTGACGGGACAGTGAGTGACGGGACAGTGAGTGACGGGACAGTGAGTGACGGGACAGTGAGTGACGGGACAGTGTGAGTGACGGGACAGTGAGTGACGGGACAGTGTGAGTGACGGGACAGTGAGTGACGGGACAGTGAGTGACGGGACAGTGAGTGACGGGACAGTGAGTGACGGGACAGTGTGAGTGACGGGACAGTGAGTGACGGGACAGTGTGAGTGACGGGACAGTGAGTGACGGGACAGTGAGTGACGGGACAGTGAGTGACGGGACAGTGAGTGACGGGACAGTGAGTGACGGGACAGTGAGTGACGGGACAGTGAGTGACGGGACAGTGAGTGACGGGACAGTGTGAGTGACGGGACAGTGAGTGACGGGACAGTGTGAGTGACGGGACAGTGAGTGACGGGACAGTGAGTGACGGGACAGTGAGTGACGGGACAGTGAGTGACGGGACAGTGTGAGTGACGGGGACAGTGAGTGACGGGACAGTGTGAGTGACGGGACAGTGAGTGACGGGACAGTGAGTGACGGGACAGTGAGTGACGGGACAGTGAGTGACGGGACAGTGAGTGACGGGACAGTGAGTGACGGGACAGTGAGTGACGGGACAGTGAGTGACGGGACAGTGTGAGTGACGGGACAGTGAGTGACGGGACAGTGTGAGTGACGGGACAGTGTGAGTGACGGGACAGTGAGTGACGGGACAGTGAGTGACGGGACAGTGTGAGTGACGGGACAGTGAGTGACGGACAGTGAGTGACGGGACAGTGTGAGTGACGGGACAGTGAGTGACGGGACAGTGAGTGACGGGACAGTGAGTGACGGGACAGTGTGAGTGACGGGACAGTGAGTGACGGGACAGTGAGTGACGGGACAGTGTGAGTGACGGGACAGTGAGTGACGGGACAGTGAGTGACGGGGACAGTGAGTGACGGGACAGTGTGAGTGACGGGACAGTGAGTGACGGGACAGTGAGTGACGGGACAGTGTGAGTGACGGGACAGTGAGTGACGGGACAGTGAGTGACGGGACAGTGAGTGACGGGGACAGTGAGTGACGGGACAGTGTGAGTGACGGGACAGTGAGTGACGGGACAGTGAGTGACGGGACAGTGAGTGACGGACAGTGAGTGACGGGACAGTGAGTGACGGGACAGGTGAGTGACGGACAGTGAGTGACGGGACAGTGAGTGACGGGACAGTGAGTGACGGGACAGTGTGAGTGACGGGACAGTGAGTGACGGGACAGTGTGAGTGACGGGACAGTGAGTGACGGGACAGTGAGTGACGGGACAGTGAGTGACGGGACAGTGAGTGACGGGACAGTGAGTGACGGGACAGTGTGAGTGACGGGACAGTGAGTGACGGGACAGTGAGTGACGGGACAGTGAGTGACGGGACAGTGAGTGACGGGACAGTGTGAGTGACGGGACAGGTGAGTGACGGAGTGAGTGACGGGACAGTGAGTGACGGGACAGTGAGTGACGGGACAGTGTGAGTGACGGGACAGTGAGTGACGGGACAGTGGAGTGACGGGACAGTGTGAGTGACGGGACAGTGAGTGACGGGACAGTGAGTGACGGGACAGTGAGTGACGGGACAGTGAGTGACGGGACAGTGAGTGACGGACAGTGAGTGACGGGACAGTGAGTGACGGGACAGTGAGTGACGGGACAGTGAGTGACGGGACAGTGAGTGACGGGACAGTGAGTGACGGGACAGTGAGTGACGGGACAGTGTGAGTGACGGGACAGTGTGAGTGACGGGACAGTGAGTGACGGGACAGTGAGTGACGGGACAGTGAGTGACGGGACAGTGTGAGTGACGGGACAGTGAGTGACGGGACAGTGAGTGACGGGACAGTGAGTGACGGGACAGTGAGTGACGGGACAGTGTGAGTGACGGGACAGTGAGTGACGGGACAGTGTGAGTGACGGGACAGTGAGTGACGGACAGTGAGTGACGGGACAGTGTGAGTGACGGGACAGTGAGTGACGGGACAGTGAGTGACGGGACAGTGAGTGACGGGACAGTGAGTGACGGGACAGTGTGAGTGACGGGACAGTGTGAGTGACGGGACAGTGAGTGACGGGGACAGTGAGTGACGGGACAGTGAGAGTGACGGGACAGTGAGTGACGGGACAGTGTGAGTGACGGGACAGGTGAGTGACGGGACAGTGTGAGTGACGGGACAGTGTGAGTGACGGGACAGTGAGTGACGGGACAGTGAGTGACGGGACAGTGAGTGACGGGACAGTGAGTGACGGGACAGTGAGTGACGGGACAGTGTGAGTGACGGGACAGTGAGTGACGGGACAGTGAGTGACGGGACAGTGAGTGACGGGACAGTGAGTGACGGGACAGTGAGTGACGGGACAGTGAGTGACGGGACAGTGAGTGACGGACAGTGAGTGACGGGACAGTGAGTGACGGGACAGTTGAGTGACGGGACAGTGAGTGACGGGACAGTGAGTGACGGGACAGTGAGTGACGGGACAGTGAGTGACGGGACAGTGAGTGACGGGACAGTGAGTGACGGGACAGTGAGTGACGGGACAGTGAGTGACGGGACAGTGAGTGACGGGACAGTGAGTGACGGGACAGTGAGTGACGGGACAGTGAGTGACGGGACAGTGAGTGACGGGACAGTGAGTGACGGGACAGTGAGTGACGGGACAGTGAGTGACGGGACAGTGAGTGACGGGACAGTGAGTGACGGGACAGTGTGAGTGACGGGACAGTGAGTGACGGGACAGTGTGAGTGACGGGACAGTGAGTGACGGGACAGTGAGTGACGGGACAGTGAGTGACGGGACAGTGAGTGACGGGACAGTGTGAGTGACGGGACAGTGTGAGTGACGGGACAGTGAGTGACGGGACAGTGAGTGACGGGACAGTGAGTGACGGGACAGTGAGTGACGGGACAGTGTGAGTGACGGGACAGTGAGTGACGGGACAGTGAGTGACGGGACAGTGAGTGACGGGACAGTGAGTGACGGGACAGTGTGAGTGACGGGACAGTGAGTGACGGGACAGTGTGAGTGACGGGACAGTGAGTGACGGGACAGTGTGAGTGACGGGACAGTGTGAGTGACGGGACAGTGAGTGACGGGACAGTGAGTGACGGGGACAGTGAGTGACGGGACAGTGAGTGACGGGACAGTGTGAGTGACGGGACAGTGAGTGACGGGACAGTGAGTGACGGGACAGTGAGTGACGGACAGTGAGTGACGGGACAGTGAGTGACGGGACAGTGAGTGACGGGACAGTGAGTGACGGGACAGTGTGAGTGACGGGACAGTGGAGTGACGGGACAGTGAGTGACGGGACAGTGAGTGACGGGACAGTGTGAGTGACGGGACAGTGAGTGACGGGACAGTTGAGTGACGGGACAGTGAGTGACGGGACAGTGTGAGTGGACGGGACAGTGAGTGACGGGACAGTGAGTGACGGGACAGTGTGAGTGACGGGACAGTGAGTGACGGGACAGTGAGTGACGGGACAGTGAGTGACGGGACAGTGTGAGTGACGGGACAGTGAGTGACGGACAGTGTGAGTGACGGGACAGTGAGTGACGGGACAGTGTGAGTGACGGGACAGTGAGTGACGGGACAGTGAGTGACGGGACAGTGTGAGTGACGGGACAGTGAGTGACGGGACAGTGTGAGTGACGGGACAGTGTGAGTGACGGGACAGTGAGTGACGGGACAGTGAGTGACGGGACAGTGAGTGACGGGACAGTGTGAGTGACGGGACAGTGAGTGACGGGACAGTGTGAGTGACGGGACAGTGAGTGACGGGACAGTGAGTGACGGGACAGTGTGAGTGACGGGACAGTGAGTGACGGGACAGTGAGTGACGGGACAGTGTGAGTGACGGGACAGTGTGAGTGACGGGACAGTGAGTGACGGGACAGTGAGTGACGGGACAGTGAGTGACGGGACAGTGTGAGTGACGGGACAGTGAGTGACGGGACAGTGAGTGACGGGACAGTGTGAGTGACGGGACAGTGAGTGACGGGACAGTGTGAGTGACGGGACAGTGAGTGACGGGACAGTGTGAGTGACGGGACAGTGAGTGACGGGACAGTGTGAGTGACGGGACAGTGTGAGTGACGGGACAGTGAGTGACGGGACAGTGTGAGTGACGGGACAGTGAGTGACGGGACAGTGAGTGACGGGACAGTGAGTGACGGGACAGTGAGTGACGGGACAGTGTGAGTGACGGGACAGTGAGTGACGGGACAGTGAGTGACGGACAGTGAGTGACGGGACAGTGAGTGACGGGACAGTGAGTGACGGGACAGTGAGTGACGGGACAGTGAGTGACGGGACAGTGAGTGACGGGACAGTGTGAGTGACGGGACAGTGAGTGACGGGACAGTGTGAGTGACGGGACAGTGAGTGACGGGACAGTGAGTGACGGGACAGTGAGTGACGGGACAGTGTGAGTGACGGGACAGTGAGTGACGGGACAGTGTGAGTGACGGGACAGTGGAGTGACGGGACAGTGTGAGTGACGGGACAGTGAGTGACGGACAGTGTGAGTGACGGGACAGTGTGAGTGACGGGACAGTGAGTGACGGGACAGTGAGTGACGGGACAGTGAGTGACGGGACAGTGAGTGACGGGACAGTGAGTGACGGGACAGTGAGTGACGGGACAGTGTGAGTGACGGGACAGTGAGTGACGGGACAGTGTGAGTGACGGGACAGTGAGTGACGGGGACAGTGAGTGACGGGACAGTGTGAGTGACGGGACAGTGAGTGACGGGACAGTGAGTGACGGGACAGTGTGAGTGACGGGACAGTGTGAGTGACGGGACAGTGAGTGACGGGACAGTGAGTGACGGGACAGTGAGTGACGGGACAGTGAGTGACGGGACAGTGTGAGTGACGGGACAGTGAGTGACGGGACAGTGAGTGACGGGACAGTGAGTGACGGGACAGTGAGTGACGGGACAGTGTGAGTGACGGGACAGTGGAGTGACGGGACAGTGAGTGACGGGACAGTGAGTGACGGGACAGTGAGTGACGGGACAGTGAGTGACGGGACAGTGAGTGACGGGACAGTGAGTGACGGGACAGTGAGTGACGGGACAGTGTGAGTGACGGGACAGTGAGTGACGGGACAGTGTGAGTGACGGGACAGTGAGTGACGGGACAGTGAGTGACGGGGACAGTGAGTGACGGGACAGTGAGTGACGGGACAGTGTGAGTGACGGGACAGTGTGAGTGACGGGACAGTGAGTGACGGGACAGTGTGAGTGACGGGACAGTGAGTGACGGGACAGTGTGAGTGACGGGACAGTGAGTGACGGACAGTGAGTGACGGGACAGTGAGTGACGGGACAGTGAGTGACGGGACAGTGAGTGACGGGACAGTGTGAGTGACGGGACAGTGAGTGACGGGACAGTGAGTGACGGGACAGTGTGAGTGACGGGACAGTGTGAGTGACGGACAGTGTGAGTGACGGGACAGTGAGTGACGGACAGTGAGTGACGGGACAGTGAGTGACGGGACAGTGAGTGACGGGACAGTGAGTGACGGGACAGTGAGTGACGGGACAGTGAGTGACGGGACAGTGTGAGTGACGGGACAGTGAGTGACGGGACAGTGAGTGACGGGACAGTGTGAGTGACGGGACAGTGAGTGACGGGACAGTGAGTGACGGGACAGTGAGTGACGGGACAGTGTGAGTGACGGACAGTGAGTGACGGGACAGTGTGAGTGACGGGACAGTGAGTGACGGGACAGTGTGAGTGACGGGACAGTGTGAGTGACGGGACAGTGAGTGACGGGACAGTGTGAGTGACGGGACAGTGTGAGTGACGGGACAGTGAGTGACGGGACAGTGTGAGTGACGGGACAGTGAGTGACGGGACAGTGAGTGACGGGACAGTGAGTGACGGGACAGTGAGTGACGGGACAGTGTGAGTGACGGGACAGTGAGTGACGGGACAGTGAGTGACGGGACAGTGTGAGTGACGGGACAGTGAGTGACGGGACAGTGAGTGACGGGACAGTGAGTGACGGGACAGTGAGTGACGGGACAGTGAGTGACGGGACAGTGAGTGACGGGACAGTGTGAGTGACGGGACAGTGTGAGTGACGGGACAGTGTGAGTGACGGGACAGTGTGAGTGACGGGACAGTGTGAGTGACGGGACAGTGAGTGACGGGACAGTGAGTGACGGGACAGTGTGAGTGACGGGACAGTGAGTGACGGGACAGGTGAGTGACGGGACAGTGAGTGACGGGACAGTGAGTGACGGGACAGTGTGAGTGACGGGACAGTGAGTGACGGGACAGTGTGAGTGACGGGACAGTGTGAGTGACGGGACAGTGAGTGACGGGACAGTGAGTGACGGGACAGTGAGTGACGGGACAGTGAGTGACGGGACAGTGAGTGACGGGACAGTGAGTGACGGGACAGTGAGTGACGGACAGTGTGAGTGACGGGACAGTGAGTGACGGGACAGTGAGTGACGGGACAGTGTGAGTGACGGGACAGTGAGTGACGGGACAGTGTGAGTGACGGGACAGTGTGAGTGACGGACAGTGTGAGTGACGGGACAGTGTGAGTGACGGGACAGTGTGAGTGACGGGACAGTGTGAGTGACGGGACAGTGAGTGACGGGACAGTGAGTGACGGGACAGTGAGTGACGGGACAGTGAGTGACGGGACAGTGAGTGACGGGACAGTGTGAGTGACGGGACAGTGAGTGACGGACAGTGAGTGACGGGACAGTGTGAGTGACGGGACAGTGAGTGACGGGACAGTGTGAGTGACGGGACAGTGAGTGACGGGACAGTGAGTGACGGGACAGTGTGAGTGACGGGACAGTGAGTGACGGGACAGTGAGTGACGGGACAGTGTGAGTGACGGGACAGTGAGTGACGGGACAGTGAGTGACGGGACAGTGAGTGACGGGACAGTGTGATGACGGGACAGTGTGAGTGACGGGACAGTGTGAGTGACGGGACAGTGTGAGTGACGGGACAGTGAGTGACGGGACAGTGAGTGACGGGACAGTGGAGTGACGGGACAGTGAGTGACGGGACAGTGAGTGACGGGACAGTGAGTGACGGGACAGTGTGAGTGACGGGACAGTGAGTGACGGGACAGTGAGTGACGGGACAGTGAGTGACGGGACAGTGAGTGACGGGACAGTGAGTGACGGGACAGTGAGTGACGGGACAGTGAGTGACGGGACAGTGAGTGACGGGACAGTGAGTGACGGGACAGTGAGTGACGGGACAGTGTGAGTGACGGGACAGTGAGTGACGGGACAGTGAGTGACGGGACAGTGAGTGACGGGACAGTGAGTGACGGGACAGTGTGAGTGACGGGACAGTGAGTGACGGGACAGTGAGTGACGGG
This sequence comes from Scyliorhinus torazame, assembly GCF_047496885.1. Classification (NCBI taxonomy): domain Eukaryota; kingdom Metazoa; phylum Chordata; class Chondrichthyes; order Carcharhiniformes; family Scyliorhinidae; genus Scyliorhinus; species Scyliorhinus torazame. The sequence continues at coordinate 1,426,249 of NC_092714.1, forward strand.
ACAGTGAGTGACGGGACAGTGAGTGACGGGACAGTGTGAGTGACGGGACAGTGAGTGACGGGACAGTGAGTGACGGGACAGTGAGTGACGGGACAGTGAGTGACGGGGACAGTGTGAGTGACGGGACAGTGAGTGACGGGACAGTGAGTGACGGGACAGTGAGTGACGGGACAGTGAGTGACGGGACAGTGAGTGACGGGACAGTGAGTGACGGGACAGTGAGTGACGGGACAGTGAGTGACGGGACAGTGAGTGACGGACAGTGAGTGACGGGACAGTGGAGTGACGGGGACAGTGAGTGACGGGACAGTGTGAGTGACGGGACAGTGAGTGACGGGACAGTGTGAGTGACGGGACAGTGAGTGACGGGACAGTGAGTGACGGGACAGTGTGAGTGACGGGACAGTGAGTGACGGGACAGTGAGTGACGGACAGTGAGTGACGGGGACAGTGAGTGACGGGACAGTGTGAGTGACGGGACAGGTGAGTGACGGGACAGTGAGTGACGGGACAGTGAGTGACGGGACAGTGAGTGACGGGACAGTGAGTGACGGGACAGTGAGTGACGGGACAGTGTGAGTGACGGGACAGTGAGTGACGGGACAGTGTGAGTGACGGGACAGTGAGAGTGACGGGACAGTGAGTGACGGGACAGTGTGAGTGACGGGACAGTGAGTGACGGGACAGTGAGTGACGGGACAGTGTGAGTGACGGGACAGTGAGTGACGGGACAGTGAGTGACGGGACAGTGAGTGACGGGACAGTGAGTGACGGGACAGTGTGAGTGACGGGACAGTGAGTGACGGGACAGTGAGTGACGGGACAGTGAGTGACGGACTGACGACAGTGAGTGACGGGACAGTGAGTGACGGGACAGTGAGTGACGGGACAGTGAGTGACGGGACAGTGTGAGTGACGGGACAGTGAGTGACGGGACAGTGAGTGACGGGACAGTGAGTGACGGGACAGTGTGAGTGACGGGACAGTGAGTGACGGGACAGTGTGAGTGACGGGACAGTGAGTGACGGGACAGTGTGAGTGACGGGACAGTGAGTGACGGGACAGTGAGTGACGGGACAGTGTGAGTGACGGGACAGTGAGTGACGGGACAGTGAGTGACGGGACAGTGAGTGACGGGACAGTGTGTGACGGGACAGTGTGAGTGACGGGACAGTGTGAGTGACGGGACAGTGAGTGACGGGACAGTGAGTGACGGGACAGTGTGAGTGACGGGACAGTGAGTGACGGGACAGTGAGTGACGGGACAGTGTGAGTGACGGGGACAGTGTGAGTGACGGGACAGTGAGTGACGGGACAGTGAGTGACGGGACAGTGTGAGTGACGGGACAGTGTGAGTGACGGGACAGTGAGTGACGGGACAGTGAGTGACGGGACAGTGAGTGACGGGACAGTGTGAGTGACGGGACAGTGAGTGACGGGACAGTGAGTGACGGGACAGTGTGAGTGACGGGACAGTGTGAGTGACGGGACAGTGTGAGTGACGGGACAGTGTGAGTGACGGGACAGTGAGTGACGGGACAGTGTGAGTGACGGGACAGTGTGAGTGACGGGACAGTGAGTGACGGGACAGTGTGAGTGACGGGACAGTGAGTGACGGGACAGTGTGAGTGACGGGACAGTGAGTGACGGGACAGTGAGTGACGGGACAGTGAGTGACGGGACAGTGTGAGTGACGGGACAGTGTGAGTGACGGGACAGTGAGTGACGGGACAGTGAGTGACGGGACAGTGAGTGACGGGACAGTGAGTGACGGGACAGTGAGTGACGGGACAGTGTGAGTGACGGGACAGTGAGTGACGGGACAGTGTGAGTGACGGGACAGTGAGTGACGGGACAGTGAGTGACGGGACAGTGAGTGACGGGACAGTGAGTGACGGGACAGTGAGTGACGGGACAGTGAGTGACGGGACAGTGAGTGACGGGACAGTGAGTGACGGGACAGTGTGAGTGACGGGACAGTGAGTGACGGGACAGTGTGAGTGACGGGACAGTGTGAGTGACGGGACAGTGAGTGACGGGACAGTGAGTGACGGGACAGTGTGAGTGACGGGACAGTGTGAGTGACGGGACAGTGAGTGACGGGACAGTGAGTGACGGGACAGTGAGTGACGGGACAGTGTGAGTGACGGGACAGTGAGTGACGGGACAGTGAGTGACGGGACAGTGAGTGACGGGACAGTGAGTGACGGGACAGTGAGTGACGGGACAGTGAGTGACGGGACAGTGAGTGACGGGACAGTGAGTGACGGGACAGTGTGAGTGACGGGACAGTGAGTGACGGGACAGTGTGAGTGACGGGACAGTGAGAGTGACGGGACAGTGTGAGTGACGGGACAGTGAGTGACGGGACAGTGTGAGTGACGGGACAGTGTGAGTGACGGGACAGTGAGTGACGGGACAGTGAGTGACGGGACAGTGTGAGTGACGGGACAGTGAGAGTGACGGGACAGTGTGAGTGACGGGACAGTGAGTGACGGGACAGTGAGTGACGGGACAGTGAGTGACGGGACAGTGAGTGACGGGACAGTGAGTGACGGGACAGTGAGTGACGGGACAGTGGAGTGACGGGGACAGTGAGTGACGGGACAGTGAGTGACGGGACAGTGAGTGACGGGACAGTGAGAGTGACGGGACAGTGAGTGACGGGACAGTGAGTGACGGGACAGTGAGTGACGGGACAGTGAGTGACGGGACAGTGAGTGACGGGACAGTGAGTGACGGGACAGTGAGTGACGGGACAGTGAGAGTGACGGGACAGTGTGAGTGACGGGACAGTGAGTGACGGGACAGTGTGAGTGACGGGACAGTGTGAGTGACGGGACAGTGTGAGTGACGGGACAGTGAGTGACGGGACAGTGAGTGACGGGACAGTGAGTGACGGGACAGTGAGTGACGGGACAGTGAGTGACGGGACAGTGAGTGACGGGACAGTGAGTGACGGGACAGTGAGAGTGACGGGACAGTGTGAGTGACGGGACAGTGAGTGACGGGACAGTGTGAGTGACGGGACAGTGTGAGTGACGGGACAGTGAGTGACGGGACAGTGTGAGTGACGGGACAGTGAGTGACGGGACAGTGAGTGACGGGACAGTGTGAGTGACGGGACAGTGAGTGACGGGACAGTGAGTGACGGGACAGTGAGTGACGGGACAGTGAGTGACGGGACAGTGAGTGACGGGACAGTGAGTGACGGGACAGTGTGAGTGACGGGACAGTGAGTGACGGGACAGTGTGAGTGACGGGACAGTGAGTGACGGGACAGTGAGTGACGGGACAGTGTGAGTGACGGGACAGTGAGTGACGGGACAGTGAGTGACGGGACAGTGTGAGTGACGGGACAGTGAGTGACGGGACAGTGAGTGACGGGACAGTGAGTGACGGGACAGTGAGTGACGGGACAGTGAGTGACGGGACAGTGAGTGACGGGACAGTGTGAGTGACGGGACAGTGAGTGACGGGACAGTGAGTGACGGGACAGTGAGTGACGGGACAGTGAGTGACGGGACAGTGTGAGTGACGGGACAGTGAGTGACGGGACAGTGAGTGACGGGACAGTGAGTGACGGGACAGTGAGTGACGGGACAGTGTGAGTGACGGGACAGTGTGAGTGACGGGACAGTGAGTGACGGGACAGTGAGTGACGGGACAGTGAGTGACGGGACAGTGTGAGTGACGGGACAGTGAGTGACGGGACAGTGTGAGTGACGGGACAGTGAGTGACGGGACAGTGAGTGACGGGACAGTGTGAGTGACGGGACAGTGAGTGACGGGACAGTGAGTGACGGGACAGTGTGAGTGACGGGACAGTGAGTGACGGGACAGTGTGAGTGACGGGACAGTGTGAGTGACGGGACAGTGAGTGACGGGACAGTGAGTGACGGGACAGTGAGTGACGGGACAGTGAGTGACGGGACAGTGAGTGACGGGACAGTGAGTGACGGGACAGTGTGAGTGACGGGACAGTGTGAGTGACGGGACAGTGAGTGACGGGACAGTGTGAGTGACGGGACAGTGTGAGTGACGGGACAGTGAGTGACGGGACAGTGAGTGACGGGACAGTGAGTGACGGGACAGTGAGTGACGGGACAGTGAGTGACGGGACAGTGAGTGACGGGACAGTGTGAGTGACGGGACAGTGAGTGACGGGACAGTGTGAGTGACGGGACAGTGAGTGACGGGACAGTGTGAGTGACGGGACAGTGTGAGTGACGGGACAGTGAGTGACGGGACAGTGAGTGACGGGACAGTGTGAGTGACGGGACAGTGAGTGACGGGACAGTGTGAGTGACGGGACAGTGAGTGACGGGACAGTGAGTGACGGGACAGTGTGAGTGACGGGACAGTGAGTGACGGGACAGTGTGAGTGACGGGACAGTGAGTGACGGGACAGTGTGAGTGACGGGACAGTGAGTGACGGGACAGTGTGAGTGACGGGACAGTGAGTGACGGGACAGTGAGTGACGGGACAGTGAGTGACGGGACAGTGAGTGACGGGACAGTGTGAGTGACGGGACAGTGTGAGTGACGGGACAGTGAGTGACGGGACAGTGTGAGTGACGGGACAGTGAGTGACGGGACAGTGAGTGACGGGACAGTGTGAGTGACGGGACAGTGTGAGTGACGGGACAGTGTGAGTGACGGGACAGTGAGTGACGGGACAGTGAGTGACGGGACAGTGAGTGACGGGACAGTGAGTGACGGGACAGTGTGAGTGACGGGACAGTGAGTGACGGGACAGTGTGAGTGACGGGACAGTGAGTGACGGGACAGTGAGTGACGGGACAGTGAGTGACGGGACAGTGTGAGTGACGGGACAGTGAGTGACGGGACAGTGTGAGTGACGGGACAGTGAGTGACGGGACAGTGTGAGTGACGGGACAGTGAGTGACGGGACAGTGAGTGACGGGACAGTGAGTGACGGGACAGTGAGTGACGGGACAGTGTGAGTGACGGGACAGTGTGAGTGACGGGACAGTGAGTGACGGGACAGTGTGAGTGACGGGACAGTGAGTGACGGGACAGTGAGTGACGGGACAGTGTGAGTGACGGGACAGTGAGTGACGGGACAGTGTGAGTGACGGGACAGTGAGTGACGGGACAGTGTGAGTGACGGGACAGTGTGAGTGACGGGACAGTGTGAGTGACGGGACAGTGAGTGACGGGACAGTGTGAGTGACGGGACAGTGAGTGACGGGACAGTGAGTGACGGGACAGTGAGTGACGGGACAGTGTGAGTGACGGGACAGTGAGTGACGGGACAGTGTGAGTGACGGGACAGTGAGTGACGGGACAGTGAGTGACGGGACAGTGAGTGACGGGACAGTGAGTGACGGGACAGTGAGTGACGGGACAGTGAGTGACGGGACAGTGTGAGTGACGGGACAGTGTGAGTGACGGGACAGTGAGTGACGGGACAGTGAGTGACGGGACAGTGTGAGTGACGGGACAGTGAGTGACGGGACAGTGAGTGACGGGACAGTGAGTGACGGGACAGTGAGTGACGGGACAGTGAGTGACGGGACAGTGAGTGACGGGACAGTGTGAGACAATAGCCAGGACAGGATTACACAAATTCATCATCTTTGATTGAGGACAGCACTGCAGGAGTTCCTCAGCGTGGTGTCCTAGGCCCAACCATTTTCAGCTGCTGTATCAATGACCTTCCTTCCAACATAAGGTGAGAAGTGGGGATGTTTGTAGATGATTGAATGGTTTTCATAGAACCATAGAATCCCTACAGTGCAGACGGAGGCCACTTGGCCCATTGATTCTGCACTGGCCCTCTGGAAGTGTACGACAGGCAAATCCACTCCCCCTCCCTATCCCATTGACCCCTTCATCTGACCTGCACATCTTTTTGTTTTGGACACTGAGGGGCAATTTAGCTTAGCCAATCAATTGACCTGCACATCTTAGGACTTCAGCATCATTCACGACTCCTCAGATACTCTTGACATTATCCATCACCAAATCCCCCACAATCAACATCCTGAGGGTTCCATTGACCTGAAACTGAACTGGACTAGCGATATTAATACTGTGGCTACCAGAGCAGGTCAAAAGATAGGAATCCTACTGCGAGTAACTCATCTCCTGATCCGCCAAAGCCCGTCCACCACCTAAGGCACAAGTCAGGAGTGTGATGGAAACTCTCCACTTGCCTGGATGAGCGCAGCTCCAACAACACTCAACTATCCAGGACAAAGCAGCCCCGCTTGATTGTTCCCCCTTCCATAAAAATTCACTCCCTCCACTACCGACGAACAGCGGCAGCCGTGTGTACCATCTACAAGATGCACGACAGTATCTCACCGAGGTCCCTTAGGCAGCACCTTCTAAACCCCCGACCACTACCATCTAGAATGACAAGAGCAGCAGATACCTGGGAACCCCACCACCTGCAGGTTCCCCTCCAAGCCACTCACCATCCTGACTTGGAAATATATCGCCGCTCCTTCACTGTCGCTGGGTCAAATTTCTGGAACACCCTAACAGCAAGGTGGGTGTACCTACAGTGACACTTCCAAATGTGAATAAATTCTGTCCCTCAATATCTTCTCCAACAGTTTCCCCACCCCTGACATCAGGCTCATGGCCTATAATTACCTGGATTATCCTTCCCTTCTCAAACAAAGGGACAACATTGGCTATTCTCCAGTCATGGAATCATAGAATTTACAGTGCAGAAGGACACCATTCGGCCCATCGAGTCTGCACCGGCCCTCTGAAAGAGCAACCCATTTAAGCCCACACTTCCAACTTATCAACGTAACCCAGTAACCCCGCCTAATCTTTTTGGACCCAGTCCTTTGGAACCACGACTGTGGTCAGAGATGATGCAAAGACATTGAAATGTTCTGTACTCTGGGATAACACAAGCTGCAACTGGATGCAGCTTTGACAAAAAGATACTCCAGACCTTGAAGTTGGTTCAATCTGATTTATTGACCCAGTAGCACAGTTAGCACAGTTCTCTATGAGTTTGATTCTCTGCTAACCTAAGTGTGGTTACTCTGTCTGACTGAACCAGACTAGCTCTTAGCCACGTGCTGGAGGTGTGATACTGTACATACACCCTGACTCACTCTGTAGATGTTCATCAGTGGAAAGAGGCGCAATGTGAGTGCCTCGTGCCTTTTATAGTGAGATACCACCCCTGAGTGTCCTGCCTGCTCATTGGTCATGTCCTGTTCTCTGTGTTCATTAGCTGCCTGTCTGTGCCTGTCTGTATATCATTATCTGCATGTCTGCCTATCATGACATCTCCCTTTTAAAAAATGTTTTGTTGGCATTTGGGAACGTACTTACATGTGGTGGCATATAGAACATAGAACATAGAACATAGCACAATACAGCGCAGTACAGGCCCTTCGGCCCACGATGTTGCACCGAAACAAAAGCCATCTAACCTACACTATGCCATTATCATCCATATGTTTATCCAATAAACTTTTAAATGCCCTCAATGTTGGCGAGTTCACTACTGTAGCAGGTAGGGCATTCCACGGCCTCACCACTCTTTGCGTAAAGAACCTACCTCTGACCTCTGTCCTATATCTATTACCCCTCAGTTTAAAGCTATGTCCCCTCGTGCCAGCCATATCCATCCACGGGAGAAGGCTCTCACTGTCCACCCTATCCAACCCCCTGATCATTTTGTATGCCTCTATTAAGTCTCCTCTTAACCTTCTTCTCTCCAACGAAAACAACCTCAAGTCCATCAGCCTTTCCTCATCAGATTTTCCCTCCATACCAGGCAACATCCTGGTAAATCTCCTCTGCACCCGCTCCAAAGCCTCCACGCCCTTCCTATAATGCGGTGACCAGAACTGTACGCAATACTCCAAATGCGGCCGTACCAGAGCTCTGTACAGCTGCAACATGACCTCCTGACTCCGGAACTCAATCCCTCTACCAATAAAGGCCAACACTCCATAGGCCTTCTTCACAACCCTATCAACCTGGGTGGTAACTTTCAGGGATCTATGTACATGGACACCTAGATCCCTCTGCTCATCCACACTTCCAAGAACTTTACCATGAGCCAAATATTCCGCATTCCTGTTTTTCCTTCCAAAGTGAATCACCTCACACTTCTCTACATTGAACTCCATTTGCCACCTCTCAGCCCAGCTCTGCAGCTTATCTATATCCCTCTGTAACCTGCTACATCCTTCCACACTATCGACAACACCACCGACTTTAGTATCGTCTGCAAATTTACTCACCCACCCTTCTGCGCCTTCCTCTAGGTCATTGATAAAAATGACAAACAGCAACGGCCCCAGAACAGATCCTTGTGGTACTCCACTTGTGACTGAACACATTCTGAACATTTCCCATCAACCACCACCCTCTGTCTTCTTTCATCTAGCCAATTTCTGATCCACATCTCTAAATCACCCTCAATCCCCAGCCTCCGTATTTTCTGCAATAGCCTACCGTGGGGAACCTTATCAAACGCTTTGCTGAAATCCATATACACCACATCAACTGCTCTACCCTCGTCTACCTGTTCAGTCACCTTCTCAAAGAACTCGATCAGGTTTGTGAAGCATGACCTACCCTTCACAAAGCCATGCTGACTATCCTTGATCATATTATTCCTATCTAGATGATTATAAATCTTGTCTCTTATAATCCCCTCCAAGACTTTACCCACTACAGACGTGAGGCTCACCGGTCTATAGTTGCCGGGGTTGTCTCTGCTCCCCTTTTTGAACAAAGGGACCACATTTGCTGTTCTCCAGTCCTCTGGCACTATTCCTGTAGCCAATGATGACATAAAAATCAAAGCCAAAGGTCCAGCAATCTCTTCCCTGGCCTCCCAGAGAATCCTAGGATAAATCCCATCAGGTCCCGGGGACTTATCTATTTTCAGCCTGTCCAGAATTGCCAACACCTCTTCCCTACGTACCTCAATGCCATCTATTCTATTAGCCTGGGGCTCAGCATTCTCCTCCACAACATTATCTTTTTCCTGAGTGAATACTGACGAAAAATATTCATTTAGTATCTTGCCTATCTCTTCAGACTCCACACACAATTTCCCATCCCTGTCCTTGACTGGTCCTACTCTTTCCCTAGTCATTCGCTTATTCCTGACATACCTATAGAAAGCTTTTGGGTTTTCCTTGATCCTTCCTGCCAAATACTTCTCATGTCCCCTCCTTGCTCGTCTTAGCTCTCTCTTTAGATCCTTCCTCGCTACCTTGTAACTATCCATCGCCCCAACCGAAACTTCACACTTCATCTTCACATAGGCCTCCTTCTTCCTCTTAACAAGAGATTCCACTTCCCTGGTAAACAACGGTTCCCTCGCTCGGCGCCTTCCTCCCTGCCTGACCAGTACATACTTATCAAGAACACGCAGTAGCTGATCCTTGAACAAGCTCCACTTATCCAGTGTGCCCAACACTTGCAGCCTACTTCTCCACCTTATCCCCCCCAAGTCACGTCTAATGGCATCATAATTGCCCTTCCCCCAGCTATAACTCTTGCCCTGCGGTGTATACTTATCCCTTTCCATCATTAACGTAAACGTCACCGAATTGTGGTCACTGTCCCCAAAGTGCTCTCCTACCTCCAAATCCAACACCTGGCCTGGTTCATTACCCAAAACCAAATCCAATGTGGCCTCACCTCTTGTTGGCCTGTCAACAAACTGTGTCAGGAAACCCTCCTGCACACACTGTACAAAAAACGACCCATCTAATGTACTCAAACTATATCTTTTCCAGTCAATATTTGGAAAGTCAAAGTCTCCCATAATAACTACCCTGTTACTTTCGCTCTTATCCAGGATCATCCTCGCCATCCTTTCCTCTACATCCCTAGAACTATTTGGAGGCCTATAGAAGACTCCCAATAGTGTGACCTCTCCTTTCATGTTTCTAACCTCAGCCCATACTACCTCGGAAGATGAGTCCCCATCTAGCATCCTCTCAGCCACCGTAATACTGCTCTTGACTAGCAGCGCCACACCTCCCCCTCTTTTGCCTCCTTCTCTGAGCTTACTAAAACACCTAAACCCCGGAACCTGCAACATCCATTCCTGTCCCTGCTCTATCCATGTCTCCGAAATGGCCACAACATCGAAGTCCCAGGTACCAACCCATGCTGCCAGTTCCCCTACCTTATTTCGTATAGGCCTGGCATTGAAGTAGACACACTTCAAACCACCTACCTGAACACTGGCCCCCTCCTGCGATGTCAAATCTGAGCTCCTGACCTCTATACTCTCATTTTCCCTTACCCTAAAACTACAATCCAGGTTCCCATTCCCCTGCTGCATTAGTTTAAACCCCCCCCAAAGAGCACTAACAAATCTCCCCCCCAGGATATTTGTGCCCCTCAGGTTCAGATGTAGACTATCCTGTCTGTAGAAGTCCCACCTTCCCCAGAAAGAGCCCCAGTTATCCAGAAATCTGAATCCCTCCCGCCTGCACCATCCCTGTAGCCACGTGTTTAAATGCTCTCTCTCCCTATTCCTCATCTCACTATCACGTGGCACGGGCAACAACCCAGAGATAACAACTCTGTTTGTTCTAGTTCTGAGCTTCCATCCTAGCTCCCTGAAAGCCTGCCTGACATCCTTGTCCCCTTTCCTACCTATGTCGTTAGTGCCAATGTGGACCACGACTTGGGCTGCTCCCCCTCCCCCTTAAGGACCCGGAAAACACGATCCGAGACATCACGTACCCTTGCACCTGGGAGGCAACATACCAAACGTGAGTCTCTCACGCTCCCACAAAATCTCCTATCTGTGCCCCTGACTATAGAGTCCCCAATTACTAATGCTCTGCTCCTCTCCCCCCTTCCCTTCTGAGCAACAGGGACAGACTCCGTGCCAGAGGCCCGTACCCCATGGCTTACCCCTAGTAAGACGTCCCCCCCACAAGTATCCAAAGCGGTATACTTGTTTCTCAGGGGAATGACCGCAGGGGATCCCTGCACTGACTGCTTTTTCCCAGTCCCTCTTACAGTTACCCACCTATCTCCAATCTTTGGTGTAACTAATTCCCTGAAGCTGCTATCTATGACCCCCTCTGCCTCCCGAATGATCCGAAGTTCTTCCAACTCCAGCTCCAGTTCCCTAACTCGGTCTTGGAGGAGCTGGAGATGGCAGCACTTCCTGCAGGTAACAGGAAGTTATTAACATATTTACAAGCGGTGAGTGGGATACCATGCCTGGAGAACGTCTCCTTACAGGCCTTGATGACAGTCCGAGATGTGGGGTCTGAGAGCTTCACGACTTCAGGGTAATTGGAGAAATAGTCAATAATCAACACGTAGTCACGACCATTCGCACGAAAGAGGCCGATGCCAACCTTGGACCACGGGGAGGTCTGGATTTCATGCTGCTGGAGCGTCTCCTTGCTCTGCGCTGGCTGGAAGCATTGACAGGTCGCACAGTTGAGGACCATGTTCGAGATGTCCGGGCTAATACTGGGCCAGTAGTCAGCCTGCCCGGCTCTGCGTTTGTACTTCTCGACGCCCAGGTGTCCCTCAATAATTTGGCGGAGCACCAAGCTCTGGAGACTGAGCGGAATGACGATCCGGTCCAGCTTGAGGAGGATACCATCAATCACCGTCAGGTCGTCCTTTCCATTGTAAAACTGAGGGCACTGCCCTTTCTGCCAGCCCTTGGCGAGGTGGTGCATGACACGCTGCAAGAGGGGGTCTTTGGCTGTCTCCTCACGGATATGAACCACCTTCTCATCAGACGCCGGGAGGGGGCCAGCACACAGCTGCACCTGTGATTCAATCTGCTGGATGATTTCCAGCAGTTCACTCGGCAATGTGATGGAGCGGGACAATGCATCAGCGATAATGAGCTCCTTGCCAGGCGTGTACACTAAGTCAAAGTCGTACCTTCTGAGTTTGAGGAGGATGCGCTGCAACCGAGCCGTCATGTCGTTCAGGTCCTTGTGGATAATGTGGACCAGAGGCCTGTGATCCGTCTCGACATTGAAGGTCGGCAGGCCGTAGACATAGTCGTGAAACTTGAGAATGCCAGTGAGAAGTCCCAGGCGTTCCTTCTCTAGTTGCGCATACCTCGTTTCAGTGGGCGTCATGGCCCTCGATGCGCAGACTACCAGTGCCCAGGATGAAGTGGCATCGCGTTGAAGCAGCACCGCACCGATGCCATCCTGGCCCGCATCTGTCGAGGTCTTCGTCTCCCTGTCTAGGTCGGAAAATGCCAAGACGGGTGCAGTGGTGAGCTTGGCTTTCAGCTCCAACTCTGCCTGATGTGCTGCCTTCCACTCAAAGGCAGTGGACTTTTTCACCAGGTTTCGTAGGGCCGTGAGGCCATGTTTGGGATGAACTTGCCCAGAAAATTGACCATGCCCAGGAAGCGCAACACCGCCTTCTTGTCTTCAGGGACCTTCATGACTTTGGTGGCCTTGACCTTGTCTGTGTCGGGGCACACGCCCTGCTGAGGGATCTGGTCACCTAGGAACTTGAGTGTCGACATGCCAAAGCAACACTTGGACCTGTTCAGCTTCAGGCCATTGGCGTGGACACGGCGGAATACCTGCTGGAGACGGGAAACATGCTCCTCAGGGGTCGTGACCATATGATGATGTCGTCCACGTACACACGAACCCCTTCAATGCCTTCCATCATCTGCTCCATGATGCGATGGAAGGTCTCCGATGCCGAGACAATGCCAAACGGCATACGGTTATTGCAGTATCTGCCAAACGGTGTGTTGAAGGTGCAGAGCCTTCTGCTGGACTCATCCCGCTGGATTTGCCAAAATCCATGTGACGCATCTAACTTGGTGAAAAAACGTGCGTGTGCCATCTCACTGGTGAGTTCCTCCCGCTTCGGGATGGGATAGTGTTCTCGCATTATATTCTTATTGAGATCCTTGGGATCGATGCAGATGCGCAGGTCTCCCGAAGGCTTTCTAACACATACCATCGAGCTGACCCAGTCAGTCGGTGCGGTTACCTTGGATATGATGCCCTGTTGCTGAGAATCCTTGAGCTGTGCCTTCAGGCGCTCCCTCAGCGGAGCCGGGACCCGGCGTGGTGCGTGGACCACTGGCTTGGCATCAGGTCGGAGCAGAATCTTGTATCGATACGGCAGCGTGCCCATCCCCACGAACACATCCGGATACTGGGCGAGGATGTCGTCAATGCCGGCCTGAAGATCCACACTGGAGGATGTCGTTGGGTAAACCCGCTGCATGAGGTTCAGCTGCTTGCAGGCCAGCGCGCCAAGTGGGGATGCCCTGTCTGGCTTGACAATTTCAAAACGAAACCGTGCATGGGTGCTCCGGTTGGAGACGAGTAGATGACAGGATCTCAGTGCCGTGATGGCATTTCCGTTATAGTCCAGGAGCCTGCAGGCTGCTGGAAGGAGCTTGGGGGGCTTCTTTTTTTTAAAAAATATGTTTTTATTAAGAATTTTTCAACAATATTTTCGACCATATAAACAAACCGCGCCCCCCCCGTAACAAAGAAAAGGAATAAAGCTTGTGTGGCAAGACATGAACATGGCCAGTCAATACGATACATAACTCTTTTTTAAAAAAATTTTTATTCTCCTCCTTTTTCACATTTTCTCCCAAATTTACACCCATCAACAATAAACAATAATCAGCAAGATATGTCAATCCCCATGTCAATAACAACGATCCCATCTACCCACCAACCCCCAAACATCAGCCCGCATGTTTACATAAACAAATGGCAAAAAGGAATCAGGGATTACCCATAGTCACCCTTAATCTTACACAACTCTCCCCCCCCCCCCCCCCTTTGGTACAGGCCTCCACGACCGATGAACCCGATCCAGTTCATATCGGGAGAGATCCTCCCCCTCCCCCAATAGTTTTGCCAGCATCGCGGCAAAATACTCAGTCGGCTTCGGTCCTTCAACTCCTTCGGGCAGCCCCACAATCCTCAAATTCTGTCGCCTGGATCTGTTTTCCAGGTCTTCCATTTTTCCTCACAGATCCTTGTTAATCTCCATCACCTTCCGTATCTCCTTCCCCATCGAGGCAAGTTGATCACCGTGCTGCAATAATGTCTCCTCCACTTCCTTCAGCGCCTCCCCTTGCTCTCGCACCTCCGCCACTGCGCTCACCACCGCCGTCCTCACCGGGGAAACCGCCTCCTCCACCAGCACACTCAAAACCTCCCTCATCTCCTTCCTCACCGTCTCCATGCATTTCGCAATCTGCGACAACTGCTTTTCAAATTCCGCAGCCATCACCCTGGTTATTTCTTCAGCCGTAAGCAGTGCGGCCTCCCTGGTGCTCCAGCCTCCATTTTTCCTGGTGACCCCGCGGTGACCTTTCCACTCCCCGATGGACCTCCAGCTGTTTTTTTTCCGGCCGTTTTCTTGCTCACCCTCGACATTTTTCTTTGTTTCTTTTTTCCTCCTGTGTCTCCACTGTGCCTCCTCCGTGCCTTCTCCCTTCTTCTGCCGCCTCCGCGGACCCTGGGACCGGGCTTAAAGCCCCGAAAATGCTGGTGCCGACCGGGAGCCCTCCATTGTGCGGCCGCCTCCCGCCCGCTGTCACCGGAAGTCACAATACATAACTCTTGGGGGGCTTCTTGATGCGTTTGAAATCCGCCTATGAGAGGAGGTTGGTAGACGCACCTGTGTCCAGCTTAAACTGGATGGAGCAGTGTTGACCTGCATCACCGCACGCCATTCGTCCGCAGAATCCCCAGCGAGGATGGATTGAAGTTGTGATGAGTTGGATGTGGCATATTCACATTTGGTAATGATGCCCACACAGTGGGCGGAGTCCAGGCATTCTTCCTCTGGATCCGTTGTGCTGCCAGGATCAGAATCCTGTAATTGTTGTTGCACACTCTGAACGCGCCGTCGTCGGAATTGGGAGCGCTGGCCCCTGACTGGTGGTGCAGACCTGCACAAGGCTGCACAGTGTCCAGGCTTCCCGCAGTTTAAACATCGCCTGAATCTTGCAGGGCAGTGTTTCTTTAAGTGGGCGGTGCCACAGTTCGAGCACGTCATGACGTCGGCGTCCTGACGCTCCGCGCGTCGTCGCACATGCGCAGTGCGGGTGTTGGCTGCTTCGTTAGCCCGTTCGCATCGCGCATGCGTGGGGCCCCGGGAAAAGTGCGCGAAATGGCCGCTTTCATCAATGCTGAGGCGCTGCATCCGGGAGATGGCCTGCACGCTCTCTGCCTCGTGGGGGGCAAGTTTCTCATCTTCAGCCAATCTGCACTGGGCATAGCGATTTTTGGCGTGCTCATGCACTGTGCATGTTTCAATCGCGACTGGCAGGGTCATGTGCTTGATTTTCAGTAGCTGCTCTCTCAGAGGATCAGAGTGAACTCCAAAAACGATTTGGTCTCTGATCATGGAGTCAGCAATATCACCAAATTTGCAGGACAGCGCTCGCAGGCGGAGGCTAGTTAAGAAGGAGTTGAAAGATTCATCTTTACCTTGTAGACGCTGTTTGAATATGTAGCGCTCGAAAATTTCATTGGTGTCCATTTCACAGTGACTGTCAAACTTGTCCAGGATTGTCTGAAACTTTGTCTTAGAACATAGAACATAGAACATAGAACAATACAGCGCAGTACAGGCCCTTCGGCCCACGATGTTGCACCGAAACAAAAGCCATCTAACCTACACTATGCCATTATCATCCATATGTTTATCCAATAAACTTTTAAATGCCCTCAATGTTGGCGAGTTCACTACTGTAGCAGGTAGGTCTTGTCCTGGCCTTCGGTGAAGTGAAAAGAGTTGAAGAGTTGGATGGCTTGATCACCCGCTGTTGAGAGGAGAAGCGCGATCTTCCTTGCATCAGACGCATCCACGAGGTCTGAAGCTTCGATGTACAGCAGAAACTTTTGCTTGAATGTCCGCCAGTTGGCACTGAGATCGCCGGAGGTCCTGAGCTGGTGAGGAGCCGGAATCTTCTCCATGGTGCCGGGGTACATTCGCTGGTCGTCAGGAACGGACTGAAGTAAACCACCTAGATTCAGCAGTCTCCTGGTAGCATGTCGTGTTATGTACTCTGGGATAACACAGGCTGCAACTGGATGCAGCTTTGACCAAAAGATACTCCAGACCTTGAAGTTGGTTGATTTATTGAACCAGTAGCACAGTTAGCTCAGTTCTCTCTGAGTTCGACTCTCTGCTAACCTAAGTGTGGTTACTCTGTCTGACTGAACCAGACTAGCTCTTAGCCACGTGCTGGAGGTTTATAAGAGATAGCATAGGATGTATAATCAACTGGAAAGGAATAATTTGATTAGAGATAGTCAACACGGTTTTGTGAAGGGTAGGTCGTGCCTCACAAACCTTATTGAGTTCTTTGAGAAGGTGACCAAACAGGTGGATGAGGGTAAAGCAGTTGATGTGGTGTATATGGATTTCAGTAAAGTTTTGATAAGGTTCCCCACGGTAGGCTACTGCAGAAAATATGGAGGCATGGGATTCAGGGTGATTTAGCAGTTTGGATCAGAAATTGGCTAGCTGGAAGAAGACAAAGGGTGGTGGTTGATGGGAAATGTTCAGACTGGAGTCCAGTTACTAGTGGTGTACCACAAGGATCTGTTTTGGGGCCACTGCTGTTTGTCATTTTTACAAATGACTTGGAGGAGGGCGTAGAAGGATGGGTGAGTAAATTTGCAGATGACACTAAAGTCGGTGGAGTTGTGGACAGTGCGGAAGGATGTTACAAGTTACAGAGGGACATAGATAAGCTGCAGCGCTGGGCTGAGAGGTGGCAAATGGAGTTTAATGCAGAAAAATGTGAGGTGATTCATTTTGGAAGGAATAACGGGAAGACAGAGTTCTGGGCTAATGGTAAGATTCTTGGCAGTGTGGATGAGCAGAGAGATCTCGGTGTCCATGTACATAGATCCCTGAAAGTTGCCACCCAGGTTGAAGGTTGTTAAGAAGGCGTACGGTGTGTTAGCTTTTATTGGTCAAGGGATTGAGTTTCGGAGCCATGAGGTCATGTTGCAGCTGTACAAAACTCTGTTGCAGCCGCATTTGGAGTATTGCGTGCAATTCTGGTCGCCGCATTATAGGAAGGATGTGGAAACATTGGAAAGGGTGCAGAGGAGATTTACCAGAATGTTGCCTGGTATGGAGGGAAGATCTTATGAGGAAAGGCTGAGGGAGTATGATGACTTGAGGCTGTTTTCGTTAGAGAGAAGAAGGTTAAGAGGTGACTTAATTGAGGCATACAAGATGATCAAGAGGATTGGATAGGGTGGACAGTGAGAGCCTTTTTCCTCGGATGGTGATGTCTAGCACGAGGGGACATAGCTTAAAATTGAGGGGAGATAGATATAGGACAGATGTCAGAGGTCGGTTCTTTACTCAGAGAGTAGTAAGGGCGTGGAATGCCCTGCCTGCAACAGTAGTGGACTCGCCAACACTAAGGGCATTCAAATGGTCATTAGATAGACATATGGACGATAAGGGAATAGTGTAGATGGGCTTTGGAGTGGTTTCACAGGTCGGCGCAACATCGAGGGCCGAATGGCCTGTACTGCGCTGTAATGTTCTATGTGTGATACTGTACATACACCCTGACTCACTCTGTAGATGTTCATCAGTGGAAAGAGGCAGAGTGTGAGTGCCTCGTGCGTTTTATAGTGAGATACCACCCCGAGTGTCCTGCCTGCTCATTGGTCATGTCCTGTTCTCCGTGCCTGTCTGAATATTATCTCCATGTCTGCATATCATGACAGATATCTGTTAAGGCCCCAGCTATTTCCTATCTTGCCTCCCACAGTAACCTGGGAAAGATCCCATCCGGCCCAGCAGGTTTCCTTTTTTTAAATTTAGAGTAACCAATACTTTTTTATCCAATTAAAGGGCAATTTAACGTGGCCAATTCACCTACTCCGCACAGCTTTGGGTTGTGGGTGGTGGGAGGCCCACCCAGACACGGGGAGAATGTGCAAACTGCACACGGACAGTGACCCGGGCTGGGATCGAACCCGGATCCTCAGCTCTGTGAGGCAGTAGTGCTAACCACTGTGCCACCCATGGGACTTGTCTACCTCAATGCACGTTAAGATCTCCAACACTTCCCCCTTCATTAGGCTGACATGTCCTGGAGTATTCACACACCCATCCTAATCCTCATCTGTCACGTATCTCTCCTTGGTGAATACCAATGCAAAGTACTCATTAAGGATCGAGCCCACTTCCTCTGACTGCACGCGTAACCTCCCTCCTTTGTCCTTTTGTGACCCTGTCAGTGTGACTGACCCCTCGATAGTGTGACCCTGTCACTGTGTGACTGACCCCTCGATAGTGTGACCCTGTCAGTGTGTGACTGACCCCTCGATAGTGTGACCCTGTCAGTGTGACTGACCCCTCGATAGTGTGACCCTGTCACTGTGTGACTGACCCCTCGATAGTGTGACCCTGTCAGTGTGACTGACCCCTCGATAGTGTGACCCTGTCACTGTGTGACTGACCCCTCGATAGTGTGACCCTTTCACTGTGTAACAGACCCTTCGATAGTGTGACCCTGTCACTGTGTAACTGACCATCGATAGTGTGACCCTTTCACTGTGTAACAGACCCTTCGATAGTGTGACCCTGTCACTGTGTAACTGACCATCGATAGTGTGACCCTTTCACTGTGTGACTGACCTCTCGATAGTGTGACCCTGTCACTGTGTGACTGACCATCGATAGTGTGACCCTGTCACTGTGTGACTGACCATCGATAGTGTGACCCTTTCACTGTGTGACTGACCATCGATAGTGTGACCCTTTCACTGTGTGACTGACCTCTCGATAGTGTGACCCTGTCACTGTGTGACTGACCATCGATAGTGTGACCCTGTCACTGTGTGACTGACCTCTCGATAGTGTGACCCTTTCACTGTGTGACTGACCTCTCGATAGTGTGACCCTGTCACTGTGTGACTGACCCCTCGATAGTGTCACCCTGTCACTGTGTGACTGACCATCGATAGTGTGACCCTGTCACTGTGTGACTGACCCCTCGATAGTGTGACCCTGTCGCTGTGTGACTGACCCCTCGATAGTGTGACCCTGTCAGTGTGACTGACCCCTCGATAGTGTGACCCTGTCACTGTGTGACTGACCCCTCGATAGTGTGACCCTGTCAGTGTGACTGACCCCTCGATAGTGTGACCCTGTCACTGTGTGACTGACTCCTCGATAGTGTGACCCTTTCACTGTGTAACAGACCCTTCGATAGTGTGACCCTGTCACTGTGTGACTGACCATCGATAGTGTGACCCTTTCACTGTGTGACTGACCTCTCGATAGTGTGACCCTGTCACTGTGTGACTGACCATCGATAGTGTGACCCTTTCACTGTGTGACTGACCTCTCGATAGTGTGACCCTTTCACTGTGTGACTGACCTCTCGATAGTGTGACCCTGTCACTGTGTGACTGACCCCTCGATAGTGTGACCCTGTCAGTGTGACTGACCCCTCGATAGTGTAACCCTGTCACTGTGTGACTGACCCCTCGATAGTGTGACCCTGTCACTGTGTGACTGACTCCTCGATAGTGTGACCCTGTCATTGTGTGACTGACCCTTTGATAGTGTGATCCTGTCAGTGAGTGACACCTCGATCGTGTGACCCTGTCATTGTGTGACTGACCCTTTGATAGTGTGACCCTGTCAGTGAGTGACACCTCGATCGTGTGACCCTGTCACTGTGTGACTGACCCCTCGACAGTGTGACCCTGTCACTGACTGACCCCTCTATAGTGTGACCCTGTCAGTGTGTGACTGACCTCTCGATACTGTGACCCTGTCACTGTGTGACTGACCCCTCGATAGTGTGACCCTGTCAGTTTGTGACAGACCCCCCGATAGTGTGACCCTGTCACTGTGTGACTGACCCCTCGATAGTGTCACCCTGTTGCTGTGTGACTGACCCCTCGATAGTGTGACCCTGTCACTGTGTGACTGACCATCGATTGTGTCACTCTGTCAGTGTGTGACTGACCCCTCAATAGAGTGACCCTGTCACTGTGTGACTGACCATCGATAGTGTCACCCTGTCAGTGAGTGACTGACCCTTTGATAGTGTGACCCTGTCAGTGAGTGACCCCTCGATCGTGTGACCCTGTCACTGTGTGACTGACCCCTCGATAGTGTGACCCTGTCAGTGTGTGACTGACCTCTCAATAGTGTGACCCTGTCAGTGAGTGAGTGACCCCTCAATAGTGTGACCCTGTCAGTGAGTGACTGACCCCTCGATAGTGTGACCCTGTCAGTGAGTGACTGACCCCTCAATAGTATGACCCTGTCAGTGAGTGACTGACCCCTCAATAGTGTGACCCTGTCAGTGAGTGACTGACCCCTCGATAGTGTGACCCTGCGTGGGTTTCCTCCGGGTGCTCCGGTTTCCTCCCACAGTCCAAAGATGTGCAGGGTAGGTGGATTGGCCGTGGTAAATTGCCCTTAGTGTCCAAAATTGCCCTTGGTGTTGGGTGGCGGTGTTGAGTTTGGGTGGGGTGCTCTTTCCAAGAGCCGGTGCAGACTCAGGGGGCCGAATGGGCTGCTTCTGCACTGTAAATTCAATGATAATCTTAGATTAATCTCGGATAAATGTTCGGCACAACATCGTGGGCCGAAGGGCCTGTTCTGTGCTGTATTTTTCTGTGTTCTATGTTCTATCACTGTGTGACTGACCATCGATAGTGTGACCCTGTCAGTGTGTGACTGACCATCGATAGTGTTACCATGTCAGTGTGTAACTTACCATCGAGAGTGTGACCCTGTCAGTGTGTGACTGACCATCGATAGTGTTACCCTGTCACTGTGTGACTAACCATCGATAGTGTTACCCTGTCAGTGTGTGACTGACCATCGATAGTGTTACCCTGTCAGTGTGTAACTTACCATCGATAGTGTGACCCTGTCACTGTGTAACTTACCATCGAGAGTGTGACCCTGTCAGTGTGTGACTGACCATCGATAGTGTGACCCTGTCAGTGTGTGACTGACCCCTTGATAGTGTGACCCTGTCAGTGTGTAACTTACCATCGATAGTGTGACCCTGTCACTGTGTGACTGACCATCGATAGTGTGACCCTGTCAGTGTGTGACTGACCCCACGATAGTGTGACCCTGTCAATGTGTAACTTACCATCGATAGTGTGACCCTGTCGCTGTGTGACTGACCCCTCGATAGTGTGACCCTGTCACTGTGTGACTGACCCCTCGATAGTGTGACCCTGTCGCTGTGTGTCTGACTCCTCGATAGTGTGACCCTGTCACTGTGTGACTGACCATCGATAGTGTGATCCTGTCACTGTGTGACTGACCATCGATAGTGTGACCCTGTCAGTGTGTGACTGACCCCTCGATAGTGTGACCCTGTCACTGTGTGACTGACCATCGATAGTGTGATCCTGTCACTGTGTGACTGACTCCTCGATAGTGTGACCCTGTCACTGTGTGACTGACCCCTCGATAGTGTGACCCTGTCAGTGTGTGACTGACCCCTCGATAGTGTGACCCTGTCACTGAGTGACTGACCCCTCGATAGTGTGACCCTGTCACTGTGTGACTGACCCCTCGATAGTGTGACCCTGTCACTGAGTGACTGACCCCTCGATAGTGTCACCCTGTTACTGTGTGACTGACCATCGATAGTGTGATCCTGTCACTGTGTGACTGACTCCTCGATAGTGTGACCCTGTCATTGTTTGACTGACTCCTCGTTAGTGTGACCCTGTCACTGTGTGACTGACCATCGATAGTGTGATCCTGTCACTGAGTGACTGACCCCTCGATAGTGTGACCCTGTCACTGTGTGACTGACCAT
Source organism: Scyliorhinus torazame (assembly GCF_047496885.1). Classification (NCBI taxonomy): domain Eukaryota; kingdom Metazoa; phylum Chordata; class Chondrichthyes; order Carcharhiniformes; family Scyliorhinidae; genus Scyliorhinus; species Scyliorhinus torazame. The sequence continues at coordinate 1,448,060 of NC_092714.1, forward strand.
CGATAGTGTGACCCTGTCAGTGTGTGACTGACCCCTCGATAGTGTGACCCTGTCAGTGTGTGACTGACCTCTCGATAGTGTGACCCTGTCAGTGTGACTGACCCCTCGATAGTGTGACCCTTTCAGTGTGTGACTGACCCCTCGATAGTGTGACCCTTTCACTGTGTGACTGACTCCTCGATAGTGTGACCATGTCAGTGTGACTGACCCCTCGATAGTGTGACCCTGTCACTGTGTGACTGACCCCTCGATAGTGTGACCCTGTCTCTGTGTGACTGACTCCTCGATAGTGTGACCCTGTCACTGTGTGACTGACCCTTTGATAGTGTGACCCTGTCACTGAGTGACCCCTCGATCGTGTGACCCTGTCACTGTGTGACTGACCCCTCGACAGTGTGACCCTGTCACTGACTGACCCCTCGATAGTGTGACCCTGTCAGTGTGTGACTGACCTCTCGATAGTGTGACCCTGTCACTGTGTGACTGACCCCTCGATAGTGTGACCCTTTCAGTGTGTGACTGACCTCTCTATAGTGTGACCCTATCAGTATGTGACTGACCTCTCGATAGTGTTACCCTGTCTCTGTGTGACTGACCCCTCGATAGTGTGACCCTATCACTGTGTGACTGACCCCTCGATAGTGTGACCATGTCAGTGTGACTGACCCCTCGATAGTGTGACCCTGTCACTGTGTGTGACTGACCCCTCGATAGTGTGACCCTTTCAGTGTGTGACTGACCTCTTTATAGTGTGACCCTATCAGTATGTGACTGACCTCTCGATAGTGTTACCCTGTCTCTGTGTGACTGACCCCTCGATAGTGTGACCCTGTCACTGTGTGATTGACCCCTCGATAGTGTCACCCTGTCGCTGTGTGAGTGACCCCTCGATAGTGTGACCCTGACACTGTGTGACTGACTCCTCGATAGTGTGACCCTGTCACTGTGTGACTGACCCCCCCGATAGTGTGACCCTGTCAGTGTGTGACTGACCCCTCGACAGTGTGACCCTGTCACTGTGTGACTGACCCCTCGATAGTGTGACCCTGTCACTGTGTGACTGACTCCTCGATAGTGTGACCCTGTCACTGTGTGACTGACCCCCCCGATAGTGTGACCCTGTCAGTGTGTGACTGACCCCTCGACAGTGTGACCCTGTCACTGTGTGACTGACCATCGATAGTGTGACCCTGTCAGTGTGTGACTGACCCCTCGATAGTGTGACCCTGTCAGTGTGTGACTGACCTCTCGATAGTGTGACCCTGTCACTGTGTGACTGACCCCTCGATAGTGTGACCCTTTCAGTGTGTGACTGACCCCTCGATAGTGTGACCCTGTCAGTGTGTGACTGACCCCTCGATAGTGAGACCCTGTCAGTGTGTGACTGACCTCTCCATAGTGTGACCCTGTCAGTGTGTGACTGACCCCTCGATAGTGTGACCATGTCAGTGTGACTGACCCCTCGATAGTGTGACCCTGTCACTGTGTGACTGACCCCTCGATAGTGTGACCCTTTCAGTGAGTGACTGACCCCTCGATAGTGTGACCCTGTCACTGTGTGACTGACCCCTCGATAGTGTGACCCTGTCTCTGTGTGACTGACTCCTCGATAGTGTGACCCTGTCACTGTGTGACTGACCTCTCGATAGTGTGACCCTGTCAGTGTGTGACTGACCCTTTGATAGTGTGACCCTGTCACTGAGTGACCCCTCGATCGTGTGACCCTGTCACTGTGTGACTGACCCCTCGACAGTGTGACCCTGTCACTGACTGACCCCTCGATAGTGTGACCCTGTCAGTGTGTGACTGACCCCTCGATAGTGTGACCCTGTCACTGTGTGACTGACTCCTCGATAGTGTGACCCTGTCACTGTGTGACTGACCCCTCGATAGTGTGACCATGTCAGTGTGACTGACCCCTGGATAGTGTGACGCTGTCACTGTGTGACTGACCCCTCGATAGTGTGACCCTGTCACTGTGTGACTGACCACCGATAGTGTGACCATGTCACTGTGTGACTGACCATCGATAGTGTGACCCTGTTACTATGTGACTGACCCCTCGATAGTGTGACCCTGTCAGTGTGTGACTGACCCCTCGATAGTGTGACCCTGTCGCTGTGTGACTGACCCCTCGATAGTGTGACCCTGTCACTGTGTGACTGACTCCTCGATAGTGTGACCCTGTCAGTGTGTGACTGACCCCTCGATAGTGTGACCCTGTCACTGTGTGACTGACTCCTCGATAGTGTGACCCTGTCACTGTGTGACTGACCCCTCGATAGTGTGACCCTGTCACTGTGTGACTGACCCCTCGATAGTGTGACTCTTTCAGTGTGTGACTGACCCCTCGATAGTGTGACCCTTTCAGTGTGTGACTGACCTCTCTATAGTGTGACCCTATCAGTATGTGACTGACCTCTCGATAGTGTGACCCTGTCTCTGTGTGACTGACCCCTCGATAGTGTGACCCTATCACTGTGTGACTGACCCCTCGATAGTGTGACCGTGTCACTGTGTGACTGACTCCTCGATAGTGTGACCCTGTCACTGTGTGACTGACCCCTCGATAGTGTGACCCTATCACTGTGTGACTGACCCCGCGATAGTGTGACCCTGACACTGTGTGACTGACTCCTCGATAGTGTGACGCTGTCAGTGTGTGACTGACCCTTTGATAGTGTGACCCTGTCACTGAGTGACCCCTCGATCGTGTGACCCTGTCACTGTGTGACTGACCCCTCGACAGTGTGACCCTGTCACTGACTGACCCCTCGATAGTGTGACCCTGTCAGTGTGTGACTGACCTCTCGATAGTGTGACCTTGTCACTGTGTGACTGACTCCTCGATAGCATGACCCTGTCACTGTGTGACTGACCCCACGATAGTGTGACCCTGTCAGTGTGTGACTGACCCTTTGATAGTGTGACCCTGTCAGTGAGTGACCCCTCGATCGTGTGACCCTGTCACTGTGTGACTGACCCCTCGACAGTGTGACCCTGTCACTGACTGACCCCTCGATAGTGTGACCCTGTCAGTGTGTGACTGACCTCTCGATAGTGTGACCCTGTCACTGTGTGACTGACTCCTCGATAGTGTGACCCTGTCAGTGTGTGACTGACCCCTCGATAGTGTGACCCTGTCACTGTGTGACTGACTCCTCGATAGTGGGACCCTGTCAGTGTGTGACTGACCCTTTGATAGTGTGACCCTGTCAGTGAGTGACCCCTCGATCGTGTGACCCTGTCACTGTGTGACTGACCCCTCGACAGTGTGACCCTGTCACTGACTGACCCCTCGATAGTGTGACCCTGTCAGTGTGTGACTGACCTCTCGATAGTGTGACCCTGTCACTGTGTGACTGACCCCTCGATAGTGTGACCCTGTCAGTTTGTGACAGACCCCCCGATAGTGTGACCCTGTCACTGTGTGACTGACCCCTCGATAGTGTGACCCTGTCACCGTGTGACTGACCCCTCGTTAGTGTGACCCTGTCAGTTTGTGACAGACCCCCCGATAGTGTGACCCTGTCACTGTGTGACAGACCCCCCGATAGTGTGACCCTGTCACTGTGTGACTGACCCCTCGATAGTGTGACCCTGTCGCTGTGTGACTGGCCCCTCGATAGTGTCACTCTGTCAGTGTGTGACTGACCCCTCAATAGAGTGACCCTGTCACTGTGTGACTGACCATCGATAGTGTCACCCTGTCAGTGAGTGACTGACCCTTTGATAGTGTGACCCTGTCAGTGAGTGACCCCTCGATCGTGTGACCCTGTCACTGTGTGACTGACCCTTTGATAGTGTGACCCTGTCACTGTGACTGACCCCTCGATAGTGTCACCCTGTCACTGTGTGACTGACCCCTTGATAGTGTGACCATGTCATGTGTGACTGACCCCTCGATAGTGTCACCCTGTTACTGTGTGACTGACCCCTCGATAGTGTGACCCTGTCAGTGTGTGACTGACCCCTCGATAGTGTGACCCTGTCACTGTGTGACTGACCATCGATAGTGTGACCCTGTCACTGTGTGACTGACCCCTCGATAGTGTGACCCTGTCACTGTGTGACTGACCCCTCGATAGTGTCACCCTGTCGCTGTGTGACTGACCCCTCTATAGTGTCACCCTGTCGCTGTGTGAGTGACCCCTCGATAGTGTGACCCTGTCACTGTGTGACTGACCCCTCGATAGTGTGACCCTGTTACTGTGTGACTGACCCCTCGATAGTGTGACCCTGTCACTGTGTGACTGACCTCTCTATAGTGTGACCCTGTCACTGTGTGACTGACCATCGATAGTGTCACCCTGTCGCTGTGTGAGTGACCCCTCGATAGTGTGACCCTGTCACTGTGTGACTGACCTCTCTATAGTGTGACCCTGTCACTGTGTGACTGACCCCTCGATAGTGTCACCCTGTCGCTGTGTGAGTGACCCCTCGATAGTGTGACCCTGTCACTGTGTGACTGACCCCTCGATAGTGTGACCCTGTCACTGTGTGACTGACCCCTCGATAGTGTGACCCTGTCACTGTGTGACTGACCTCTCTATAGTGTGACCCTGTCACTGTGTGACTGACCCCGCGATAGTGTGACCCTATCACCGTGTGACTGACCCCTCGTTAGTGTGACCCTGTTACTGTGTGACTGACTCCTCGATAGTGTGACCCTGTCACTGTGTGACTGACTCCTCGATAGTGTGACCCTGTCAGTGTGTGACTGACCCCTCGATAGTGTGACCCTGTCACTGTGTGACTGACTCCTCGATAGTGGGACCCTGTCAGTGTGTGACTGACCCTTTGATAGTGTGACCCTGTCAGTGAGTGACCCCTCGATCGTGTGACCCTGTCACTGTGTGACTGACCCCTCGACAGTGTGACCCTGTCACTGACTGACCCCTCGATAGTGTGACCCTGTCAGTGTGTGACTGACCTCTCGATAGTGTGACCCTGTCACTGTGTGACTGACCCCTCGATAGTGTGACCCTGTCAGTTTGTGACAGACCCCCCGATAGTGTGACCCTGTCACTGTGTGACTGACCCCTCGATAGTGTGACCCTGTCACCGTGTGACTGACCCCTCGTTAGTGTGACCCTGTCAGTTTGTGACAGACCCCCCGATAGTGTGACCCTGTCACTGTGTGACAGACCCCCCGATAGTGTGACCCTGTCACTGTGTGACTGACCCCTCGATAGTGTGACCCTGTCGCTGTGTGACTGGCCCCTCGATAGTGTCACTCTGTCAGTGTGTGACTGACCCCTCAATAGAGTGACCCTGTCACTGTGTGACTGACCATCGATAGTGTCACCCTGTCAGTGAGTGACTGACCCTTTGATAGTGTGACCCTGTCAGTGAGTGACCCCTCGATCGTGTGACCCTGTCACTGTGTGACTGACCCTTTGATAGTGTGACCCTGTCACTGTGACTGACCCCTCGATAGTGTCACCCTGTCACTGTGTGACTGACCCCTCGATAGTGTGACCATGTCATGTGTGACTGACCCCTCGATAGTGTCACCCTGTTACTGTGTGACTGACCCCTCGATCGTGTGACCCTGTCAGTGTGTGACTGACCCCTCGATAGTGTGACCCTGTCACTGTGTGACTGACCATCGATAGTGTGACCCTGTCACTGTGTGACTGACCCCTCGATAGTGTGACCCTGTCACTGTGTGACTGACCCCTCGATAGTGTCACCCTGTCGCTGTGTGACTGACCCCTCGATAGTGTCACCCTGTCGCTGTGTGAGTGACCCCTCGATAGTGTGACCCTGTCACTGTGTGACTGACCCCTCGATAGTGTGACCCTGTTACTGTGTGACTGACCCCTCGATAGTGTGACCCTGTCACTGTGTGACTGACCTCTCTATAGTGTGACCCTGTCACTGTGTGACTGACCATCGATAGTGTCACCCTGTCGCTGTGTGAGTGACCCCTCCATAGTGTGACCCTGTCACTGTGTGACTGACCTCTCTATAGTGTGACCCTGTCACTGTGTGACTGACCCCTCGATAGTGTCACCCTGTCGCTGTGTGAGTGACCCCTCGATAGTGTGACCCTGTCACTGTGTGACTGACCCCTCGATAGTGTGACCCTGTCACTGTGTGACTGACCCCTCGATAGTGTGACCCTGTCACTGTGTGACTGACCTCTCTATAGTGTGACCCTGTCACTGTGTGACTGACCCCGCGATAGTGTGACCCTATCACCGTGTGACTGACCCCTCGTTAGTGTGACCCTGTTACTGTGTGACTGACTCCTCGATAGTGTGACCCTGTCACTGTGTGACTGACCTCTCGATAGTGTGACCCTGTCACTGTGTGACTGACCTCTCTATAGTGTGACCCTGTCACTGTGTGACTGACCCCTTGATAGTGTGACCCTATCACTGAGTGCCTGACCCCTCGATAGTGTGACCCTTTCAATGAGTGACTGACCCCTTCATAGTGTGACACTATCACTGTGACTGACCCCTCGATAGTGTCACCCTGTCACTGTGTGAGTGACCCCTCGATAGTGTGACCCTGTCACTGTGTGACTGACCCCTCGATAGTGTCACCCTGTTACTGTGTGACTGACCCCTCGATAGTGTGACCCTGTCACTGTGTGACTGACCCCTCGATAGTGTCACCCTGTCGCTGTGTGACTGACCCCTCGATAGTGTCACCCTGTTACTGTGTGACTGACCCCTCGATAGTGTGACCCTGTCGCTGTGTGACTGACCACTCGATAGTGTGACCCTGTCACTGTGTGAGAGACCCCTCGATAGTGTCACCCTGTTACTGTGTGACTGACCCCTCGATAGTGTGACCATGTCACTGTGTGACTGACCCCTCGATAGTGTCACCCTGTTACTGTGTGACTGACCCCTCGATAGTGTGACCATGTCACTGTGTGACTGACTCCTCGATAGTGTGACCCTGTCGCTGTGTGAGTGACCCCTCGATAGTGTGACCCTGTCACTGTGTGACTGACCTCTCGATAGTGTGACCCTGTCACTGTGTGACTGACCTCTCTATAGTGTGACCCTGTCACTGTGTGACTGACCCCTTGATAGTGTGACCCTATCACTGAGTGCCTGACCCCTCGATAGTGTGACCCTTTCACTGAGTGACTGACCCCTTCATAGTGTGACACTATCACTGTGACTGACCCCTCGATAGTGTGACCCTGTCATTGTGTGACTGACCCCTCGATAGTGTGACCCTGTCACTGTGTGACTGACCCCCCCGATAGTGTGACCCTGTCACTGTGTGACTGACCTCTCTATAGTGTGACCCTGTCACTGTGTGACTGACCCCTCGATAGTGTGACCCTGTCACTGTGTGACTGACCCCTCGATAGTGTGACCCTGTCACTGAGTGACTGACCCCTCTATAGTGTGACCCTTTCACTGAGTGACTGACCCCTTCATAGTGTGACACTATCACTGTGACTGACCTCTCTATAGTGTGACCCTGTCACTGTGTGACTGACCCCTCGATAGTGTGACCCTATCACTGAGTGACTGACCCCTCGATAGTTTGACCCTGTCACTGTGTGACTGACCATCGATAGTGTGACCCCGTCACTGTGTGACTGACCATCGATAGTGTGACCCTGTCAGTGTATGACTGACCCCTCGATAGTGTGACCCTGTCACTGTGTGACTGACCCCTCGATAGTGTGACCATGTCAGTGTGACTGACCCCTCGATAGCGTGACCCTGTCGCTGTTTGACTGACCCCTCTATAGTGTGACCCTATCACTGTGTGACTGACCCCTCGATAGTGTGACCATGTCAGTGTGACTGACCCCTCGATACTGTCACCCTGTCGCTGTGTGACTGACCCCTCGATAGTGTGACCATGTCAGTGTGACTGACCCCTCGATAGTGTGACCCTGTCACTGTGTGACTGACCCCTCGATAGTGTGACCCTGTCACTGTGTGACTGACGCCTCGATAGTGTTACCATGTCAGTGTGACTGACCCCTCGATAGTGTGACCCTGTCACTGTGTGACTGACCCCTCGATAGTGTGACCATGTCAGTGTGACTGACCCTTCGATACTGTCACCCTGTCGCTGTGTGACTGACCCCTCGATAGTGTTACCATGTCAGTGTGACTGACCCCTCGATAGTGTGACCCTGTCACTGTGTGACTGACCCCTCGAAAGTGTGACCCTATCACTGTGTGACTGACCCCTCGATAGTGTGACCATGTCAGTGTGACTGACCCCTCGATAGTGTCACCCTGTCACCGTGTGACTGACCCCTCGATAGTGTGACCATGTCAGTGTGACTGACCCCTCGATAGTGTGACCCTGTTACTGAGTGACTGACCCCTCGATAGTGTGACCCTGACACTGTGTGACTGACTCCTCGATAGTGTGACCCTGTCACTGTGTGACTGACCCCTCGATAGTGTGACCCTGTCACTGTGTGACTGACCCCTCGATAGTGTGACCATGTCAGTGTGACTGACCCCTCGATAGTGTGACCCTGTCGCTGTGTGACTGACCCCTCGATAGTGTGACCATGTCAGTGTGACTGACCCCTCGATAGTGTGATCCTGTTACTGTGTGACTGACCCCTCGATAGTGTGACCATGTCAGTGTGACTGACCCTTCGATAGTGTGACCCTGTCACTGTGAGACTGACCACTCGATAGCGTGACCCTGTCGCTGTGACTGACCCCTCTATAGTGTGACCCTATCAGTGTGACTGACCCCTCGATAGTGTGACCCTGTCACTGTGTGACTGACCCCTAGATAGTGTGACCCTGTCACTGTGTGACTGACCTCTCGATAGTGTGACCATGTCAGTGTGACTGACCCCTCGATAGTGTCACCCTGTCAGTGTGTGACTGACCCCTCGATAGTGTGACCCTGTCAGTGTGTGACTGACCTCTCGATAGTGTGACCCTGTCACTGTGTGACTGACCATCGATAGTGTGACCCATTCAGTGTGTGACTGACCCCTCGATAGTGTCACCATGTCACTATGTGACTGACCATCGATAGTGTGACCCTGTCACTGTGTGATTGACCCCTCGATAGTGTGACCCTGTCACTGTGTGACTGACCCCTCGATAGTGTGACCCTGTCACTATGTGACTGACCATCGATAGTGTGACCCTGTCACTATGTGACTGACCATCGATAGTGTGACCCTGTCACGGTGTGATTGACCCCTCGATCGTGTGACCCTGTTACTGTGTGACTGACCCCTCGATAGTGTGACCCTGTCAGTGTGTGACTGACCCGTCGATAGTGTGACCCTGTCACTATGTGACTGACCATCGATAGTGTGACCCTGTCACTATGTGACTGACCATCGATAGTGTGACCCTGTCACGGTGTGACTGACCGCACGATAGTGTGACCCTGTCAATGTGTGACTGACCATCGATAGTGTGACCCTGTTACTGTGTGACTGACCCCTCGATAGTGTGACCCTGTCAATGTGTGACTGACCATCGATAGTGTGACCCTGTTACTGTGTGACTGACCTCTCGATAGTGTGACCGTGCCAATGTGTGACTGACCATCGATAGTGTGACCCTGTTACTGTGCGACTGACCCCTCGATAGTGTGACCCTGTCACTGTGTGACTGACCCCACGATAGTGTGACCCTGTCACTGTGTGACTGACCCCTCGATAGTGTGACCCTGTTACTATGTGACTGACCCCTCGAAATGAAAAAAAAAAGAAATGAAAATCGCTTATTGTCACAAGTAGGCTTCAAATGAAGTTACTGTGAAAAGCCCCTAGTCGCCACATTCCGGCGCCTGTTCGGGGAGGCTGTTACGGGAATTGAACCGTGTTGCTGGCCTGCCTTGGTCTGCTTTCAAAGCCAGCGATTTGGCCCGGTGCTAAACAGCCCCATATAGTGTGTGACCCTGTTACTGTGTGACTGACCCCTCGATAGTGTGACCCTTTCACTGAGTGACTGACCCCTTCATAGTATGACACTATCACTGTGACTGACCTCTCTATAGAACATAGAACATAGAACAATACAGCGCAGTACAGGCCCTTCGGCCCACGATGTTGCACCGAAACAAAAGCCATCTAACCTACACTATGCCATTATCATCCATATGTTTATCCAATAAACTTTTAAATGCCCTCAATGTTGGCGAGTTCACTACTGTCGCAGGTAGGGCATTCCACGGCCTCACTACTCTTTGCGTAAAGAACCTACCTCTGACCTCTGTCCTATATCTATTACCCCTCAGTTTAAAGTTATGTCCCCTCGTGCCAGCCATTTCCATCCGCGGGAGAAGGCTCTCACTGTCCACCCTATCCAACCCCCTGATCATTTTGTATGCCTCTATTAAGTCTCCTCTTAACCTTCTTCTCTCCAACGAAAACAACCTCAAGTCCATCAGCCTTTCCTCATCAGATTTTCCCTCCATACCAGGCAACATCCTGGTAAATCTCCTCTGCACCCGCTCCAAAGCCTCCACGTCCTTCCTATAATGCGGTGACCAGGACTGTACGCAATATTCCAAATGCGGCCGAACCAGAGTTCTGTACAGCTGCAACATGACCTCCCGACTCCGGAACTCAATCCCTCTACCAATAAAGGCCAACACTCCATAGGCCTTCTTCACAACCCTATCAACCTGGGTGGCAACTTTCAGGGATCTATGTACATGGACACCTAGATCCCTCTGCTCATCCACACTTTCAAGAACTTTACCATTAGCCAAATATTCCGCATTCCTGTTATTCCTTCCAAAGTCAATTACCTCACACTTCTCTACATTAAACTCCATTTGCCACCTCTCAGCCCAGCTCTGCAGCTTATCTATATCCCTCTGTAACCTGCTACATCCTTCCACACTATCAACAACACCACCGACTTTAGTATCGTCTGCAAATTTACTCACCCACCCTTCTGCGCCTTCCTCTAGGTCATTGATAAAAATGACAAACAGCAACGGCCCCAGAACAGATCCTTGTGGTACTCCACTTGTGACTGAACTCCATTCTGTACATTTCCCATCAACCACCACCCTCTGTCTTCTTTCAGCGAGCCAATTTCTGATCCACATCTCTCAATCACCCTCAATCCCCAGCCTCCGTATTTTCTGCAATAGCCTACCGTGGGGAACCTTATCAAATGCTTTGCTGAAATCCATATACACCACATCAACTGCTCTACCCTCGTCTACCTGTTCAGTCACCTTCTCAAAGAACTCAATAAGGTTTGTGAGGCATGACCTACCCTTCACAAAGCCATGCTGACTATCCCTGATCATATTATTCCTATCTAGATGATTATAAATCTTGTCTCTTATAATCCCCTCCAAGACTTTACCCACTACAGACGTGAGGCTCACCGGTCTATAGTTGCCGGGGTTGTCTCTGCTCCCCTTTTTGAACAAAGGGACCACATTTGATATCCTCCAGTCCTCTGGCACTATTCCTGTAGCCAATGATGACATAAAAATCAAAGCCAAAGGTCCAGCAATCTCTTCCCTGGCCTCCCAGAGAATCCTAGGATAAATCCCATCAGGTCCCGGGGACTTATCTATTTTCAGCCTGTCCAGAATTGCCAACACCTATTCCCTACGTACCTCAATGCCATCTATTCTATTAGCCTGGGGCTCAGCATTCTCCTCCACAACATTATCTTTTTCCTGAGTGAATACTGACGAAAAATATTCATTTAGTATCTCGCCTATCTCTTCAGACTCCACACACAATTTCCCATCCCTGTCCTTGACTGGTCCTACTCTTTCCCTAGTCATTCGCTTATTCCTGACATACCTATAGAAAGCTTTTGGGTTTTCCTTGATCCTTCCTGCCAAATACTTCTCATGTCCCCTCCTTGCTCGTCTTAGCTCTCTCTTTAGATCATTCCGCGCTACCTTGTAACTATCCATCGCCCCAACTGAAACTTCACACCTCATCTTCACATAGGCCTCCTTCTTCCTCTTAACAAGAGATTCCACTTCCTTGGTAAACCACGGTTCCCTCGCTCGACGCCTTCCTCCCTGCCTGACCGGTACATACTTATCAAGAACACGCAGTAGCTGATCCTTGAACAAGCCCCACTTATCCAGTGTGCCCAACACTTGCAGCCTACTTCTCCACCTTATCCCCCCCAAGTCACGTCTAATGGCATCATAATTGCCCTTCCCCCAGCTATAACTCTTGCCCTGCGGTGTACACTTATCCCTTTCCGTCATTAACGTAAACGTCACCGAATTGTGGTCACTGTCCCCAAAGTGCTCTCCTACCTCCAAATCCAACACCTGGCCTGGTTCATTACCCAAAAACAAATCCAACGTGGCCTCTCCTCTTGTTGGCCTATCAACATATTGTGTCAGGAAACCCTCCTGCACACACTGTACAAAAAACGACCCATCTATTGTACTCGAACTATATCTTTTCCAGTCAATATTTGGAAAGTTAAAGTCTCCCATAATAACTACCCTGTTACTTTCGCTCTTATCCAGAATCATCTTCGCCATCCTTTCCTCTACATCCCTAGAACTATTAGGAGGCCTATAAAAAACTCCCAACAGGGTGACCTCTCCTTCCCTGTTTCTAACTTCAGCCCATACTACCTCGGAGGAAGAGTCCCCATCTAGCAACCTCTCCACCACCGTAATACTGCTCTTGACTAGCAGCGCCACACCTCCCCCTCTTTTGCCTCCTTCTCGGAGCTTACTAAAACACCTAAACCCCGGAACCTGCAACATCCATTCCTGTCCCTGCTCTATCCATGTCTCCGAAATGGCCACAACATCGAAGTCCCAGGTACCAACCCATGCTGCCAGTTCCCCTACCTTGTTTCGTATACTCATGGCATTGAAGTAGACACACTTCAAACCACCTACCTGAACACTGGCCCCCTCCTGCGACGTCAAATCTGTGCTCCTGACCTCTATACTCTCATTCTCCCTTACCCTAAAACTACAATCCAGGTTCCCATGCCCCTGCTGCATTAGTTTAAACCCCCCCAAAGAGCACTAACAAATCTCCCCCCCAGGATATTTGTGCCCCTCAGGTTCAGATGTAGACCATCCTGTCTGTAGAGGTCCCACCTTCCCCAGAAAGAGCCCCAGTTATCCAGAAATCTGAATCCCCCCCACCTGCACCATCCCTGTAGCCACGTGTTTAAATGCTCTCTCTCCCTATTCCTCATCTCACTATCACGTGGCACGGGCAACAACCCAGAGATAACAACTCTGTTTGTTCTAGTTCTGAGCTTCCATCCTAGCTCCCTGAAAGCCTGCCTGACATCCTTGTCCCCTTTCCTACCTATGTCGTTAGTGCCAATGTGGACCACGACTTGGGGCTGCTCCCCCTCCCCCCTAAGGACCCGGAAAACACGATCCGAGACATCACGTACCCTTGCACCTGGGAGGCAACATACCAAACGTGAGTCTCTCACACTCCGACAAAATCTCCTATCTGTGCCCCTGACTATAGAGTCCCCAATTACTAATGCTCTGCTCCTCTCCCCCTTCCCTTCTGAGCAACAGCGACAGACTCCGTGCCAGAGGCCCGTACCCCATGGCTTACCCCTGGTAAGTCCCCCCCCCACAAGTATCCAAAGCGGTATACTTGTTTCTCAGGGGTACGACCGCAGGGGATCCCTGCACTGACTGCTTTTTCCCAGTCCCTCTTACAGTTACCCACCTATCTCCAATCTTTGGTGTAACTAATTCCCTGAAGCTGCTATCTATGACCCCTTCTGCCTCCCGAATGATCCGAAGTTCTTCCAACTCCAGCTCCAGTTCCCTAACTCGGTCTTGGAGGAGCTGGAGATGGCAGCACTTCCTGCAGGTAAAATCAGCAGGGACACTAACTGCATCCCTCACCTCAAACATCCTGCAGGAGGAACATTGCACTCCCTTCCCTGCCATTCCTCTAACTTTCTACCAAGATCTGGCTAACAACTAAATGAAATTTTTTATTAAAAAAATAATAATAATAATAATAAAATATGGTACTTACCTCACACCAAAGGGTTTTATTATTAGGTTAGAGGAGGAGGGCGGGTGGGAGACACTACACGTGTAGTGTCTCGGGTTTCCTCTCCACCAGAATTTATTGGTGAGGGTCTTCCCAGAGGTCCGCGGGTCGACTTCCTGTTCCCGCCTTAAACACTAAAATTTAAAAAATTTTCAGCTACCGCTGAAATTGACTCACCAGCTGTTCTCACGCCAAAATCGACTGGCCTGCCCCTGCAAAGACAAGTGCTTTTAAAGGACAGACTTACCTCCCAGCAGCCACTTCCGCACAGCTCCCGCTGAAATTGACTAACCAGCCAGCTCCACTCCCGCCGAAATCGACTGGCCTGCCCCTGCAAAGACAAGTGTTTTTAAAGGACAGACTTACCTCCCAGCAGCCACTTCCGCACTGCTCCCGCTGAAACTGACTCACCAGCTGTTCTCCCGCCGAAATCGACTGGCCTGCCCCTGCAAAGACAAGTGTTTTTAAAGGACAGACTTACCTCCCAGCAGCCACTTCCGCACAGCTCCCGCTGAAATTGACTAACCAGCCAGCTCCACTCCCGCCGAAATCGACTGGCCTGCCCCTGCAAAGACAAGTGTTTTTAAAGGACAGACTTACCTCCCAGCAGCCACTTCTGCACTGCTCCCGCTGAAATTGACTAACCAGCCAGCTCCACTCCCGCCGAAATCGACTGGCCTGCCCCTGCAAAGACAAGTGTTTTTAAAGGACAGACTTACCTCCCAGCAGCCACTTCCGCACTGCTCCCGCTGATACTGACTCAGTGTGACCCTGTCACTGTGTGACTGACCCCTCGATAGTGTGACCCTGGCACTGTGTGACTGAACTCTCTACAGTGTGACCCTATCACTGTGTGGCTGACCCCTCTATAGTGTGACCCTATCACTGTGTGACTGACCCCTCTGTAGTGTGACCATGTCAGTGTGACCGACCCTTCGATAGTGTGACCCTGTCACTGTGTGACTGACCGCTCGATAGTGTGACCCTGTCACTGTGTGACTGACCGCTCGATAGTGTGACCCTGTCACTGTGTGACTGACCGCTCGATAGTGTGACCCTGTCACTGTGTGACTGATCCCTCGACAGTGTGACCCTGTCACTGTGAGACTGACTCCTCGATAGTGTGACCCTGCCACTGTGTGACTGACCATCGATAGTGTGACCCTGTCACTGTGTAACTGACCCCTCGATAGTGTGACCCTGTCAATGTGTGACTGACTCCTCGATAGTGTGACCCTGTCAATGTGTGACTGACCATCGATAGTGTCACCCCGTCACTTTGTGACTGACCCCTCGATAGTGTGAACCTGTCAGTGTGTGACTGACCTCTCGATAGTGTGACCATGCCAATGTGTGACTGACCATCGAGTGTCACCCTGTCACTATGTGACTGACCATCGATAGTGTGACCCTGTCATGGTGTGCTTGACCCCACGATAGTGTGACCCTGTCACTGTGTGACTGACCATCAATAGTGTGACCCTGTCACTGTGTGACTGACCCCTCGAAAGTGTGACCCTGTCACTGTGTGACTGACCCCTCGATAGTGTGACCCTTTCACTGTGTGACTGACCCCTCGATAGTGTCACCCTGTTACTGTGTGACTGACCCCCTCGATAGTGTGACCCTGTCACTGTGTGACTGACCCCTCGATAGTGTGACCCCGTCACTGTGTGACTGACCCCTCGATAGTGTGACCCTGTCAGTGTGTGACTGACCCCTCGTTAGTGTGACCCTGTCACTGTGTGACTGACCCCTCGATAGTGTGACCCTTTCACTGTGTGACTGACCCCTCGATAGTGTCACCCTGTTGCTGTGTGACTGACCCCTCGATAGTATGACCCTGTCAGTGTGTGACTGACCCCTCGATAGTGTGACCCTGTCACTGTGTGACTGACCATCGATAGTGTGACACTGTCAGTGTATGACTGACCCCTCGATAGTGTGACCCTGTCACTGTGTGACTGACCATCGATAGTGTGACCCTGTTACTATGTGACTGACCCCTCGAAATGAAAAAAAAAAAGAAATGAAAATCGCTTATTGTCACAAGTAGGCTTACATTCACACTGCAATGAAGTTACTGTGAAAAGCCCCTAGTCGCCACATTCCGGCTCCTGTTCGGGGAGGCTGTTAGGGGAATTGAACCGTGTTGCTGGCCTGCCTTGGTCTGCTTTCAAAGCCAGCGATTTGGCCCTGTGCTAAACAGCCCCATATAGTGCGTGACCCTGTTACTGTGTGACTGACCCCTCGATAGTGTCACCCTGTCACTGTGTGACTGACCCCTCGAAAGTGTGACCCTGTCACTGTGTGACTGACCCCTCGAGAGTGTGACCCTGTCACTGTGTGACTGACCCCTCGAAAGTGTGACCCTGTCACTGTGTGACTGACCCCTCGATAGTGTGACCCTTTCACTGTGTGACTGACCCCTCGATAGTGTCACCCTGTTGCTGTGTGACTGACCCCCTCGATAGTGTGACCCTGTCACTGTGTGACTGACCCCTCGATAGTGTGACCCCGTCACTGTGTGACTGACCCCTCGATAGTGTGACCCTGTCACTGTGTGACTGACCCCTCGATAGTGTGACCCCGTCACTGTGTGACTGACCCCTCGATAGTGTGACCCTGTCAGTGTGTGACTGACCCCTCGTTAGTGTGACCCTGTCACTGTGTGACTGACCCCTCGATAGTGTGACCCTTTCACTGTGTGACTGACCCCTCGATAGTGTCACCCTGTTGCTGTGTGACTGACCCCTCGATAGTGTGACCCTGTCAGTGTGTGACTGACCCCTCGATAGTGTGACCCTGTCACTGTGTGACTGACCATCGATAGTGTGACACTGTCAGTGTATGACTGACCCCTCGATAGTGTGACCCTGTCACTGTGTGACTGACCATCGATAGTGTGACCCTGTTACTATGTGACTGACCCCTCGAAATGAAAAAAAAAAAGAAATGAAAATCGCTTATTGTCACAAGTAGGCTTACATTCACACTGCAATGAAGTTACTGTGAAAAGCCCCTAGTCGCCACATTCCGGCTCCTGTTCGGGGAGGCTCTTAGGGGAATTGAACCGTGTTGCTGGCCTGCCTTGGTCTGCTTTCAAAGCCAGCGATTTGGCCCTGTGCTAAACAGCCCCATATAGTGCGTGACCCTGTTACTGTGTGACTGACCCCTCGATAGTGTCACCCTGTCACTGTGTGACTGACCCCTCGAAAGTGTGACCCTGTCACTGTGTGACTGACCCCTCGATAGTGTGACCCTGTCACTGTGTGACTGACCCCTCGAAAGTGTGACCCTGTCACTGTGTGACTGACCATCGATAGTGTGACCCTTTCACTGTGTGACTGACCCCTCGATAGTGTCACCCTGTTGCTGTGTGACTGACCCCCTCGATAGTGTGACCCTGTCACTGTGTGACTGACCCCTCGATAGTGTGACCCCGTCACTGTGTGACTGACCCCTCGATAGTGTGACCCTGTCAGTGTGTGACTGACCCCTCGTTAGTGTGACCCTGTCACTGTGTGACTGACCATCGATAGTGTGACCCTGTCACTGTGTAACTGACCCCTCGATAGTGTGACCCTGTCACTGTGTGACTGACCCCTCGATAGTGTGACCCCGTCACTGTGTGACTGACCCCTCGATAGTGTGACCCTGTCACTGTGTGACTGCCCCTCGATAGTGTGACCCTGTCAGTGTGTGACTGACCATCGATAGTGTGACCCTGTCACTGTGTGACTGACCCCTCGATAGTGTGACCCTGTCACTGTGTGACTGACCCCTCGATAGTGTGACCATGTCAGTGTGACTGACCCTTCGATAGTGTGACCGTCACTGTGTGACTGACCGCTCGATAGTGTGACCATGTCACTGTGTGACTGACCCCTCGACAGTGTGACCCTGTCACTGTGTGACTGACCCCTCGATAGTGTGACCCTGTCACTGTGTGACTGACCCCTCGATAGTGTGACCCTGTCACTGTGTGACTGACCCCTCGATAGTGTGACCCTGTCACTGTGTGACTGACCACCGATAGTGTGACCATGTCACTGTGTGACTGACCATCGATAGTGTGACCCTGTTACTATGTGACTGACCCCTCGATAGTGTGACCCTGTCAGTGTGTGACTGACCCCTCGATAGTGTGACCCTGTCGCTGTGTGACTGACCCCTCGATAGTGTGACCCTGTCACTGTGTGACTGACTCCTCGATAGTGTGACCCTGTCAGTGTGTGACTGACCCCTCGATAGTGTGACCCTGTCAATGTGTGACTGACTCCTCGATAGTGTGACCCTGTCACTGTGTGACTGACCCCCTCGATAGTGTGACCCTGTCAGTGTGTGACTGACCCCTCGATAGTGTGACCCTGTCGCTGTGTGACTGACCCCTCGATAGTGTGACCCTGTCACTGTGTGACTGACTCCTCGATAGTGTGACCCTGTCACTGTGTGACTGACCATCGATAGTGTGACCCTGTCAGTGTGTGACTGACCATCGATAGTGTGACCCTGTTACTATGTGACTGACCATCGATAGTGTGACCCTGTCACTGTGTGACTGACCATCGATAGTGTGACCCTGTTACTATGTGACTGACCCCTCGATAGTGTGACCCTGTCAGTGTGTGACTGACCCCTCGATAGTGTGACCCTGTCACTGTGTGACTGACCCCTCGATAGTGTGACCCTGTCAGTGTGTGACTGACCCCTCGATAGTGTGACCCTGTCAATGTGTGACTGACCCCTCGATAGTGTGACCCTGTCACTGAGTGACTGACCCCTCGATAGTGTGACCCTGTCAGTGTGTGACTGACTCCTCGATAGTGTGACCCTGTCACTGAGTGACTGACCCCTCGATAGTGTGACCCTGTCAGTGTGTGACTGACTCCTCGATAGTGTGACCCTGTCACTGTGTGACTGACCCCTCGATAGTGTGACCCTGTCAATGTGTGACTGACCCCTCGATAGTGTGACCCTGTCAATGTGTGACTGACCCCTCGATAGTGTGACCCTGTCACTGAGTGACTGACCCCTCGATAGTGTGACCCTGTCAGTGTGTGACTGACTCCTCGATAGTGTGACCCTGTCACTGAGTGACTGACCCCTCGATAGTGTGACCCTGTCAGTGTGTGACTGACTCCTCGATAGTGTGACCCTGTCACTGAGTGACTGACCCCTCGATAGTGTGACCCTGTCACTGTGTGACTGACCATCGATAGTGTGACCCTGTCAGTGTGTGACTGACTCCTCGATAGTGTGACCCTGTCAGTGTGTGACTGACCATCGATCGTGTGACCCTATCACTGTGTGACTGACCATCGATAGTGTGACCCTGTC
Source organism: Scyliorhinus torazame (assembly GCF_047496885.1). Taxonomy (NCBI): domain Eukaryota; kingdom Metazoa; phylum Chordata; class Chondrichthyes; order Carcharhiniformes; family Scyliorhinidae; genus Scyliorhinus; species Scyliorhinus torazame. The sequence continues at coordinate 1,467,375 of NC_092714.1, forward strand.
ACTGTGTGACTGACCATCGATAGTGTGACCCTGTCACTGTGTGACTGACCATCGATAGTGTGACCCTGTCACCGTGTGACTGACCCCTCGATAGTGTGACCCTGTCAGTGTGTGACTGACTCCTCGATAGTGTGACCCTGTCAGTGTGTGACTGACCATCGATCGTGTGACCCTATCACTGTGTGACTGACCATCGATAGTGTGACCCTGTCACTGTGTGACTGACCATCGATAGTGTGACCCTGTCACTGTGTGACTGACCCCTCGATAGTGTGACCCTGTCGCTGTGTGACTGACCATCGATAGTGTGACCCTGTCACTGTGTGACTGACCTCTCGATAGTGTGACCCTGTCACTGTGTGTCTGACCATCGATAGTGTGACCGTGCCAATGTGTGACTGACCTCTCGATAGTGTCACCCTGTCGCTGTGTGACTGACCATCGATAGTGTGACCCTGTCACTGTGTGACTGACCATCGATAGTGTGACCCTGTCAGTGTGTGACTGACCCCTCGATAGTGTGACCCTGTCACTGTGTGACTGACCTCTCGATAGTGTGACCCTGTCAGTGTGTGACTGACCCCTCGATAGTGTGACCCTGTCAGTGTGTGACTGACCCCTCGTTAGTGTGACCCTGTCACTGTGTGACTGACCATCGATAGTGTGACCCTGTCAGTGTGTGACTGACCTCTCGATAGTGTGACCCTGTCACTGTGTGGCTGACCATCGATAGTGTGACCCTGTCAATGTGTGACTGACCCCTCGATAGTGTGACCCTGTCACTGTGTGACTGACCCCTCGATAGTGTGACCCTGTCACTGAGTGACTGACCCCTCGATAGTGTGACCCTGTTACTGTGTGACTGACTCCTCGATAGTGTGACCCTGTTACTGAGTGACTGACCCCTCGATAGTGTGACCCTGTTACTGTGTGACTGACCCCTCGATAGTGTGACCCTGTCACTGAGTGACTGACCCCTCGATAGTGTGACCCTGTTACTGTGTGACTGACCCCTCGATAGTGTGACCCTGTCACTGAGTGACTGACCCCTCGATAGTGTCACCCTGCCGCTGTGTGACTGACCATCGATAGTGTGACCCTGTTACTGTGTGACTGACTCCTCGATAGTGTGACCCTGTCACTGTGACTGACCCCTCGATAGTGTGACCGTGCCAATGTGTGACTGACCATCGATAGTGTGACCCTGTCAGTTTGTGACTGACCATCGATACTGTGACCCTGTTACTGTGTGACTGACCCCTCGATAGTGTGACCCTGTTACTGTGTGACTGACCCCTCGATAGTGTGACCCTGTTACTGTGTGACTGACCATCGATAGTGTGACCCTGTTACTGTGTGACTGACCCCTCGATAGTGTCACCCTGTCATTGTGTGACTGACCATCGATAGTGTCACACTGTTACTGTGCCTGACTGACCACTTCGATAGCGTGACCCTGTCAGTGTGTGACTGACCCCTCGATAGTGTGACCCTGTTACTGTGCCTGACTGACCCCTTCGAAAGTGTGACCCTGTCGCTATGTGACAGACCCCTCGATAGTGTGACCCTGTCACTGTGTGACTGACCATCGACAGTGTGACCCTGTCACTGTGTGACTGACCCCTCGATAGTGTGGCCCTGTTACTATGTGACTGACCTCTCGATAGTGTGACCCTGTCAATTTGTAACTGACCATCGATAGTGTGACCCTGTCACTGTGTGACTGACCCCTCAATAGTGTGACCCTGTTACTATGTGACTGACCTCTCGATAGTGTGATGCAGCCACTGTGTAACTGACCATCGATAGTGTGACCCTGTCACTGTGTAACTGACCATCGATAGTGTGACCCTGTCAGTGTGTGACTGACCATCGATAGTGTGACCCTGTCACTGTGTGACTGACCATCGATAGTGTGACCCTGTCACTGTGTGACTGACCATCGATAGTGTGACCCTGTTACTGTGTGACTGACCATCGATAGTGTGACCCTGTCACTGTGTGACTGACCATCGATAGTGTGACCCTGTCACTGTGTGACTGACCATCGATAGTGTGACCCTGTTACTGTGTGACTGACCATCGATAGTGTGACCCTGTTACTGTGTGACTGACCTCTCGATAGTGTGACCCTGTCACTGTGTGACTGACCATCGATAGTGTGACCCTATCAGTATGTGACTGACCCCTCAAAATGAAAAAAAAAAAGAAATGAAAATCGCTTATTGTCACAAGTAGGCTTCAAATGAAGTTACTGTGAAAAGCCCCTAGTCGCCACATTCCGGCTCCTGTTCGGGGAGGCTGTTACAGGAATTGAACCGTGTTGCTGGCCTGCCTTGGTCTGCTTTCAAAGCCAGCGATTTGGCCCTGTGCCAAACAGCCCCATATAGTGCGTGACCCTGTTACTGTGTGACTGACCCCTCGATAGTGTCACCCTGTTGCTGTGTGACTGACCCCTCTATAGTGTGACCCTGTCACTGTGTGACTGACCCCTCGATAGTGTGACCCTGTCACTGTGTGACTGACCCCTCGATAGTGTGACCCTTTCACTGTGTGACTGACCCCTCGAAAGTGTGACCCTGTCACTGTGTGACTGACCTCTCGATAGTGTGACCCTGTCAATGTGTGACTGACCCCTCGATAGTGTGACCGTGCCAATGTGTGACTGACCATCGACAGTGTGACCCTGTCACTGTGTGACTGACCCCTCGATAGTGTGACCGTGCCAGTGTGTGACTGACCATCGATAGTCTGACCCTGTCAATGTGTGACTGACCCCTCGATAGTGTGACCCTGTCACTGTGTGACTGACCATCGATAGTGTGACCCTGTCACTGTGTGACTGACCCCTCGATAGTGTCACCCTGTCATTGTGTGACTGACCCCTCGATAGTGTGACCCTGTCAGTGTGTGACTGACCCCTCGATAGTGTGACCCTGCTACTGTGCCTGACTGACCCCTTCGATAGTGTGACCCTGTCGCTATGTGACTGACCCCTCGATAGTGTCACCCTGTCACTGTGTGACTGACCATCGATAGTGTGACCCTGTCACTGTGTGACTGACCATCGATAGTGTGACCCTTTCACTGTGTGACTGACCTCTCGATAGTGTGACCCTGTCACTGTGTGACTGACCATCGATAGTGTGACCCTGTCACTGTGTGACAGAACCCTCGATAGTGTGACCCTTTCACTGTGTGACTGACCTCTCGATAGTGTGACCCTATCAGCGTGTGACTGACCCCTCGTTAGTGTGACCCTGTCACTGTGTGACTGACCCCTCGATAGTGTGACCATGTCAGTGTGACTGACCCCTCGATAGCGTGGCCCTGTTACTATGTGACTGACCTCTCGATAGTGTGACCCTGTCAATTTGTAACTGACCATCGATAGTGTGACCCTGTCACTGTGTGACTGACCCCTCAATAGTGTGACCCTGTTACTATGTGACTGACCTCTCGATAGTGTGACGCAGTCACTGTGTAACTGACCATCGATAGTGTGACCCTGTCAGTGTGTGACTGACCATCGATAGTGTGACCCTGTCACTGTGTGACTGACCATCGATAGTGTGACCCTGTCACTGTGTAACTGACCATCGCTAGTGTGACCCTGTCACTGTGTGACTGACCATCGATAGTGTGACCCTTTCACTGTGTGACTGACCCCTCGATAGTGTGACCCTGTCAGTGTGTGACTGACCTCTCGATAGTGTGACCCTGTCACTGTGTGACTGACCTCTCGAACGAGTGACCCTGTCACTGTGTGACTGACTCCTCGATAGTGTGACCCTGTCACTGTGTGACTGACCTCTCGACAGTGTGACCCTGTCACTGTGTGACTGACTCCTCGATAGTGTGACCCTGTCACTGTGTGACTGACTCCTCGATAGTGTGACCCTGTCACTGTGTGACTGACCTCTCGATAGTGTGACCCTCTCACTGTGTGACTGACCTCTCGATAGTGTGACCCTGTTACTGTGTGACTGACTCCTCGATAGTGTGACCCTGTCACTGTGTGACTGACCCCTCGATAGTGTGACCCTGTCAATGTGTGACTGACCCCTCGATAGTGTGACCCTGTCAATGTGTGACTGACCCCTCGATAGTGTGACCCTGTCACTGAGTGACTGACCCCTCGATAGTGTGACCCTGTCAGTGTGTGACTGACTCCTCGATAGTGTGACCCTGTCACTGAGTGACTGACCCCTCGATAGTGTGACCCTGTCAGTGTGTGACTGACTCCTCGATAGTGTGACCCTGTCACTGAGTGACTGACCCCTCGATAGTGTGACCCTGTCACTGTGTGACTGACCATCGATAGTGTGACCCTGTCAGTGTGTGACTGACTCCTCGATAGTGTGACCCTGTCAGTGTGTGACTGACCATCGATCGTGTGACCCTATCACTGTGTGACTGACCATCGATAGTGTGACCCTGTCACTGTGTGACTGACCATCGATAGTGTGACCCTGTCACTGTGTGACTGACCATCGATAGTGTGACCCTGTCACCGTGTGACTGACCCCTCGATAGTGTGACCCTGTCAGTGTGTGACTGACTCCTCGATAGTGTGACCCTGTCAGTGTGTGACTGACCATCGATCGTGTGACCCTATCACTGTGTGACTGACCATCGATAGTGTGACCCTGTCACTGTGTGACTGACCATCGATAGTGTGACCCTGTCACTGTGTGACTGACCCCTCGATAGTGTGACCCTGTCGCTGTGTGACTGACCATCGATAGTGTGACCCTGTCACTGTGTGACTGACCTCTCGATAGTGTGACCCTGTCACTGTGTGTCTGACCATCGATAGTGTGACCCTGTCACTATGTGACTGACCATCGATAGTGTGACCCTGTCACTGTGTGACTGACCATCGATAGTGTGACCCTGTCACTGTGTGACTGACCCCTCGATAGTGTGACCCTGTCGCTGTGTGACTGACCATCGATAGTGTGACCCTGTCACTGTGTGACTGACCTCTCGATAGTGTGACCCTGTCGCTGTGTGACTGACCATCGATAGTGTGACCCTGTCACTGTGTGACTGACCTCTCGATAGTGTCACCCTGTCGCTGTGTGACTGACCATCGATAGTGTGACCCTGTCACTGTGTGACTGACCATCGATAGTGTGACCCTGTCAGTGTGTGACTGACCCCTCGATAGTGTGACCCTGTCACTGTGTGACTGACCTCTCGATAGTGTGACCCTGTCAGTGTGTGACTGACCCCTCGATAGTGTGACCCTGTCAGTGTGTGACTGACCCTTCGTTAGTGTGACCCTGTCACTGTGTGACTGACCATCGATAGTGTGACCCTGTCAGTGTGTGACTGACCTCTCGATAGTGTGACCCTGTCACTGTGTGGCTGACCATCGATAGTGTGACCCTGTCAATGTGTGACTGACCCCTCGATAGTGTGACCCTGTCACTGTGTGACTGACCCCTCGATAGTGTGACCCTGTCACTGAGTGACTGACCCCTCGATAGTGTGACCCTGTTACTGTGTGACTGACTCCTCGATAGTGTGACCCTGTTACTGAGTGACTGACCCCTCGATAGTGTGACCCTGTTACTGTGTGACTGACCCCTCGATAGTGTGACCCTGTCACTGAGTGACTGACCCCTCGATAGTGTGACCCTGTTACTGTGTGACTGACCCCTCGATAGTGTGACCCTGTCACTGAGTGACTGACCCCTCGATAGTGTCACCCTGCCGCTGTGTGACTGACCATCGATAGTGTGACCCTGTTACTGTGTGACTGACTCCTCGATAGTGTGACCCTGTCACTGTGACTGACCCCTCGATAGTGTGACCGTGCCAATGTGTGACTGACCATCGATAGTGTGACCCTGTCAGTTTGTGACTGACCATCGATACTGTGACCCTGTTACTGTGTGACTGACCCCTCGATAGTGTGACCCTGTTACTGTGTGACTGACCCCTCGATAGTGTGACCCTGTTACTGTGTGACTGACCATCGATAGTGTGACCCTGTTACTGTGTGACTGACCCCTCGATAGTGTCACCCTGTCATTGTGTGACTGACCATCGATAGTGTCACACTGTTACTGTGCCTGACTGACCACTTCGATAGCGTGACCCTGTCAGTGTGTGACTGACCCCTCGATAGTGTGACCCTGTTACTGTGCCTGACTGACCCCTTCGAAAGTGTGACCCTGTCGCTATGTGACAGACCCCTCGATAGTGTGACCCTGTCACTGTGTGACTGACCATCGACAGTGTGACCCTGTCACTGTGTGACTGACCCCTCGATAGTGTGGCCCTGTTACTATGTGACTGACCTCTCGATAGTGTGACCCTGTCAATTTGTAACTGACCATCGATAGTGTGACCCTGTCACTGTGTGACTGACCCCTCAATAGTGTGACCCTGTTACTATGTGACTGACCTCTCGATAGTGTGATGCAGCCACTGTGTAACTGACCATCGATAGTGTGACCCTGTCACTGTGTAACTGACCATCGATAGTGTGACCCTGTCAGTGTGTGACTGACCATCGATAGTGTGACCCTGTCACTGTGTGACTGACCATCGATAGTGTGACCCTGTCACTGTGTGACTGACCATCGATAGTGTGACCCTGTTACTGTGTGACTGACCATCGATAGTGTGACCCTGTCACTGTGTGACTGACCATCGATAGTGTGACCCTGTCACTGTGTGACTGACCATCGATAGTGTGACCCTGTTACTGTGTGACTGACCATCGATAGTGTGACCCTGTTACTGTGTGACTGACCTCTCGATAGTGTGACCCTGTCACTGTGTGACTGACCATCGATAGTGTGACCCTATCAGTATGTGACTGACCCCTCGAAATGAAAAAAAAAAAGAAATGAAAATCGCTTATTGTCACAAGTAGGCTTCAAATGAAGTTACTGTGAAAAGCCCCTAGTCGCCACATTCCGGCTCCTGTTCGGGGAGGCTGTTACAGGAATTGAACCGTGTTGCTGGCCTGCCTTGGTCTGCTTTCAAAGCCAGCGATTTGGCCCTGTGCTAAACAGCCCCATATAGTGCGTGACCCTGTTACTGTGTGACTGACCCCTCGATAGTGTCACCCTGTTGCTGTGTGACTGACCCCTCTATAGTGTGACCCTGTCACTGTGTGACTGACCCCTCGATAGTGTGACCCTGTCACTGTGTGACTGACCCCTCGATAGTGTGACCCTTTCACTGTGTGACTGACCCCTCGAAAGTGTGACCCTGTCACTGTGTGACTGACCTCTCGATAGTGTGACCCTGTCAATGTGTGACTGACCCCTCGATAGTGTGACCGTGCCAATGTGTGACTGACCATCGACAGTGTGACCCTGTCACTGTGTGACTGACCCCTCGATAGTGTGACCGTGCCAGTGTGTGACTGACCATCGATAGTCTGACCCTGTCAATGTGTGACTGACCCCTCGATAGTGTGACCCTGTCACTGTGTGACTGACCATCGATAGTGTGACCCTGTCACTGTGTGACTGACCCCTCGATAGTGTCACCCTGTCATTGTGTGACTGACCCCTCGATAGTGTGACCCTGTCAGTGTGTGACTGACCCCTCGATAGTGTGACCCTGCTACTGTGCCTGACTGACCCCTTCGATAGTGTGACCCTGTCGCTATGTGACTGACCCCTCGATAGTGTCACCCTGTCACTGTGTGACTGACCATCGATAGTGTGACCCTGTCACTGTGTGACTGACCATCGATAGTGTGACCCTTTCACTGTGTGACTGACCTCTCGATAGTGTGACCCTGTCACTGTGTGACTGACCATCGATAGTGTGACCCTGTCACTGTGTGACAGAACCCTCGATAGTGTGACCCTTTCACTGTGTGACTGACCTCTCGATAGTGTGACCCTATCAGCGTGTGACTGACCCCTCGTTAGTGTGACCCTGTCACTGTGTGACTGACCCCTCGATAGTGTGACCATGTCAGTGTGACTGACCCCTCGATAGTGTGGCCCTGTTACTATGTGACTGACCTCTCGATAGTGTGACCCTGTCAATTTGTAACTGACCATCGATAGTGTGACCCTGTCACTGTGTGACTGACCCCTCAATAGTGTGACCCTGTTACTATGTGACTGACCTCTCGATAGTGTGACGCAGTCACTGTGTAACTGACCATCGATAGTGTGACCCTGTCAGTGTGTGACTGACCATCGATAGTGTGACCCTGTCACTGTGTGACTGACCATCGATAGTGTGACCCTGTCACTGTGTAACTGACCATTGCTAGTGTGACCCTGTCACTGTGTGACTGACCATCGATAGTGTGACCCTTTCACTGTGTGACTGACCCCTCGATAGTGTGACCCTGTCAGTGTGTGACTGACCTCTCGATAGTGTGACCCTGTCACTGTGTGACTGACCTCTCGAACGAGTGACCCTGTCACTGTGTGACTGACTCCTCGATAGTGTGACCCTGTCACTGTGTGACTGACCTCTCGACAGTGTGACCCTGTCACTGTGTGACTGACTCCTCGATAGTGTGACCCTGTCACTGTGTGACTGACCCCTCGATAGTGTGACCCTGTCACTGTGTGACTGACCTCTCGATAGTGTGACCCTGTCACTGTGTGACTGACTCCTCGATAGTGTGACCCTGTCACTGTGTGACTGACTCCTCGATAGTGTGACCCTGTCACTGTGTGACTGACCTCTCGATAGTGTGACCCTCTCACTGTGTGACTGACCTCTCGATAGTGTGACCCTGTTTCTGTGTGACTGACTCCTCGATAGTGTGACCCTGTCACTGTGTGACTGACTCCTCGATAGTGTGACCCTTTCACTGTGTGACTGACCCCTCGATAGTGTGACCCTGTCACTGTGTGACTGACTCCTCGATAGTGTGACCCTGTCACTGTTTGACTGACTCCTCGTTAGTGTGACCCTGTCACTGTGTGACTGACCCCGCAATAGTGTGACCCTGTCACTGTGTGACTGACCCCTCGATAGTGTGACCCTGTCACCGTGTGACTGACCTCTCGATAGTGTGACCCTGTCACTGTGTGACTGACTCCTCGATAGTGTGACCCTGTCAGTGTGTGACTGACTCCTCGATAGTGTGACCCTGTCACTGTGTGACTGACCCCGCGATTGTGTGACCCTGTCACCGTGTGACTGACCTCTCGATAGTGTGACCCTGTCACTGTGTGGCTGACTCCTCGATAGTGTGACCCTGTCAGTGTGTGACTGACTCCTCGATAGTGTGACCCTGTCACTGTGTGACTGACCCCTCGATAGTGTGACCCTTTCACTGTGTGACTGACCCCTCGATAGTGTGACCCTGTCACTGTGTGACTGACCTCTCGATAGTGTGACCCTGTCACTGTGTGACTGACTCCTCGATAGTGTGACCCTGTCACTGTGTGACTGACCTCTCGATAGTGTGACCCTGTCACTGTGTAACTGACTCCTCGATAGTGTGACCCTGTCACTGTGTAACTGACCATCGATAGTGTGACCCTGTCACTGTGTGACTGACGTCTCGATAGTGTGACCCTGTCACTGTGTGACTGACTCCTCGATAGTGTGACCCTGTCACTGTGTGACTGACTCCTCGATAGTGTGACCCTTTCACTGTGTGACTGACCCCTCGATAGTGTGACCCTGTCACTGTGTGACTGACCTCTCGATAGTGTGACCCTGTCACTGTGTGACTGACTCCTCGATAGTGTGACCCTGTCACTGTGTGACTGACCTCTCGATAGTGTGACCCTGTCACTGTGTGACTGACTCCTCGATAGTGTGACCCTGTCACTGTGTGACTGACCTCTCGATAGTGTGACCCTGTCACTGTGTAACTGACTCCTCGATAGTGTGACCCTGTCAGTGTGTGACTGACTCCTCGATAGTGTGACCCTGTCACTGTGTGACTGACCCCGCGATTGTGTGACCCTGTCACCGTGTGACTGACCTCTCGATAGTGTGACCCTGTCACTGTGTGGCTGACTCCTCGATAGTGTGACCCTGTCAGTGTGTGACTGACCCCTCGATAGTGTGACCCTTTCACTGTGTGACTGACCCCTCGATAGTGTGACCCTGTCACTGTGTGACTGACCTCTCGATAGTGTGACCCTGTCACTGTGTGACTGACTCCTCGATAGTGTGACCCTGTCACTGTGTGACTGACCTCTCGATAGTGTGACCCTGTCACTGTGTAACTGACTCCTCGATAGTGTGACCCTGTCACTGTGTAACTGACCATCGATAGTGTGACCCTGTCACTGTGTGACTGACCTCTCGATAGTGTGACCCTGTCACTGTGTGACTGACTCCTCGATAGTGTGACCCTGTCACTGTGTGACTGACTCCTCGATAGTGTGACCCTTTCACTGTGTGACTGACCCCTCGATAGTGTGACCCTGTCACTGTGTGACTGACCTCTCGATAGTGTGACCCTGTCACTGTGTGACTGACTCCTCGATAGTGTGACCCTGTCACTGTGTGACTGACCTCTCGATAGTGTGACCCTGTTACTGTGTGACTGACTCCTCGATAGTGTGATCCTGTCACTGTGTGACTGACCCCGCGATAGTGTGACCCTGTCACCGTGTGACTGGCTCCTCGATAGTGTGACCCTTTCACTGTGTGACTGACTCCTCGATAGTGTGACCCTTTCACTGTGTGACTGACCCCTCGATAGTGTGACCCTGTCACTGTGTGACTGACTCCTCGATAGTGTGACCCTGTCACTGTGTGACTGACTCCTCGATAGTGTGACCCTGTCACTGTGTGACTGACCCCGCGATAGTGTGACCCTGTCACTGTGTGACTGACCCCTCGATAGTGTGACCCTGTCACTGTGTGACTGACCTCTCGATAGTGTGACCCTGTCACTGTGTGACTGACTCCTCGATAGTGTGACCCTGTCACTGTGTGACTGACCTCTCGATAGTGTGACCCTGTCACTGTGTAACTGACTCCTCGATAGTGTGACCCTGTCACTGTGTAACTGACCATCGATAGTGTGACCCTGTCACTGTGTGACTGACCTCTCGATAGTGTGACCCTGTCACTGTGTGACTGACTCCTCGATAGTGTGACCCTGTCACTGTGTGACTGACTCCTCGATAGTGTGACCCTTTCACTGTGTGACTGACCCCTCGATAGTGTGACCCTGTCACTGTGTGACTGACCTCTCGATAGTGTGACCCTGTCACTGTGTGACTGACTCCTCGATAGTGTGACCCTGTCACTGTGTGACTGACTCCTCGATAGTGTGACCCTGTCACTGTGTGACTGACCCCGCGATAGTGTGACCCTGTCACTGTGTGACTGACCCCTCGATAGTGTGACCCTGTCACTGTGTGACTGACTCCTCGATAGTGTGACCCTGTCAGTGTGTGACTGACTCCTCGATAGTGTGACCCTGTCACTGTGTGACTGACCCCGCGATAGTGTGACCCTGTCACCGTGTGACTGACCTCTCGAAGTGTGACCCTGTCACTGTGTGACTGACTCCTCGATAGTGTGACCCTGTCAGTGTGTGACTGACTCCTCGATAGTGTGACCCTGTCACTGTGTGACTGACCCCGCGATAGTGTGACCCTGTCACCGTGTGACTGACCTCTCGATAGTGTGACCCTGTCACTGCGTGACTGACTCCTCGATAGTGTGACCCTGTCACTGTGTGACTGACTCCTCGATAGTGTGACCCTGTCACTGTGTGACTGACTCCTCGATAGTGTGACCCTGTCAGTGTGTGACTGACTCCTCGATAGTGTGACCCTGTCACTGTGTGACTGACCCCGCGATAGTGTGACCCTGTCACCGTGTGACTGACCTCTCGATAGTGTGACCCTGTCACTGTGTGACTGACTCCTCGATAGTGTGACCCTGTCAGTGTGTGACTGACTCCTCGATAGTGTGACCCTTTCACTGTGTGACTGACCCCTCGATAGTGTGACCCTGTCACTGTGTGACTGACCTCTCGATAGTGTGACCCTGTCACTGTGTGACTGACTCCTCGATAGTGTGACCCTGTCACTGTGTGACTGACCTCTCGATAGTGTGACCCTGTCACTGTGTGACTGACCTCTCGATTGTACATGAAATTTGTGCATCATCGTACATGTAGTCTCTGACAATGTTCTTGCTGCCTGAATATCTTGCTGAATCAAGCAGCAAGGCTGTTGCTGTTTCTCACCATCACACTTGGCAGTGACAAAGAACATCATTTTCTAAATGGCTAGGATCTGAATCTGTTGAATCATTTAGATAGGACCCAGCTCTCCTGCCAAAGATATCAGCTTTGTATTGTTTACAACTTAGATCAACAAAATACAGCACAGATTGTGTCTTGTGCTGTGATGGTTTCAACTGTCTCCCTGTATTGCCTACTTTGTAATAAGGCAGGAAAAATACCTTCATACTTTGATCCGTCTGGGTAAAGGAAGGTTCCATTGCCGTGTTTCTTATTCTGCAGGTAGTCTCCTACGTAACGTGCTCCAATCTTAAACCGATATGTCCCCTGGAATATGAGAAAGTGATAGAAAGATGATTGGCACAAATACAGCTTGCGACTGGAGGGCACAATCTGCATGTACTTGAGGGGTTCACCAGATGAGTGACAAGGTAAAGCAGCACACGCCATGGAGGGGGTCAGAGCTGTCCCAACCAACATGGGACATGTTCGACGTTTTAGTTGCTGTGATATGAAGAGTCTAAAGTTCTGTTCCTTTTTCACAAACACACATTTATTTCATTCCAACAGCCTTTGCACAAAACCCTAACTATACATCACCTGACAGAGGCCACCTGAAGCCCCTTTACATATCAGTGTCAATTAATGGATAGTTAACATAAATGAGACAACTAATTGCAACGTCTCTTAACCCGTTACTTAACAGTCTCCCCTTCCTTGGAGAAAAAAAAATAATTAGGTGAAAACAAAATTTCAAGAAACTCAATAACACACACATTTCCCCCCCTTTTTTTTGTTTGGACGAGAAAGAAAAAATAATAGTTACAGAAACAAACGCCCTTCATTAACAATATCCAAAAATTTCTGTGAACTCGTCCCTCTTTTCGTAAAACAGTCTGACAGTTGATAGTTCGACCCATTTAATTTTTGTTATTTCCCCTCTGTCCAACATCTGCTTCAAACTTGCGATGTCTATCCGTAACCTCTTTTCATTGACACTTTTTGTAGAGTGCATTTTCCCACAGGGATTTATTGTCAATGTGACAGTCAATAGGTATATTACCCAAATCCCCTAATCCCAAAATTTCTGTCAATATCATACTTATATAAAAGGCCATATCCACCACCTCTACAAGGCTTAACGTCTCGGCAGCCAAAGTGCTTTTTACCACTCTCCTTATTTTCTTTGTTTCCCACACAAGTGGGCAACATTTACCATTGTTCCCCAAAAGGAAAATTATAAAACCTCCTGCGCTTGAAACCCCATCACATAAATTTGCGTAGGACGCATCACTATAAACTATGAGTTTCAAGTACCTAAGGTCACCTAAAACCAGGAACTTCAAAACACACTCCTGCATTTTTAGTTTGGCCAACGCTTTATTTGCTCTTATTATGTCTTCCACTTTGGAATCATTCATTCTTGTACTCAACTCTAAGACATCAAAACTCACATCCGGCCTAGTCTGTCTACCTAACCAGTTCAGTTGCCCAATTAACTTTGCAGTTGCTCTTTTTCTATGTTTGAAACCATTGCGTCTTTTTGTGAAACTCGGCCAAGACTAATTGCTATTGGGCTGATGCTTTCCAAATAAGATTGCTGACGTAAAGTTGCCCCTAACTTAGTCTGTCCAATTTCCAGTCCAATATATTTAAATGCACCGGAAGCCTGACTTCCAACCCTGAATTCTTTCCTCAAACCAGAGATTACAATAGCTTCAAAATCACTAGTCCCACCCCACAAAAAATCGACATGCATCATAAAAATGCCAGAAAGATTTCCTTTATAGTGCCAGTAAAGCATTGCAGGATCTGCTTTCAACTGGCAACAGCCTAACTAACAAAACTGACCTTACCGAAAAATACCAGACTCTAGCTGCATCATTTAATCCATATACACATTTGTTCAACTTCCAGGGTACCCCTTCTGTGTTAGCTGCTTCTTTCGGAGGACGGAGAAAAATGTCTCTCTGGTGCTGATGCCCCTGCAAAAAGGCAGCTTTTATACCTATAGATTTGCATTCCCATGCCTTTGTGGCTAATAGAGCCAAGAAAATCTTTAAAATAACCTTTCCTGCTGTAGGTGAATCTACCCTTAAATCCTGATCTTCTAAGTTTTCTTCAAATCCCCTTGCCACAAGCCTGGCCTTTGCCTTATAAGTTCCATCCGGAAGAACCTTTTCCGTGCAAATCCATCTGTGGGATAGAGCCCTTAGTCCCCTATCCGGTACTTCCGTGTATACCCCAAATTCACTCCAACTATGCAATTCTTGCTGTTTAGCTTCTTTAATAACTTTTTCATCTAATTTATTTGAAGCCACCAAAATCTCACGTGCATGTGGGCTTCTACTCCTATTAATATTCGTAGTCTTACCGTGGGACTAGGCAGGGATGTCCTATGTCCCCCCCTGCTGTTTACACTCGTGATTGAGCCATTGGCCATCGCATTAAGAAGTTCGGGTATGGAAAGGAATAGTGCGGGGGGCGGGGATAGATCATAGGGTGTCCTTATATGCCGATGACTTGCTGTTATACGTGTCGGAACCGAGTGTGTCGTTAGGGGGAATATTGGAGCTGCTTCGGGTGTTTGGGTCTTTCTCGGGGTACAAACTAAATCTCGACAAAAGTATTTTGTGGTGTCTCGGCCGGGGGCGGGGGCAGGGGTGGGGGGGCTGCCATTCCGTAGGGCAGGGACTCATTTTAGGTACCTGGGGGTGCAGGTTGCCCGGGAGTGGGGGCGGCTCCGCAGGTACAACATCTCTAGTTTGGTGGGGAGAGTGAAAGCTGATCTGGCAAGGTGGGATGGTCTCCCTCTGTCATTGGCGGGTCGGGTACAGGCGGTTAAAATGAATGTGTTGCCACGATTTCTGTTTATTTTTCAATGCCTGCCGATTTTCCTGCCAAAGGCTTTTTTCAGAGAGATTGAGGGAAGGATTACGTCGTTCATATGGGGAGGGAAGGTGGCCAGAGTTAGAAAGGTGCTGCTATAGGGGGGAAGGCAGTTTGGGTCTTCCGAACCTGATGTGTTACTACTGGGCGGTGAATGTGGAGAAGGTGCGGAGCTGGGTCAGAGGGGTTGATTCCCAGTGGGTCAGAATGGAGGAGAGTTTGTGCAGGGGGTGGGGATTGAAAGCGCTAGCAACAGCGCCGCTCCAAATAGCCCCGGGGAAATACTCAGGGAGTCCGGTAATAATTGCTTCATTGAGAATTTGGAGGCAGTTCACCAACACTTCGGGTTGGGGGTAGGGTCAAAGGAAATGCCGATTCGGGGGAACCACAGATTTGAGCCAGGGAGGTGGGATGGAAATTTTCGGAAATGGGAGGAGAAGGGGATTAAGACGCTAAAAGATTTGTTTCTTAGGGGTCGGTTTACAGGGCTGAGGGAGCTGGAAGCGAAGTATGGGCTGGAGCAAGGGGAAATGTTTAGATACATGCAGGTTCGAGATTTTGCCAGAAAGGAGATACAGAGCTTCCCGGTGGAGCCGGCCTCCACATTGCTGGAGGAGGTGCTGACGACGGGGGGGACTGGAGAAGTGGGTAGTGTCAGCGGTTTACGGAGCTATTTTGGAAGAGGAGAAGGCACCACTAAAAGGGATCAAAGCAAAGTGGGAGGAAGAGTTGGGAGAGGATATGGAGGAGGGGTTCTGGTGTGAGGTGCTCCGGAGAGTGAATGCCTCCACCTCGTGCGCGAGGTTGGAACTGATACAGCTGAAGGTGGTATACAGAGCACCCTAATTACATTAGGGTAATTTGTGGTGCACGTGAAACTGGACCCGGCCCCCGGGAGGCCATATTCGGGATATCAGACCAGCCGGGGTTGGAAACGGGTGCGGAGGCAGATGTTGCAGCCTTCCACTCATTGATCACCCGAAGGCAGATCCTGATAGGTTGGAGAGCAACTTCTCCACCCTGTGCCCTGGCGTGGCGGGGGGACCTGTTGGAATTCTTCACTCTTGAGAAGGTTAAGTTTGAACTGAGGGGAATGTCATGATATTCAAACACACACATCATGATAGACACACCAACAGACAAATCAGAACACACAACACCACAACCAATGACAGAAAGATATAAAAGCACAGACACGACCCCCGGTGGTCAGTATTAGCTGCAGAGGAGAACCAGGACACATCTATTGCCAAACACACTCAGGGAGACAGCACGTGCAGAGTATCCAGAACGAACTGTATTATAAGAGTTATAATAAAATAGAGTTGTACCACATACAACTGTGTTGGCTCATCTGTGCACCAGAGCACCCAACACCACATGGTACAGGAGTGGATCGATACCTGCCGGCATACCTCAGTGTACACAGACAACCAGCAGTGCCCAGGCATGATGTACGAGCTCCCGGTTCCGCAGGCGCTCCAGTGCCACGGCGACCTCCGCGAAAACTGGCGGCGATTCCGGCAAATGTTCGAATTGTTCCTGGTGGCAGCTGAACTCAAAGACCTGGATGATAGGGAAAAAAATTGAATTTCTCCTCACCATCGCCGGTGCAAGGGCAAGAGAAATATTCACAAGGTTCAGGTTCTTCAGGAGGCAGCAAAGGTACGATTACCAGGCAGTCCTGGGCAAATTCTCCAAGTACTGTGAAGAAAACGCAATCCAATGGGCACATAAAGGTAAGAAAAGCTGCAGTACTCACCTCGTGGCTGGGATCCCGGAGCCCGAATTCCCAGAGGCCGAAATCCCGGGCCTGAGAGAAGGCTGGGTCGAGGTCGGCGGCCATCTTGCTAAAGGTATAACGCTAGCACAGTTGCGCGAGCAGTGCGCAGAACCGGAAGTTTCGTTTGCGCATGCGCGAGATGCTGCGCATGCGCAGTCAAGAAAACGGCCATCGGTAAAGGAACAGCGATCTGAGCATGCGCAGTCGCTTCCTACGTGCTACATACCGAGCGTCAGGATGTCAGAGGCCCCAGACTGCACCAATTTAAAGGGGAAATGTCCCAAATCCAATTTAAAAGGGAAACGTCCCAAATCAAAAAAACAAAAATCTGTTAAAGCTGTAAAACAACCTTCCCTCACCTGGAATGACAGCACAGTGCCGCAAATTGACCCAGGAGATGAATTTGACCTCCGAAGAACCCTCCGACAAGCAGTTACCTATGCACAAGCCGATGATTCCGACCTTGAATACTTCGATGACGATCTTTACAGTGTTTCCGGACCTCGCGAGCCCAATGATAGCTCCGTGGTCCTATATGACTATGACTCGGACGAACCTTTCGTGTTGCACATTGGCGGCCCCCACATTGAATCCGACGCAGATGCGGATTCATTTTTCGGATTTGAGGATCTTCAATCCAGCAGATATGACGTTCCAACTTATCAGTACCGGATGATGCTGCAGCCTGACATTAACAGACAGGGAGCGGTGCAAGCACACGGAGAGTGCCCTGCTGCCACACAGAGCGTGGTCCACGTCCCGCTCAACGTTCCCGACTCTATGAAAGAAGACATGCAAGACTCCAGAGTGCAGTCCTCGCATGAACCAGAAGTGACTCCAGTGTCACAAGCTTCCACAGCAAGCTCGTGGACAGACTCCACAATTGCAGAAATGCAAGACTCCAGAGCGCAGTCCTTGCACGAACAAGAAGTGACTCCAGTGTCACAAGCCTCCACAGAGAGCTCGTGGACAGCCTCCACGATAGAAGCAACGCAAGACTCCAGAGCGCAGTCCTTGCACGAACAAGAAGTGACTCCAGTGTCACAAGCCTCCACAGAGAGCTCGTCGACAGCCTCCACGATAGAAGCAACGCAAGACTCCAGAGCGCAGTCCTTGCACGAACAAGAAGTGACTCCAGTGTCACAAGCCTCCACAGAGAGCTCGTGGACGGACTCCACGATGGAAGGAACGCAAGACTCCAGAGCGCAGTCCTTGCAGGAACAAGACCATGAGGGTCTAGCAACCTCTCCTGACCAACCAGCGGCAGACGATGCAAGTCTGCCATGCTCACGTGAACAGCAAGAAGGCTATAACAGCCTACCATGCTCCACTACACAGCAGCATGAACATGACGGTCTCTCATGCTACAATGAAGGGCACAGCGCTGAAGACTGTTCAAGCCCAACTGAAGACAAGCCAAAGGAATCGCCTCGTCCTAGCCCGAAGAAAAAAGGTTTATGCGCTGACCTTCAGGATCATTATAGCCGAACAGAGATTAATAATGCTGCACGGCCACAGAAGGATGCTGAGGATTTGCTAACGAAATTAATTGAATGTTTAACTTGCAAGGAGCAGACTGAGAATTGCCAGTGTTTTAGTACGGATCAAAAAAATGGACAAGACATTGATCCTCAGGTAATGGAAATAACACAACCTGAATCATATCTACAGCAGGGACAAATGTCTCCCTTCAACACAACACCGCAAAATCCCAACTTCGGAGACCAGCAGTTAGTCAGTAATGACTCTTCAAACCTTGAGGGGAACATTAATTGCATTGAACCTATACACGCTCCACTGATTATTGAGCAGAACATTGGAGCAAGAATCCTGAGGACACCGACATCGAGTAGCCAGATAACGAATTTAAAACCCACAGCAGTGTCAAGTGAACCAAGTGTGCTTTCCACGAATGGTGAAGATGCAGATAAGGTCGACCCGATTATCCATTGTACCACACTAACCCCAGTGATTAAGCAGTTATGTATGGGGAGTATAAGGTGGGCAATTGAGAACAGTAAAAGAGAGACTGTGACCATGCCAGTCCCAGCAAAATCAGACCCAGAGACCATGAAGGCATATACATTAGACAAAGATACACATGAGGCACCTGAGAAGAAAAGTGAAACGGAATGTTCTTTGGAAAATAGTACAATGGCGATAGAAACATTGGATCCTATATTCGAGACCATACCTATGGGAGAATTTGGGGGTAATAAACAAGGTTCTGCAATGTCTGGGGGAAGATTTAAAATTCCAAAGAAGAAAAGCCCAAATGAAGGACAACGGCAAGACAATGACAGTCCACCGACATGGTGTGCACCACCAGATGAAAACTCTGACAATTTACCCAACCCTAGTGAACAGCAAGCTGCTAATGAGGATCTATCCACGGGATGTGAGACGAGTGACGACAGCATCCCACTTCCCATGCAAAAGGTGCAAGGTGACAGACCTCGCCTAGTGCGTACCGAGGCACTCGACGATCACGGTGGGACCACTGACGACTGCGGTGGCAGCGCACCGCTTCCACCCTCGATGGCTCGACCCTCTCCACTGGTTGGTGCATTCCTGCATGTTCCGACTCCAGAAGTGCAGCTTCAGGGAATCTCGGCTGCCTCCAGTGAACCTGTTGGGACTCCGGACGGGGGGCATCGACGGAAGGCAGACCGGACTCCAGATGGGGAGCAGCCAAGCGCCGACTCTGATTCGCGCACGCCAGACCTTGCTCCGGACGGGCGGTGTCGCGGCCTCGGTGATGGCACGCTCAGGGTGACGGCGGATGCCACGGCGACAGGGAATGGATCGCGTGGCAGTCCCACTGGGTCGGCAGTGGCAACCAGCACTGGCGGTCCAAGATGGACACACCAATTCGCGCCATCGCCAGACGTTGATGCGAGCAACAATTCTCTCTCCAAGGCGACATGCTTCGACGTTTCTCTGCGGAGTCGCCCTTCCGGCACAGCAGGTGGCCGGAACCAGCGTACACGGTCTCGGCCAACTTCCACATCTGGCACAGTCATCGCCTTGCATGATATTAGTGATGGTGCTACTTCGATGGCAACGACCCATCGGCTACAAGATGCCGTCCACCACAAACATAAAAAGAAAAAGACTCCACCTTGTTCCTGGCATGCAGGGCGGATGGATTGGTGCGTAGGCGCAATCAGCGAGCTTTGCGCCGCCTTCCACGCTCGCAACTGAACCGTACGCACACGCCGGATCCTCCACTGGTTCCCAAGGATGACTTCGTGGAGATGCCACGGATCATGCCCCTTCCATCGCTACCAGAACCAAATCTCCACAGCTGAACCGGCTTGAGGACCAGCCCATTCTTGAGGCGGTCACCCATTAGACTGGACTTATAACGCTGTTCATACGTTCAAAAAGTCAAACACTTCTGTATTATAACCTGTTGTTGTTTATTGTTCCAGATATCGTCTGACCAGACCAATGTTCAAGTTTTTTTTTTTCTCTCGCATCCAAGTTTTGTTATGGTACAACCTTGTTAGTGTGACGCACCCGACATCGCCCCATGTAAATAGTTACGTCATATACACACGCTGTACATAACACACACACACACTCTTCGATGCACTCACGACACAATTATATTTATAACCACGTAGGCACATATCTTTGTAAAAAGGGGGGATGTCATGATATTCAAACACCCACATCATGATAGACACACCAACAGACAAATCAGAACACACAACACCACAACCAATGACAGAAAGATATAAAAGCACAGACACGACCCCCGGTGGTCAGTATTAGCTGCAGAGGAGAACCAGGACACATCTATTGCCAAACACACTCAGGGAGACAGCACGTGCAGAGTATCCAGAACGAACTGTATTATAAGAGTTATAATAAAATAGAGTTGTACCACATACAACTGTGTTGGCTCATCTGTGCACCAGAGCACCCAACACCACAGGGAAGGCTGGAGGGGTTCTACAATTCATGGCCATTATTCATTAGGCACTTTCAAGAACTGGATAACATCGGACATGAATTGGAGGGGGTGGGTGGGATGGTTGGAGGGAGGGGGGGTGGTGTGTGTTAACGGTGACTGTGGGCGATTCCTGATTCCTTTATGTCATTTGTGTGAACATGCGGGCTAATGTTTGGGGTTTGGTGGGAGGATGGGATCGTTCTTATTGATATGGGGATTGACATATTTGTTACCGTTTATTGTTGGTGGGTTTGGGAGAAAATGTGAAAAAGGAGGAGAATAAAGAAATATTTTTTTAAAAAAGTAACAAAATTTGTTTTAATTTGCCATATCGCTATTTGTATCTGAAATCACTCCTGGAGCGAGGTTTCCTTTCCTCACAGTCTCACAAAATTAAAATAAAATATTGGGGTTTCTGTCCAGCATCCAGCCATTGTTGGGGTCTGGTCCAGGATCTGAATAAAATTGGGGCTCTTTACTGGGATTTAAAAGTATAGAAACATAGATAATAGGTGCAGGAGTAGGCCTTTGGGACCTTCGAGTCTGCACCGCCATTCAATGTGGTCAAGGCTGATCGTGCAAAATCAGAATCCCACTCCCGCTTTCTCTCCATTCTCCTGGATCCCTTGAGCCGTAAGGGCCATGTCCAGCTCCCTCTTGAACATATCCAACGTACTGACCCCAACAGCTTTCTGTGGTAGAGAATTACACAAGTTCACAGCTCTCTGAGAGAAGACGTTCTTCCTCATCTTAGTCCTGAATGGCTGACCCCTCATTCCTAGGCTGTGGACCCTAGTTCTGGACATCCCCAACATCGGGAACATACTTCCCACATCTAGCCTGTCCAGATTTTATATGTTTTTATGAGATCCCGTGTCATTCTTCTAAACTCAGTGAGGATTTATCCTGGGTAATGATATAGCTAGATCACAGGTAGGAGTGATGCCTACTGTGCTTGGAATGCCAGTGGAAAGTCAAACAGCTGAGATGTTGCAAGAAGCATTTCCCCTGGAGTGTTTCCTGATTGTGTGGTGACACGATTGCAAAGCCACAGGTTGAGGCAGGAACAAGAGCAGATGGTGGATGAAGATGATATCTTTAGTTCAAGAAAGTTGGTAGTATTACAGCCAGAAGATTCAGAGATAAAGCAGTTGTTTCAAAATGCATATACGAAAATGGAATCTGAGTGTATACCAGTGTTATTTCATTAGAAATAATAGATAAATGAGAAAATGGAGACTTTTACGTATTCAGGCAGATGAGAAATGGGCAGAAGTTCATCAAGTTGTATTACCGTGTGTTAGAGAAAATAAGTTTTGTGGACAGAGCATGAGGTTCCAGTAGGGTGTCATTTCGGAGTAAGGAAAACTCAAGCAAAAACAGAAAAATATTTTTATTGGCCTGAACTGCATAAGGATGTAGTTGAATTTTGCCATATATGTCACACATGTCAGGTAATAGGGAAGCCTCAAGCGGTAATCATACCAGCATTTAATACCATTCCAGCATTTGAGGAACCTTTTACTAGGGTCCTAATAGATCATGTGGGACCACTGCCTAAAACAAAAAGTGGGAATCAGTATCTGTTGACCATAATGGATGTGTACTAGATTTCTGGAGAACATTCCATTAAGAAATATTACATCTAATAGGGTTGTAGAAGAGCTATCCATTTTTGTTCCCCCAGAAATGGACTACCAGGAAAAATCCAATCAGATCAGGGATCCAATTTTATGTCCAGGTTATTCAGGAAAGTTATGGATAGCTTAAGAATAAAGCAATTTAACACAATGGCGTATCATCTGGAATCACAAGTGGCATTAGAAAGGTGGCATAAAACTCTGAAGACCATGGGGTCGCATGGTGGCACAGTGATTAGCACTGCTGCCTCACAGCACCAGGGATCTGGATTCAATTCCAGCCTTGGGTGACTGTGGAGTTTGATTTTCTCCGTGTCTGTGAGGGTTTCCTCCGGGTGCTTTGGTTTCCTCCCACAGATGTGCAGGTTAGGTGGGGATATGGGTAAAGGGCAGGGGAGTGGACCTGCGTAGGGTGCTCTTTCAGAGGTCAGTGCAGAAGTGATGGACCAAATGGCCTTCTGCTGCACTGCTGGGATTCTATGATTCTATATTGAGATCCTATAGTCAGGATTATCCAGAGGGTTAGGATAAAGGAATTCCATTTGTACTATTTGCAATTATGGGAGCATGTAATGAATCAACTAAATTCAGTCCATTTGAATTGATGTTTGGCCATGAGGTGAGAGGACCACTTAAATTGATCAAAGAGAAATTGGTGAGTCAGTGTTCGGAGACTATATTGTAGGACTATGCATCAAATGTTAGGGAGAGATTAACTAGGGCTGGTGAGTTGGCTAGAAAACATTTAAAATTGTCACAGCATGTGATAAAAACGAGGCGGATAAGAAATCAAAAATTTGTAGTTTTGTTCGTGGGGAGGAAGTATCAGTATTATTACCAATGGTAGGTGAAACATTAAAATTAAGATTTAGTGGGCCTTATCAAATTGAAATTAAATTGAGTGAGGTGAATTATTTGATAAGAGCACCAGACAGAGGGCAAGGTGTCGGCGATATACCAGGAGATGAAAGAAGAGGGGGAGGCATTAGTAGAGGAGCTGAAGGGTAAATGGGAGGAGGAGCTGGGGAGGAGATTGAGGAGGGGCTATGGGCTGATGCCCTAAGTAGGGTTAATTCCTCTTCTTCGTGTGCCAGGCTTAGCCTGATACAATTTAAGGTGGTTCATAGAGCGCACATGACGGGGGCGAGGCTGAGTAGGTTTTTTGGGGTAGAGGACAGATGTGGGAGGTGCTCAGGAAGTCCGGCAAACCATGTCCATATGTTTTGGCCATGCCCGGCACTGGAGGGGTTCTGGAGGGGAGTGGCGGGAACAATATCTAAGGTGGTGAAAGTCCGGGTCAAGCCAAGCTGGGGGCTAGCACTATTTGGAGTAGTGGACGAGCCGGGAGAGCAGGAGGCGAAAGAGGCCGGCATACTGGCCTTTGCGTCCCTAGTAGCCCGGCGAAGGATCTTGTTAATGTGGAAAGAGGCGAAGCTCCCCAGCGTGGAGGTCTGGATAAATGATATGGCAGGGTTTATCAAATTGGAGCAGATAAAGTTTGCCTTGAGAGGGTCTGCGCAGGGGTTCTACAAGCGGTGGCAACCGTTCCTAGACTATCTCGCGGAGCGTTAGATGAAGGTCGGTCAGCAGCAGCAGCAACCCGGGGGTGGGGGGGAGGTCTTGCGTGTGGGGGGGGGGGGGGGGGGGAGGGAGGGGGAAGGGGGGCTTGTTTGGGGGGTATTCGAGCAAGAAAATACATGAAGGATCTGGAAAACTGACATGTACGGGAGGAATCCATTGTACAAAGCTCTGTATCATATCGATTTACCATGTTCATGTCTTGCTATGTGCACTTTCTTTCTTTTTGTTACGGGGGGGGGGGAGTTTGTTTGTAAGGGTGAAAAACTGTGTTAAAATTCTTAATAAATATATATATTTTTTAAAATAAAAAAATAAAAAAAGAGCGCCAGACAGAAGGAAAACTCACAGAGTTTGACATTCCTCAAATTAGATTGGACAATGAGGGAGCGTTAAGAAATTTGGATAAATTACCTTCTGGAGGAAAATCTAAATGACCTTAAAGAGTTATTCCAGTCACACAGAGCTGCATGTGGGAATACACTGGGAAGTACAAATGTAATTATTCATGATGTAGATGTAGGAAAAGCTATTCCCATGAAACAACATCCATACAGGCTCAATCTACTAAAGTTAGCACTGGTACAAAAGGAGATCGACAATATGCTTCAGGATGGTTTCATCAAAGTGAGTTTCAGCGATTGGAGCTCACCAATTGTAATGATACCAAAACTGAATGGAACACCATGTGTGGACTACAGAAAGGTCAACCCTGGGACGAAGTCAGATTCATATCTTATTCCTCATTTGGAAGACTGTGTTGAAAAGTTGGGGCAAGCAAATGTTATTACCGAACTTGACTTACTTAAAGGGTATTGGCAAGTACCTTTATCAGACAGCGGCAAGGAAGTTTTGGCTTTTGTAATGCCAAATGGTCTCCTGGGTGGCACTGCCAAGCTGGCGGGTGGCACTGCCAGGGTGCCAGTGCAAGTGTGCCTGGGTGGCACTGCCAAGGGTCAGGGTCTGAGGGGAGCCATGCCCATGAAAGGAGGGTGCAGGGGGTTTGAAGGGAGAGGAAGTGCAGGGTGGTTAAGTAGGGGCCTCTGGGAGGTTGGGGTGGGTGACGGGTGGGGCCTGGAGGGGGGTACTGAAAGGAGGCGTGGGGGCCTGAAGTGGGGGGAACCCCAGGGACCCCATAGCGGGGTGTCCTCACTTGGAGGGTGTGGAGTAATACCCCTGTGTGTGGGGGGGGTGACATTGCCCATGTGTGTGGGGGTGACATTGCCCATGTGTGTGGGGGGTGACATTGCCCATGTGAGTGGGGGGTGACATTGCCCATGTGTGTGGGGGGTGACATTGCCCATGTGTGTGGGGGGTGACATTGCCCATGTGTGTGGGGGGTGACATTGCCCATGTGTGTGGGGGGTGACATTGCCCATGTGTGTGGGGGTGACATTGTGTGGGTGACAGTCCAAAGATGTGCAGGTTAGGTGGATTGGCCATGATAAATTGCCCTTAGTGTCCAAAATTGCCCTTCGTGTTGGGTGGAGTTACTGGGTTATGGGGATAGGGTGGAGGTGTTGACCTTGGGGAGGGTGCTCTTTCCAAGAGCCGGTGCAGACTCGATGGGCTGAATGGCCTCCTTCTGCACTGTAAATTCTATTTTAAAAAAACATTGCCCATGTGTGTGGGGGGTGACATTGCCCATGGGTGGGGGGGGTGGGGGACCCACAAGCTCACTTAGAAATCGGGGCATCCTGTCAAAATGGGAGCCCGATCTCTGATTTCCCACCTACAGTTGTGGACAGGGCCCTCAACAGTGTGCGGTCCATCTCCCGCACCACTACCCTCGCCCCCTCCCCTCCCTCCCAGAACAAGGTTAGAGACCCCTCGTTCTCACATTTCACCCCACCAGCCTCCGTATGCAAAGCATAATCCTCCGCCATTTCCGCCAACTCCACCGCGGCGCCATCACCAAACACATCTTCCGTTCACTCCCTGTGTCAGCATTCCACAGAGACCGTTTCCTCCGAGACAATCGAGTCCACTCCTCCACCATACCCAGTACCTCTCCCATCACCCATGGCACCTTCCCATGCAATCGCAGAAGGTGTAACACCTGCCCCTTTACCTCTTCCATGCTTAACATCCCAGGGCCAAAACACTCATTCCAGGTTAAGCAGCGTTTCACTTGCATCTCTTCCAATTTGGTCTATTGCATTCGCTGCTCCCAATGTGGTCTCCTCTATATCGGAGAGACCAAATGCAGACTGGGTGATTGCTTTGCTGAGCACCTTCGGTCTGTGCGCATTCAGGACCCTGACCTTCCCGTTGCTGCCATTTTAACACAAGACCCTGCTCCCATGCCCACATGTCTGTCCTTGGCCTGCTGCAATGTTCCAGTGAAGCTCAACGCAAACTGGAGGAACAACATCTCCTCTTCCGGTTAGGCACGCTGCAGCCTTCCGGTCTCAACATCGAATTCAACAACTTCAGATGATCAGCTCTACCCCACCTCGACCCCTTTTAATTTTAACTTTTATTTCGTTCTTGTCTTTCTTTATATTCCTCCCCACTCTTCCCCCCATCTTCCCCCCTGTCCTTACATTTAATCCCCTTTGCATCCCCCTTCCCCCCCCCTTTTTCTCATTTTCCCTCTCTCCCACCCATGCACCCTCCTCCCCCCATCTTCATCTGTCACAGTTTACCTTCTGATGTTAGTTTCTCTGCTGTTTGGCCTTTCACACCTTTTGTTCTCTCTGGGGACTGCCATCAGCCCTCTTTCCCCATGGTTTCTGTGGCTATGACTCAACTTTCATTCCATCACCCGACAGTATAAATATCTCCCATTTTCTATGCCTTTTAGCCTTGAAAAGGGTCATCTGGACTCGAAACGTTAGCTCTTTTCTCTCCTTGCAGATGCTGCCAGACCTGCTCAGATTTTCCAGCATTTTCCCTTTTGGCCCAATCTCAGAGTTCAGTTCCCCAGTGCTAAAAAAAATTCAAAGTGTGGGTTCAACCGGTGCAAAATTCCCCAGGGCCCAAAAAAGTGACTAAGTGTCATTGAATAGCGGTGGGGAACTCGCTGGCAGAGCACGGTAGCACAAGGGCAGCACGGTAGCACAGTGGTTAGCACAGTTTCTTCACAGCTCCAGGGTCCCAGGTTCTATTCCCTCGGGTCACTGTCTGTGCGGAGTCTGCACGTTCTCCCCGTGTCTGCGTGGGTTTCCTCCGGGTGCTCCGGTTTCCTCCCACAGTCCAAAGACGTGCAGGTTAGGTGGATTTCCCATGATAGATTGCCCTTAGTGACCAAAAAGGTTAGGAGGGGGTTACTGGGATAGGGTGGAAGTGAGGGCTTAAGTGGGTCGGTGCAGACTCGATGGGCCGAATGGCCTCCTTCTGCACTGTATGTTCTATGTCCTATGTTTTATGAAACTCCCTGAAAACCAGCCACAAATTAACTTCGAAATGTTTTAGGTGTAGTGATGACTTTGATCATATTGAGGTGGTAAGCTCTCTCTGAAAAAGGCAGTTGACATGGAGCATGATAAGGCCATTATTTTTGGAAAGTCAGTTTATCTGGAATTTACCCTGTCAGAACAATATAGTATCCCCTTAATAAACCTGATGGGCAGGATTTCCGGTGAGCAGAGAATCCGGCCCAAGGTCAATGGCGTTCTCCATTGTGCGCGGCTCCCTCGTGGCGATCTTGCAGTGGGCGGGGTGGAAGAATCCAGACAGATGTTTCTCATGAGTGTTGGACGAGTATTAATGGTTTCAAGTGATAAAAATCAGAACGGAAAGAAGCAAATTGTCCAAAACTCCATCAACAATTTGCTCACTGTACGGTTAAAGGTTAAAAATTCTGCTAAAAGGTGCAGGTATGGATGATGAAGAGGTTATGAGGCTAATAGATGATTCTGCAAAACCTATTGGGGGACATCCCATTGTAAGCCATCTACTGATAAATGACTTTAACAAGGTAGTTGCCTTGAATCTAACTAGAAAAATAAATATTTTTGTTCTTTATATTTTCATTTTATATTCCTGCCGACTAGATTTAGGGTGGAATTTCATGGAAACATTTTGAAGGTCATTTGTGATGGGTTTTCCACGGAGTTTCCCGTCAGCTCTGCAGGCGAGTTCCCCTCCGCTATTCACGTTTCTGGGCCCTGGGGAGTTTCTCACTGGTTTAGCCCACTCTTAGGGCGGGATCTTCTGGCCGCATTCGCCCGGTCTGAGGTCTATCGCCATCTCGGCCCTGGCGTTACTGCGGCGGGCAGGGTGAAGAATGCAGTCCTTAGAATTTTTTCATGTATGGAACAATCTGTCTGGACTGGACAGTACACGTGACAAATAAATCAAATCAAATCAAATGACAATGGCAAACGCAGTCCTGTTGACCCTGCAAGATCCTCCTTACTAACATCTGGAGCCTTGTGTCAAAGTTGGGAGAGCTGCCTCACAGACTCGTTTAGCAACAGCCTGACATTGTCACACTCACAGAATCACACCGTACAGACAATGTCCCAGACAGCACTAGGCGCAATCGTTCCAAAAGGGAACAAAGTTCCCAAGTGAGCGCGTTTAGCCACATGTTTCCTGGCACTCGCAGTGCTGAGAAACACATGGCTATTCAACATGACTCACTGGTTACGGGGCCTAAATAGGGAACGCGCGGCCGAGGCCGCACATACCCTGTCATGCTGCACTCGTCGGGACTCCCCATTGTACCGATAGAGGCCCACAAAAAAAAATTCCGACCTTGCCTCAGCCCGAACATAACATGGGAGGGTCCCCCGCACCCCCTTCCCGCCACCCCCCCTCCCCACATCCCCCTCCCCCGCACCCCACATCACCCATAGTGGGAAACCTCGGCCCGATAACACGCATGTAAAAAAAATGGCAACTTGGCACCCTAGCAGTGCTCCTGCCAGCTGGCCATGCCACCTGGGCACCAGCAGTGCCAGAGCACCACCCTGCCCAAACGGCATGTAGCTGGGGCCTCCAATCCCCTTGGAGACTCCCACGACTACCGTTCCGTCTGATCCCCGTTTGTGGAGACCGGTACCAAACGGCGCTTGCCTGAGGTCCCAGAGGCGAGGGGATTGAATCCCAAAGCCTCAGGTACTTCGGGAATCTACAGATTAGATTAAGGTTTACTGCCTCGCGTTGAATTTCATGAGACGTTGCGAGCCGGGTAGATCTCGAGAACGGGGTTTCCGGCTTTCACTGGTCACGCTGCATCGCGGTGAGTTCATGGCCTCAGATCACAATGGCAACGCCAGTTAAGATAACCACTGACGATACTCACACCAGGCCTGGTGTCTACTGGAGAGAATGGAAATCTTTGAAATGTAAATGATTAGATGCAAACCATCAACTAAAGATGGGTTCCAGTACGATCTTCACCAATTTAATTTCCAGAGCTGAGCATTCAGCAGATCGATCATAGAATTATAGAATCATAGAATTTACAGTGCAGAAGGAGGCCATTTGGCCCATCGAGTCTGCACTGGCCTCGGAAAGAGTACCCTACTTAAGCCCACACCTCCACACAGACATGGGGAGAACGTGCAGATTCCGCACAGACAGTGACCCAAGCTGGGAATCAAACCTGGGACCCTGGCGCTGTGAAGCAACTGTGCTAACCACTGTGCTACCGTGCCGCCCTGATGATTTTTTGTTACATACAGAATATCTATTGCGCAGAGAATTGGAGTTGGAAGATTTCATTTACCTGGATCAATTTGGATGTTGGGAAGTTCAGAGAACTGTGATTGATCACCGTCAGTTTTTAAAAATTATTTCTGTCTGTCGGGGAATATCACAATACTTAGATTTTCCAGCACTGGGGTCTGTCAATTTCTTACCAGTTTCTACCACACTGGGGTCTGTCAATTTCTTACCACTCCATGTCGCTTGCCATGTTCATAGGATCCTTCATATGTGTCTCCATTTGGCAGTATGGCTTTCCCCTGACCATGTCTCTCATTTTCCTCATTCCGTTCACCTTCGTATTCCTAATAAAAGATGCAAATGGAAGAGCAGGTATTGATGCCTGTCATACACAAAAGGTATTTATTGATAAGAAAAACTGTACAGAGGCCTGCAGCCCACATGGCTGCCCCAGTCCTTACTTGTCTTCAAGATGTCTTCTGCCTCAGAGAGGACTCCACCCCCTGGGGCGATTACCCACTTTCAGTCCCAATTGGTCCCTCAAGACAGTTGACCCTCTTCTGCTGTGTTGCCCTTAAAGGGACCATCACCACAGTTACAAACACTGGGACATGCAGCCCCAGATACAAAGTGACACACAAGCCCTGGGGTAAGACCCTGACAGGTAGAAAGGACAATCCTTTGCAACGCAAGTGAGTGATCCAAGCAGATGTCTGTTATTTAGATTTTGGAACAGGCTGTTTGACTCCAAGCCAAACTCCGACAGCTGCTTCCCAATAAATCTTCAACAAGGTAGTCCAGTGCGGGTTTGGTCTCTTTCCTGGTCATGTGGAGCCCATTTGCTGAACCCAGTGATTCATTCCAGTTCAGAGATTCATGCTCGGTCAAATGCCAGATTTATTATAGTACGAAGTCTTACAACACCAGGTTAAAGTCCAACAGGTTTGTGAACAAACCTGTTGGACTTTAACCTGGTGTTGAAAGACTTCGTACTGTGCTCACCCCAGTCCAACGCCGGCATCTCCACATCAGATTTATTATAGCCCTGGGGGATAATCTCAGTTTCAGCTCCCAGAATGGTCACAGTTAGTGCTTCATCTATCTTGGGAGGGGTGCAGGGTTACTGTGAGTCCTGGGAGGAACCATTAGAATCAGTCCTGTGCAGGGTGATAGCTTTACTGAGTCCCAGAAGGCACAGTTAGTGTTAGTCCTGTCCTGGGGGATAGGTTTACTGAATCCTGGGAGGGGCAGTTAGTGTTAGTCCTGTCCTGGGGGATAGGTTTACTGAGTCCTGGGAGGAACCATGGAATCAGTCCTGTCCTGGGGGATAGGTTTACTGAGTCCTGGGAGGAGCAGTGATAGAAATCAGCTTTTCTGGTTATCTATAGATGAGATAAATAAAAGGTTTAATTGAGAAATCATTGAGAGTAATTAAATCAGATTAACCATGAAAGTGAGGAAAAGCTGACTAGCTGGGAATTAATCAGATAAGACTTTAAATGTTCATATTTGCAAGTTGTTCGAGATTGGCCAGAATCCAAGGCCAGTGACAAAATATTTCATTCCCAGGCCTGGACAGATCCGTTTCCACGACAACAGTCAGTCAAGATCATAATGACTTTTCGAAAACTGTGTTAATCTAATTAATGTTAGAGGCATAATTGGCAAGCCAAGGTATGGAAAATTACAAAATCACACCCAAACATTTATCTCTTAAATTGATAGACAGACAGTTTGGTCGAATTGAGTGAATTATAAATTAGTTGAAGCCAATCAGAGCTGTAAAGAAGGCGAAACTTTAAGATACAGATCGCCTTAAAAATCAATCAATTGTCGGGATGGGAAAACTCATTCTGGAATCAGTCTATCACTTTCTGAAGCTGAGGTCTTGCTGCTGCCTTTGCTATCGCCATTTTTCTTTTGTTTAAATCAATCTGTAATTTTGTACTGTGTACTATGATTTGAAGAGTTGAATTTGAACCTCAGCCACTGTATTCGCTAAAGACAATCAATCTGACTTAAGTTTGTATTGTAACCAAAAAAGTTTACCAGTAGACACTAAAAGCTGACAAATAAAATTCAACGTAACTTTGCCAAAGAAACACAGCCTGAATTTCTGTTATTTGGGAACTAAGAAGGGGTAACACATATCCCGGGTTCCGAATAGACACAGAGATCCATCAGGCAGTTAGTGTCAGCCTTGTCCCAGGAGGTGCCGGGGGTTACATTGAGTCTCGGTCAGTCCTGACCTGGGGGATAGGTTTACGGAGTCCTGGGAGGGGCAGTTATGTCAGTCCTGACCTGGGGGATAGGTTACTGAGTCCTGGGAGGGGCAGTTAGTGTAAACATCTCATGGGTAGCAATGCCTCTCCTGATCGGTTTTCCCCTTCACTTCCCGTTAACCCCACCCCATTTTCTAATTTTACATAGAATCATAGAATCATAGAAGTTTACAGCATGGAAACAGGCCCTTCGGCCCAACCAGTCCATGCCGCCCAGTTTTTTACCATTAAGCTAGTCCCAGTTGCCCGCACTTGGCCCATAACCCTCTATACCCATCTTACCCATGTAACCATCTAAATGCTTTTTGAAAGACACAATTGTACCCGCTTCTACTACTACCTCTGGCAGCCCATTCCAGACACTCACTACCCTCTGAGTGAAGAAATTGCCCCTCTGGGCCCTTCTGAATCTCTCCCCTCTCACCTTAAACCTATGCCCTCTAGTTTTAGACTCCCCTACCTTTGGGAAAAGATGTTGACTATCTACCTTATCTATGCCCCTCATTATTTTATAGACCTCTATAAGATCACCCCTAAGCCTCCTACGCTCCAGGGAAAAAAGTCCTCATATTGCAATTATATTAATGATACCTTCTTCTTTCTGACCCTGAACCACCTGCCCCAGCAACGGGCTCAGCTTCATTCCCTTACACCCCCTGCCATCTCAATGAATACTGAGCTTGGCATCACTTTAGCTCTAGGCTACAAAGGGACATAGAAAGGTTACGTGAGTGGGCAAAAATCTGGCAAATGGAGTATAATGTGAGAAAGTTCTCCATTTTGGCAGGAAGAATAAAAAAGTTTATTATCTAAATGGTGAGAGATTGCAGAGCTCTGAGATGCAGAGGGATCTGGGGGTCCTGGTGAATGAATCACAAAAGGCCGGTATCCACTTGCAGCAAGTAATTAGGAAAGTGAATAGAATGTTGTAATTTGTGAGGGGAATTGATTCCAAAGCAGGAAGGTTATGCTTCAGTTATACAGGGTGTTGGTGAGAACACATCTGGAGTATTGTGTACGGTACTGGTCACCTTATTTAAGGAAAGATGTAAGTGTGTGCAGAGAAGGATTACGAGAATAATACTAGGTTTGTGCGGGTTGTCTTCTGAGGAAAGGCTAGACAGGTCAGGCTTTTATCCACTGGAGTTTAGAAGAGTAAGAAGCAACTAGCTTGAAACAGAAGATCCTGAGGGGTGTTGACAGGATGGATGTGGAGAGGATGTTTCCTCTTGTGGGATTATCTAGAACTGGGGGTCACTGTTTAGAAATAAGGGGTCATTCCTGTAATGCCCCTTCCTGCTGATTCCCTCATTTCCTATTTCTTTATTTTTGCTGTTCAAATGCAAAGAAGATGTTGTAGTTTCGCCGCTCACATCTTCTTCGCAGCCTTCAACACGTCATCGACGAAGATGAACATCTTGCCAAGGTCATCCCCACACCCCCACTACTTGCCTTCAAACAACCGCGCAACCTCAAACGAACCATTGTTTGCAGCAAACTACCCAGTCTTCAGAACAGTGACCACGACAACACACAACCCTGTCATGGCAATCTCTGCAAGACGTGCCAGATCATCGACATGGATACCACCATTACACGTGAGAACACCACCCACCAGGTACACGGTACATACTCGTGCGACTCGGCCAACATTGTCTACCTCATACGCTGCAGAAAAGATGTCCCGAAGCGTGGTACATTGGCGAGACCATGTAGACGCTGCGACAACGGATGAATGGACATCGCACGACAATAGCCAGGCAGGAATGTTCCCTTCCAGTCGGGAAACACTTCAGCAGTCAAGGGCATTCAGCCTCTGATCTCCGGGTAAGCGTTCTCCAGGGCGGCCTTCAGGACGCACAACAACGCAAAATCGCCGAGCAGAAACTTATAGCCAAGTTCCACACACATGAGTGCGGCCTCAACCGGGACCTTGGATTCATGTCGCATTACATTCACCCCCCACCATCTGGCCTGCGAAATCCTACCAACTGTCCTGGCTTGATACAATTCACACCTCTTTAACCTGTAATTATCCCTCTCTCCAGTTGCTCCATCTGGACCAGTAAAGACTTAATTACCTGCAAAGACTCGCAATCAAAGTATCGTCTTGCATCTTTGAATTTGTCTATATATATGTTTCTGGAACCCACCTCTTCATTCACCTGAGGAAGGAGCAGCGCTCCGAAAGCTAGTGACATCGAAACAAACCTGTTGGACTTTAACCTGGTGTTGTAAGGCTTCTTACTGTCAGCTAAGCTGAACAGAGTGTCTCTAATTATCTACTTCCCAGGGAACACTCTCAATGTAAACAAAAGTCAATTAGCTCCAACTTTAACAATTGTACCTTAGTCTCCAAAAAGCCTGCTGCCTTTCAAATCTGGATTTTTAATCACTGGTGTACCTTCACCTGTTTTCTGTTCAGGATTTGCTGCCACTCTCCTCAACACAACTACCCACATTCAGTCAGTATTTGAGATACAAATGCAGGTTGTATCTATTGCCGATCCATACTTGCTGTGAAGGCCATTGGTGTGGGACTGGTGAAGGGCATTGGTGTTGGACTGGAGTCGCAAACAGGATACCCCTCAGGATTTTAAAGGTTTCAATAGTGGGTGGTACGGTAGTATAGTGGTTAGAACTGTTGCTTCACAACGCCAGGGTCCCAGGTTCGATTCCCGGCTTGGGTTACTGTCTGTGCGGAGTCTGCACGTTCTCCCCGTGTCTGTGTGGGTTTCCTCCGTGTGCTCCGGTTTCTTCCCACAAGTCCCGAAGGACCATCCTACCAAGGCCCAATCCCCCACCCTATTCTAGAACTCTTTGAATTATTGCCATTGGATCTTTCATATCCACCCAAGTACACAGACAGGCATCTCCACTTCCTTTTACAATCTGGGATGCAGGTTACCCAGACCAGGTGACTTTCCAATGAAAGCATAGCCAGCCATTCCAGTATCTACTGCCTTTCAATTTTCACCCCATCCGTTATCTCGGCCCTCTCTGCTTCCACTGATT
The DNA here is from genome assembly GCF_047496885.1 of Scyliorhinus torazame. NCBI lineage: Eukaryota > Metazoa > Chordata > Chondrichthyes > Carcharhiniformes > Scyliorhinidae > Scyliorhinus > Scyliorhinus torazame. Next base: position 1,502,311 of record NC_092714.1, read on the forward strand.
TTGTGTCAGATTCCTCTTCCTGAGTAAACACCAATACAAAATACTCATTAGGTATTCAAACCTTTCCCTGCACCCCCAAAAATATATCACCCTCTTTGTCCCAAATAGACTCCATCCACCCTCTACAACCTCTGTACTATTTACATGCCGGTTGAGGATTTTGGGGTTCTGTTTTATGTTAACTGTCATTCTGTTTTAATACTCTCTCCTTATTTCCTCTTCACTTCCTCTCTCAACCTAATCTGGTTCCCACTTCAAGAATTCACCCAATGTGCATCATTTGCTTCATTGTGATCTCTATTCTCTTCATCATCAAAGGAGCCCTGTGATTTCCCTGCCGATTTCCCCCTCTATTTCTCTCTCACTATCGAAACCATTTTTTTCCTTTTCTTTAATAATCTTTATTATTGTCACAAGTAGGCTAACATTAATACTGCAATGACGTTACTGTGAAAATCCCCCAGCCGCCACATTCCGGCACCTGTTTGGGTACACAGAGGGAGAATTCAGAATGTCCAATTCATCTAACAGCCCGTCTTTCAGGACTTGTGGGAGGAAACCGGAGCGCCCGGAGGAAACCCACACAGACACGGGGAGAACGTGCAGACTCCGCACAGACAGTGACCCAAGCCAGGAATTGAACCTGGGACCCTGGAGCTGTGAAGCAACCGTGCTAACCACTGTGCTAACATCCCGCGCACTATTGAAACCTTTACGAACCTGAGGGGTATTGACAAGGTGGATGTGGAGAGGATGTTTCCTCTCGTCGGAAAATCTCGAACTGGGTTCATTGTTTAAAAATAAGGAGTCGCTCTTTTCAGACAGAAATGAGGGGAAATCATCGGCTGGATTGTCCGTTCCTGAGACTAAGTGTTGACGCCTGGGCAGGATTCGTGGACTTCCATGACAGCAAAACTGGCGCCACACATGGACCGATTCAGCATCTGTTAAGGGGCTAGCACCGGTGCCACGTGGAACACAATCGATTCCAATGAAAAACAGTGCGGGGTTCGCCAGGTCCGTGATTGACACTCAGGAGGCTGACAAGCTGCAGCTGCATATACACACTTCACGCCAGGAAGGAGGCTGCCAGCCACCGCCATTTGCTGTGATGGGCGCAGTTGGCAGAGGCAGTCAGTACCACCACCAACACCGTCTGGAATGGCCTGCAATGCCGGACGAAACTGCACAACCTCCTCAGGGCAGTCAGGGTGAGTAGGCAACCCTTTGCCCATGACGCAATCCACATCCCACACACCCGTTACCTCACCACCCCACCAGGAGGGCATCCGAACCTCCATCTTGCACCACATGTCGGCACCCATACCGGCCGCCATGGCCAGGTGCCCTGGCCAATGAAGGCGCCAGCTACCCACTCCCTGGGTTGCATCCATTGGACTCACCGGAGGGAAAACCAAATCCTTCTCCAGTAAGAGAGTCACCACCCCCTGGGCTACTGCGCAGTCAATTCCAGCACCACCTCTGATGAAATTCATAGAATCGCTACAGTGCAGAGGGAGGCTATTCTGCCTATTGAGTCTGCACTGACCCTCCGAAAGAGCACTCTACCCAGGTCCACTCCCCTGTCACCTCGCCCTCTCCCTGTAACCCCATAACCTAACCTGCACATCCCTGGACACGGGGGGAAATCTATCATGGCTAATCAACTTGACCCGCATATCCTTGGACTGTGGGAGGAAACCGGAGCACCCGGAGGAAACCCACGCACACACAGGCAGAACATACAAACTGTACACAGAGAGCCACCCAAGACCGAGTGCTAACCACTGTGCCACCCACATGATCCGCACTCCCAGCACAATTGAATTATCCAATAATTCTGGGAAAACTACCTGATGTCTTTGGCCTTTGGCTGCCCAGTAATTAAAGTCACCTTGTTTGTAAGTTTAAACACAATTACTTTGTATTTATAACAAGAGCTATAGTGAAATATGTTAAGTAATGGGTTAAGAGACATTCCAATTAGTTCACTCATTTATGTTAAGTATCCAATAATTGACACTGATATGTAAAGAGGCTTCAGGTGGCCTTTGTGTCAGGTGATGTGATGTCAGAGTTTTGTTGCAGAGTCTGTTAAAGTGAAATAAAGGTGTTGGTGAAAAGCAGAACCTTTGATTCTTTATACAACAACCGCTAAACGTCTAACAAAATATGCAGTGTTACGCCAGCCTTTATGAGTCCGCGGTCAATTCCAGCCCCACACACCCGAGAGTCCCAAAATTAACGAATAATTTGTATTTTCACCATTAACAAACTATTTATTAATAAAAGGAGAAAAGATGAACATATAAGGAAATAACAGGATAACCGTCTACCAAACTAGCTAATCCCAAGATCCCGTCCCACCCTCTACCCAGACACACACAAGACATAGGGTTGGCGAGGAATAAAAGAGGGATTAAAGGGGGTCGGTCTGAGCTGAGTCTTCACTCTGTGGGTGCAGTCTCTGGGAGACAGGTTCACTCGGGAGGTTCAGGTTGGCGCAATTCCGTCCTTTGACCGCCAGATGGTGTTTCACCTAAGAATTCCAAGTCAGTGCAGTTCTCGTCGCTGGCCACCAGATAGTGCTGTACACAGGATGCTCAGGTCGGTGCCCTTTGTAGCCACCTGGGTTGGCCAACTCACGATGTAAAATGGAGAACAGCAAAGGCTGAAGGGAAATTCAGCCAACAGAGGCAGAAACTAGCAGGTGCAAGTTTACTGTGTATTAAACTCTGCAAAAGCCCAGACAGCATCGATACAAGCAGCCATCTGCATAATAATGTAGCGGCCATCTACATACTAATAGAACATAGAACATTACAGCGCAGTACAGGCCCTTCGGCCCTCGATGTTGCGCCGACCTGTGAAACCACTCTAAAGCCCATCTACACTATTCCCTTATCGTCCATATGTCTATCCAATGACCATTTGAATGCCCTTAGTGTTGGCGAGTCCACTGCTGTTGCAGGCAGGGCATTCCACGCCCTTACTACTCTCTGAGTAAAGAACCAACCTCTGACATCTGTCCTATATCGATCTCCCCTCAATTTAAAGGTATGTCCCCTCGTGCTAGACATCACCGTCCGAGGAAAAAGGCTCTCACTGTCCACCCTATCTAATCCTCTGATCATCTTGTATGCCTCAATTAAGTCACCTCTTAACCTTCTTCTCTCTAACGAAAACAGCCTTAAGTCCCTCAGCCTTTCCTCATAAGATCTTCCCTCCATACCAGGCAACATTCTGGTGAATCTCCTCTGCACCCTTTCCAATGCTTCCACATCCTTCCTATAATGCGGCGACCAGAATTGCACGCAATACTCCAAATGCGGCCGCACCAGAGTTTTGTACAGCTGCAACATGACCTCATGGCTCCGAAACTCAATCCCTCTACCAATAAAAGCTAACACACTGTACGCCTTCTTAACAACCCTCTCAACCTGGGTGGCAACTTTCAGAGATCTATGTACATGGACACCGAGATCTCTCTGCTCATCCACACTGCCAAGAATCTTACCATTAGCCCAGTACTCTGTCTTCCTGTTATTCTTTCCAAAATGAATCACCTCACACTTTTCTGCATTAAACTCCATTTGCCACCTCTCAGCCCAGCGCTGCAGCTTATCTATGTCCCTCTGTAACTTGCAACATCCTTCCGCACTGTCCACAACTCCACCGACTTTAGTGTCATCTGCAAATTTACTCACCCATCCTTCTACGTCCTCCTCCAGGTCATTTAGAAAAATGACAAACAGCAGTGGCCCCAAAACAGATCCTTGTGGTACACCACTAGTAACTGGACTCCAGTCTGAACATTTCCCATCAACCACCACCCTTTGTCTTCTTCCAGGTAGCCAATTTCTGACCCAAACTGCTAAATCACCCTGAATCCCATGCCTCCGTATTTTCTGCAGTAGCCTACCGTGGGGAACCTTATCAAACGCTTTACTGAAATCCATATACACCACATCAACTGCTTTACCCTCATCCACCTGTTTGGTCACCATCTCAAAGAACTCAATAAGGTTTGTGAGGCACGACCTACCTTTCACAAAACCGTGTTGACTATCTCTAATCAAATTATTCCTTTCCAGATGATTATACATCCTATCTCTTATAAACCTTTCCAAGATTTTGCCCACAACAGAAGTAAGGCTCACTGGTCTATAGTTACTGGGGTTATCTCTACTCCCCTTCTTGAACAAATGGACAACATTTGCTATCCTCCAGTCTTCTGGCACTATTCCTGTAGACAAAGATGACTTAAAGATCAAAGCCAAAGGCTCAGCAATCTCCTCCCTAGCTTCCCAGAGAATCCTAGGATAAATCCCATCCGGCCCAGGGGACTTATCTATTTTCACACTTTCCAGAATTGCTAACACCTCCTCCTTATGAACCTCAAGCCCTTCTAGTCTAGTAGCCTGAATCTCAGTATTCTCCTCGACAACATTGTCTTTTTCCTGTGTGAATACTGACAAAATATTTATTTAGCACCTCTCCTATCTCCTCGGACTCCAAGCACAACTTCCCACTACTGTCCTTGACTGGCCCTACTCTTACCCTAGTCATTCGTTTATTCCTGACATATCTGTAGAAAGCTTTAGGGTTATCCTTGATCCTACCTGCCAAAGTCTTCTCATGTCCCCTCCTGGCTCTTCTTAGCTCTCTCTTTCTGTCCTTCCTAGCTAACTTGTAACTCTCGAGCGCCCTAACTGAACCTTCATGTTTCATCTTTATATCAGCCTCCTTCTTCCTCTTGACAAGTGTTTCGACTGCTTTAGTAAACCACGGTTCCCTTGCTCGACCACTTCCTCCCTGCCTGACAGGTACATACTTATCAAGGACACGCAGTAGCTGTTCCTTGAACAAGCTCCACATTTCCATTGTGCCCATCCCCTGCAGCTTTCCTCTCCATCCGATGCATCCTAAGTCATGCCTCATCGCATCATAATTGCCTTTCCCCCAGATATAACTCTTGCCCTGCGGTATATACCTATTCCTTTCCATCACTAAAGTAAACGTAATCGAATTGTGGTCACTATCACCAAAGTGCTCACCTACCTCCAAATCTAACACCTGTCCTGGTTCATTACCCAGTACCAAATCCAATATGGCCTCGCCTCTCGTTGGCCTATCTACATACTGTGTCAGGAAACCCTCCTGAACACAATTGGACTAAAACGGACCCACCTAAAGTACTCGAACTATAGCGTTTCCAGTCAATATTTGGAAAGTTGAAGTCCCCCATAACAACTACCCTGTTGCTTTCGCTCCTATCCAGAATCATCTTTGCAATCCTTTCCTCTACATCTCTGGAACTTTTCGGAGGCCTAGAGAAAACCCCGAACAGGGTGACCTCTCCTTTCCTGTTTCTAACCTCAGCCCATACTACCTCAGTAGACGAGTCCTCATCAAACGTCCTCTCTGCCACCGTAATACTGTCCTTGACTAACAATGCCACCCCTCCCCTCTTTTACCACCTTCCCTGAGCTTACTGAAGTTAAGGCAGTTGCATGCTCATCCTGTAGGATGTGGGAGGTAAGGGACACCACTAGTGTCCCCACTGCATACACCTGTGGGAAGTGCACCCAACTCCAGCTCCTCGGAGACTGCATTGGGGAACTGGAACTGGAGCTGGATGAACTTCGGTTCATCTGGGAGGCAGAGGGGGTGATAGAGAGGAGTTACAGAAAGGTAGCCACACCCAAGGTTCAGGACAAGAGTAGCTGGGTTACAGTCAGGGGAAGGATAGGGAACAGGCTGACAGTGCAGCGATCCCCTGTGTCCGTTCCCCTTCTAAACAAATATACCGTTTGGGATGCTGTTGGGAGGGACGACCTACCGGGGAAGGTCTGGCTCTGTGGCTCAGAAAGGAAGTGGGGAGAATAGAAAAGCAATAGTGATAGGCGATTCAATGGTTAGGGGAACGGATAGGAGATTCAGTGGTCGCGAACGAGACTCCCAGAAAGTATGTTGCCTCCCAGGTGCCAGGGCCAGGGATGTCTCGGATCGAGTCTACAGGATTTTTAAGGTGGAGGGGGAGCAACCAGAAATTATGGTGCACATAGGCACCAACGACATAGCTAAGAAAAGGGATGAGAATCTAAAAAGTGATTTTAGGGAGTGAGGTTGGAAGCTAAAGAGCAGGACGAGCAGAGTAGTGATCTCAGGATTGCTACCGGTGCCACGTGCAAGTGAGGCAAGGAACAAAGAGCGAGTGCAGCTGAACACGTGGCTACAGGGCTGGTGCAGGAGGGAAGGCTTCAGATATGTAGATCATTGGGATATCTTCTGGGGAAGGTGGGACCTGTACATGAAGGACGGGTTGCACCTAAACTGGAGGGGCACCAATATCCTGGGTGGGAGGTTTGCTAGAGCACTTCGAGAGGGTTTAAACTAGTTTGGCAGGGGGATGGGAACCAGAGCTATGGATCAGAGGATAGGGTAGCTGTTGAACAGGCAGAAATAGTATGCAGCAAGTCTGAGGAAGGATAGACAATTGATAGGGCAAAGTTGCACTCAGTGAAATGGGTTAAAGTGTATCTGTTTCAATGCAAGGAGTGTCAGGAGTAAGGGAGATGAACTTAGAGCATGGATCAGTACTTGGAACTACGATGTTGTGGCCATTACGGAGACATGGATTTCACAGGGGCAGGAACGGTTGTTAGGTGTTCCGGACTTTAGATGTTTTCAGAAGAATAGGGAGGGGTGTAAAAGAGGAGGGGGAGTAGCACTGTTAATCAGGGAGTGCATCACAGCTGCAGAAAAGGAGGTAGTTGAGGAGGGTTTGTCTACTGAGTCAGTATGGGTGGAAGTCAGAAACAAGAAAGGAGCAGTCACTTTATTGGGAGTTTTCTGTAGACCCCCCAATAGCAGCAGAGAGATGGAGGAACAGATTGGGCGGCCGATCTTAGAAAGGTGCAGAAGTAACAGAGTTGTTGTCATGGGTGACTTCAACTTTCCTAATATTGACTGGAACCTGCTTAGTGCAAATGGTTTGGATGGAGCAGATTTTGTCAGGTGTGTACAGGAAGGATTCCTGACTCAATATGTAGATAGGCCGACTAGGGGGGTGGCCATATTGGACTTGGTGCTCGGCAACGAACCAGGCCAGGTGTCAGATGTCTCGGTGGGAGAGCATTTTGGTGACAGTGACCACAACTCCTTGACCTTTACCATAGTCATGGAGAGGGATAGGAACACACAGTATGGCAAGGTATTTAATTGGGGGAGGGGAAATTATACTGCTATTAGACTGGAGCTGAGGAGCATAAATTGGGAACAGATGTTGTCAGGGAAATGCACAACAGTAATGTGGGGATTGTTTAAGGAGCACTTGCTGCGAGTGCTGGCTAGTTTTGTCCCACTGAGACAAGGAAGGAATGGTCAGGTGAAGGAGCCTTGGATGACAAGAGAAGTGGAGCTTCTAGTCAAGAGGAAGAAGGAAGTTTCTGTAAGGTTGAGGAAGCAAGGATCTGACTCGGCTCTAGAAGGTTACAAGGTAGCCAGGAAGGAACTCAAAAATGGACTTAGGAGGGGGCATGAAAAAGCCCTGGTGGGAAGGATTAGGGAAAACCCCAAGGCGTTCTACACTTTTGTGAAAAATAAGAGGATGATCAGAGTGAGAGTAGGGCCGATCAGGGATAGTGGAGGGAACTTGTGCCTAGAGTCTGAAGAGGTGGGGGAGGCCTCAAATGAATATTTTGCTTCAGTATTCACCAGCGAGAGGGACCTTGTTGTTCGTGAGAACAGTGTGAACCAGGTTAATATGCTCAAACAGGTTGATATTAAGAAGCCATGATGTGGAGATGCCGGCGTTGGACTGGGGTGAGCACAGTACGAAGTCTTACAACACCAGGTTAAAGTCCAACAGGTTTGTTTCGATGTCACTAGCTTTCGGAGCGCTGCTCCTTCCTCAGGTGAATGAAGAGGTCTGTTCCAGAAACACATATATAGACAAATTCAAAGATGCCAAACAATGCTTGGAATGCGAGCATTAGCAGGTGATTAAATCTTTACAGATCCAGAGATGGGGTAACCCCAGGTTAAAGAGGTGTGAATTGTCTCAAGCCAGGACAGTTGGTAGGATTTTGCAGGCCAGATGGTGGGGGATGAATGTAATGTGACATGAAAACTTGGCTATAAGTTTCTGCTCGGCGATTCTGCGTTGCCGCGCGTCCTGAAGGCCGCCTTGGAGAACGCTTACCCGGAGATCAGAGGCTGAATGCCCTTGACTGCTGAAGTGTTCCCCGACTGGAAGGGAACATTCCTGCCTGGTGATTGTTGCGCGATGTCCGTTCATTCGTTGTCGCAGCGTCTGCATGGTCTCGCCTGTACCATCTCTGGATCTGTAAAGATTTAATCACCTGCTAATGCTCGAATTCCTAGCATTGTTTGGCATCTTTGAATCTGTCTATATATGTGTTTCTGGAACAGACCTCTTCATTCACCTGAGGAAGGAGCAGCGCTCCGAAAGTTAGTGACATCGAAACAAACCTGTTGGACTTTAACCTGGTGTTGTAAGACTTCGTACGATATTAAGAAGGAGGACGTGCTGGATATTTTGAAAAGCATCAGGATAGATAAGTCCCCTGGGCCTGACGGGATATACCCAAGGTTACTACGGGAAGCGAGGGAGGAGATTGCTGGGCCGTTGGCGATGCTTTTGCGTCCTCACTCTCCACTGGAGCAGTACCAGATGATTGGAGGGAGGCGAATGTTGTTCCCCTGTTCAAGAAAGTGAATAGGGAAATCCCTGGGAATTACAGACCCATCAGTCTTGCATCTGTGGTGAGCAAAATATTGGAAGGGATTCTGAGAAATAGGATTTATGATTATTTAGAAAAACATAGTTTGATTAAAGATAGTCAGCCTGGCTTTCTGAGGGGCAAGTCCTGCCTCACAAGCCTCATTGAATTCTTTGAGGATGTGACGAGATACATTGATGAAGGTCGGGCAGTGGATGTGGTGTATATGGATTTCAGTAATGCATTTGATAAGGTTCCCCATGGTAGGCTCATTCAGAAAGTTAGGGGGCATGGGATACAGGGAAATTTGGCTGTCTGGATACAGAATTGGCTGGCCGAAAGAAGACAACAAGTGGTAGCGAATGGAAAGTATTCCGCCTGGAGGTCGGTGACCAGTAGTGTCCCACAAGGATCTGTTCTGGGACGTCTGCTCTTTGTGGTTTTTATAAATGACTTGGATGAGGAAGTGGAAGGGTGGGTTAGTAAGTTTACCAATGACACGAAGGTTGGTGGAGTTGCAGATAGTGTTGAAGGTTGTTGCAGGTTACAACAGGACATTGACAGGATGCAGAGCTGGGCTGAGACGTGGCAGATGGAGTTCAACCTAGATAAATGTGAAGTGATTCATTTTGGAAGGTCGAATTTGAATGCTGAATACAGGGTTAAAGGTAGGTTTCTTGGAAGTGTGGAGGAACAGAGGGATCTTGGGGTCCACGTACATAGATCCCTCAAAGTTGCCACCCAGGTTGATAGGGTTGTTAAAAAGGCGTATGGTGTGTTGGCTTTCATTAACAGGGGGATTGAGTTTAAGAGCCGCGAGGTTTTGCTGCAGTTTTAAGAACATAGAACATACAGTGCAGAAGGAGGCCATTCGGCCCATCAAGTCTGCACCGACCCAATTAAACCCTCACTTCCACCCTATCCCCGTAACCCAGTAACTCCTCCCAAACTTTTTGGACACTAAGCGCAATTTAGCATGGCCAATCCACCTAACCTGCACGTCTTTGGACTGTGGGAGGAAACCGGAGCACCCGGAGGAAACCCGCGCAGACACGGGGAGAACGTGCAGACTCTGCACAGACAGTGACCCAGTAGGGAATCGAACCTGGGACCCTGGCGCTGCGAAGTCACAGTGCTATCCACTTGTGCTACCGTGCTTTATAAAACCCTGGTTAGACCACACTTAGAATATTGTGTCCAGTTCTGGTTGCCTCATGATAGGAAGGATGTGAATGCTTTTGAGAGAGTACAGAGGAGATTTACCAGGATGCTGCCTGGACTGGAGGGCATGTCTTATGAAGAAAGGTTGAGAGAGCTAGGGCTTTTCTCACTGGAGCAAAGAAGGCAGAGAGGTGACTTGATAGAGGTGTACAAGGTGATGAGAGGCATGGATACGGTGTGTGGTAAACCACTGTTGCACCTATATTAGGTGATGTGTGGTAGGACCTGTACTACAGTTACGGCGGTTAGTCCCTGCCTGCTGGCTCCGCATAAACATGTGTGTCCTCCGTGCAGCAGCCATTTCGCCAGCTGCTGTGGGAGGCCACACATCTTAAAGCAATAAAACCTCAGTTGTATTCAACTCTCGTCTTTGTCCAATTGATCGTGCATCAATTTATTGCTCTAAGATTTTCAGAAGTTGGATCTCCGCATCAAGCCGGATCGCCTGCATCTGGATCCGCAATCAAGCGACGCCAAAAAGGACTTTCAGCACTGGCTAGCTTGTTTCGAGGCGTATATCAGGTCTGCACCAGACCCTGTTCCGGAGGCTCAGAAAATACAGATACTGTACTCGAGGTTGAGCTCCAACGTCTTTCCGCTGAACCAGGATGTAGCGAACTACGACGAAGCCCTGGCGCTACTTAAAGAAAATTACGCCCAGCGGACGAACACGCTCTTCGCCAGGCACGCACTCGCCACTCGCTCTCAGCTCCCTGGTGAGTCCATAGACGACTTCTGGCGGGCCCTAATCCCACTCGTCCGGGACTGTGACTGTCAGGCCGTTACGGCCACTGAACATTCCAACCTTCTTATGCGGGACGCTTTTGTTACGGGGATTGGGTCGGACCTCATATGCCAGCGACTTTTAGAAGGGGCTACGCTCGATCTCGCAGAGAAAAAGAAGCTAGCGCTCTCTATGACGGTCGCCTCGCGCAATATTCAGGCCTACGCCCCCAGCCGCATGGCCCAACCCCCTACGGATCATGGACCCCACAGCCGGCCGCCCCTGCGGGGGCCTTACCCAGCCAATACGCCTGCGCTACTCGCCAGTCAGCTAACGCCGGGGGTCCGCGATGTTACTTTTGCGGCCAGCAAAAACACCCCGCCAACGCTGCCCGGCCCGCACTGCCCTTTGTAAGGTTTGCGGCAAGAAGGGGCACTTCGCCGTGGTGTGCCAGGCCCGCGCAGTCACCGCTATCGCCCCCACACCCCTCGTTTACGCACAATGGGCGCCCCCATCTTCACCCCCCCCAGACCACGTGCGGCCAGTGGGCGCCCCCATCTTCACCCCCTCATACCAAGTGCGGCCAGTGGGCGCCGCCATCTTCCCCTCCGCGCAACACGTGTGGCCCATGGGCGCTGCCATCTTGTTCAACCCCCGCCACGTGCAGCCCATGGATGCCGCCATTTTGTCCTCCCCAAGATCTTCAGGCGCTGCCACCTTGTCTCCCCCACGGCACATGGGCACCACCAGCGTTCCAGGACCCGTGCCCCCCGGGCACCCCATCATCCGACACCTGCGACGACTGACCACGACTCGCCTCAGTGACCATCGACCAGTCTCGTCCGCACAACCTGGCCACCGCATCGACCAGCGTTAAAATTAACGGACACGTGACCTCTTGCCTGCTGGACTCCAGGAGCACCGAAAGCTTCATCCACCTGGATACGGTAAGGTGCTGCTCCCTTGCGGTACACCCCGCCAACCAAAGAATCTCCCTGGCCTCCGGATCCCATTCCGTGGCGATCCGGGGGTTCTGTACGGTCACACTCACGATCCAGGGCGTAGAATTCAGTGGTTTCGCCTCTACGTCCTCCCTAACCTCTGCACTGTCCTACTACTCGGCCTGGACTTCCAGTGCAACCTCCAGAGCGTAACCCTGAAATTCGGCGGGCCCCTACCACCCCTTACTGTGTGCGGCCTCGCGACCCTAAAGGTCGATCCACCTTCCGTCTTCGCAAATCTAAACCCGGATTGCAAACCCGTTGCCACCAGGAGCAGACGGTACAGCACCCAGGACAGGACCTTTATCAGGTCCGAGGTCCAGCGGCTGCTTTGGTGCGTCGCGTTCTACTTGGAAAGGAAGTGTTTCGTCTACAGCGCGCATTCCAGCTTTGGCAATATCAGCTCTGATCCGGGCGAAGACCTGTTGGGCCTCGGCAGTCAGGGGGAAATGAGTGGACTGTATGAGTGTGTGGGCCTTGTCCGCATAGTTTGGGACCCACTGTGCGTAATATGAGAAGAACCCCAGGCAGCGTTTAAGGGCCTTGGGGCAGCGGAGGAGGAGGAGCTCCATGAGGGGGAGCATGCGGTTGGGATCGGGCCCCAGAACTCCGTTCTGGACCACGTAGCCGAGGATGGCTAAGCGGTTTGTACGGAACACACACTTTTCCTTGTTATACGTGAGGTTGAGGAGAGTGGCGGTGCAGAGAAATTTAGCGAGGTTGGCGTCGTAGTCCTGCTGATCATGGCCGCAGATGGTCACATTGTCTAGGTACGGAAACGTGGCCCGTAAGCCGTACCAGTCGACCATTCGGTCCATCTCCCTTTGGAAGACCGAAACCTCATTGGTGACGCCGAAGGGGACCCTAAGGAAGTGATATAGCCGGCCATCTGCCTCGAAGGCGGTGTATGGCCGGTCCGATTTACGGATGGGGAGCTGGTGGTAAATGGATTTCAGGTCCACCGTTGAGAAGACCCGATACTGTGCAATCTGGTTAACCATTTCAGATATGCGTGGGAGGGGGTACGTGTCGGGCTGCGTGTACCTGTTGATGGTCTGGCTGTAAGTCCACGACCATTCGTTTTTTTCTCCCCAGACTTAACCATCACCACTTGAGCTCTCCAGGGGTTGTTGCTGGCCTTGATGACTCCCTCCCTAAGCAACCGCTGGACCTCGGACCTGATGAAGGCCTTATCCTGGGTGCTGTACCGTCTGCTCCTTTTAGGTTTACAAGAATGTTGCCAGGGCTGGAAAAGTGTCGCTACGGGGAGAGATTGGATAGAACAAAAGAACAAAGAAATGTACAGCACAGGAACAGGCCCTTCGGCCCTCCAAGCCCGTGCCGACCATGCTGCCCGACTAAACTACAATCTTCTACACTTCCTGGGTCCGTATCCTTCTATTCCCATCCTATTCATATATTTGTCAAGATGCCCCTTAAATGTCCCTATCGTCCCTGCTTCCACTACCTCCTCCGGTAGCGAGTTCCAGGCACCCACTACCCTCTGCGTGAAAAACTTGCCTCGTACATCTACTCTAAACCTTGCCCCTCTCACCTTAAACCTATGCCCGCTAGTAATTGACCCCTCTACCCTGGGGAAAAGCCTCTGACTATCCACTCTGTCTATGCCCCTCATAATTTTGTATACCTCCATCAGGTCTCCCCTCAACCTCCTTCGTTCCAGTGAGAACAAACCGAGTTTATTCAATCGCTCCTCATAGCTAATGCTCTCCATACCAGGCAACTTTCTGGTAAATCTATTCTGCACCCTCTCTAAAGCCTCCACATCCTTCTGGTAGTGTGGCGACCAGAATTGAACACTATACTCCAAGTGTGGCCTAACTAAGATTCTATACAGCTGCAACATGACTTGCCAATTCTTATACTCAATGCCCCGGCCAATGAAGGCAAGCATGCCGTATGCCTTCTTGACTACCTTCTCCACCTGTGTTGCCCCTTTCAATGACCTGTGGACCTGTACTCCTAGATCTCTTTGACTTTCAATACTCTTGAGGGTTCTACCATTCACTGTATATTTCCTACCTGCATTAGACCTTCCAAAATGCATTACCTCACATTTGTCCGGATTAAACTCCATCTGCCATCTCTCCGCCCAAGTCTCCAAACAATCTAAATCCTGCTGTATCCTCTGACAGTCCTCATCGCTATTCGCAATTCCACCAACCTTTGTGTCGTCTGCAAACTTACTAATCAGACCAGTTACATTTTCCTCCAAATCATTTATATATACTACAAAGGGCAAAGGTCCCAGCACTGATCCCTGTGGAACACCACTGGCCACAGCCCTCCAATTGGAAAAGCATCCTCCCATTGCTACTCTCTGCCTTCTATGACCTAGCCAGTTCTGTATCCACCTTGCCAGCTCACCCCTGATCCCGTGTGACTTCACCTTTTGTACTAGTCTACCATGAGGGACCTTGTCAAAGGCCTTACTGAAGTCCATATAGACAACATCCACTGCCCTACCTGCATCAATCAATCATCTTAGTGATCTCCTCGAAAAACTCTATCAAGTTAGTGAGACACGACCTTCCCTTCACAAAACCGTGCTGCCTCTCACTAATACGTCCATTTGCTTCCAAATGAGAGTAGATCCTGTCTCGAAGAATTCTCTCCAGTAATTTCCCTACCACTGAAGTAAGGCTCACCGGCCTGTAGTTCCCGGGATTATCCTTGCTACCCTTCTTAAACAGAGGAACAACATTGGCTATTCTCCAGTCCTCCGGGACATCCCCTGAAGACAGTGAGGATCCAAAGATTTCTGTCAAGGCCTCAGCAATTTCCTCTCCAGCCTCCTTCAGTATTCTGGGGTAGATCCCTTCAGGCCCTGGGGACTCATCTACCTTAATATTTTTTAAGACACCCAACACCTCGTCTTTTTGGATCTCAATGTGACCCAGGCTTTCCACACACCCTTCTCCAGACTCAACATCTACCAATTTCTTCTCTTTGGTGAATACTGATGCAAAGTATTCATTTAGTACCTCGCCCATTTCCTCTGGCTCCACACATAGATTCCCTTGCCTATCCTTCAGTGGGCCAACCCTTTCCCTGGCTACCCTCTTGCTTTTCACGTACGTGTAAAAAGCCTTGGGATTTTCCTTAACCCTATTTGCCAATGACTTTTCGTGACCCCTTCTAGCCCTCCTGACTCCTTGCTTAAGTTCCTTCCTACTTTTCTTATATTCCACGCAGGCTTCGTCTGTTCCCAGCCTTTTAGCCCTGACAAATGCCTCCTTTTTCTTTTTGACGAGGCCTACAATATCTCTCATTATCCAAAGTTCCCGAAAATTGCCGTATTTATCCTTCTTCCTCACAGGAACATGCCGGTCCTGAATTCCTTTCAACTGACACTTGAAAGCCTCCCACATGTCAGATGTTGATTTGCCCTCAAACATCCGCCCCCAATCTATGTTCTTCAGTTCCCGCCTAATATTGTTATAATTAGCCTTCCCCCAATTTAGCACATTCATCCTAGGACCACTCTTATCCTTGTCCACCAGTACTTTAAAACTTACTGAATTGTGGTCACTGTTACCAAAATGCTCCCCTACTGAAACATCTACCACCTGGCCGGGCTCATTCCCCAATACCAGGTCCAGAACCGCCCCTTCCCTAGTTGGACTGTCTACATATTTTTTTAAGAAGCCCTCCTAGACGCTCCTTACAAACTCCGCCCCGTCTAAGCCCCTGGCACTAAGTGAGTCCCAGTCAATATTGGGGAAGTTGAAGTCTCCCATCACCACAACCCTGTTGTTTTTACTCTTTTCCAAAATCTGTCTACCTATCTGCTCCTCTATCTCCCGCTGGCTGTTGGGAGGCCTGTAGTAAACCCCCAACATTGTGACAGCACCTTCTTTTTCCTGATCTCTACCCATATAGCCTCACTGCCCTCTGAGGTGTCCTCCCGCAGTACAGCTGTGATATTCTCCCTAACCAGTAGCGCAACTCCGCCTCCCCTTTTACATCCCCCTCTATCCCGCCTGAAATATCTAAATCCTGGAACGTTTAGCTGCCAATCCTGCCCTTCCCTCAACCAGGTCTCTGTAATGGCAACAACATCATAGTTCCAAGTACTAATCCAAGCTCTAAGTTCATCTGCCTTACCCGTAATACTTCTTGCATTAAAACATATGCACTTCAGGCCACCAGACCCACTGTGTTCAGCAACTTCTCCCTGTCTGCTCTGCCTCAGAGCCACACTGTCCCTATTCCCTAGTTCTCCCTCAATGCTCTCACCTTCTGACCTATTGCTCCCGTGCCCACCCCCCTGCCATACTAGTTTAAACCCTCCCGTGTGATACTAGCAAACCTCGCGGCCAGGATATTTATGCCTCTCCGGTTTAGATGCAACCCGTCCTTCTTATATAGGTCACACCTGCCCTGGAAGAGCTCCCAGTGGTCCAGATAACGGAAACCCACCCTCCTACACCAGCCGTTTAGCCACGTGTTTAGCTGCTCTATCTTCCTATTTCTAGCCTCACTGGCACGTGGCACAGGGAGTAATCCTGAGATTACAACCCTCGGGGTCCTGTCTTTTAACTTTCTGCCTAGCTCCCTGAACTCCTGCTGCAGGACCTCATGCCCCTTCCTGCCTCTGTCGTTAGTACCAATATGTACAACGACCTCTGCCTGTTTGTCCTCCGCCTTCAGGATGCCCTCTACCAGTTCGGAGACATCCTGGACCCTGGCACCAGGGAGGCAACATACCATCCTGGAGTCTCTTTCACGTCCACAGAAGCGCCTATCTGTGCCCCTGACTATAGAGTCCCCTATTACTATTACTCTTCTGCGCTTTGACCCTCCCTTCTGAACATCAGAGCCAGCCGTGGTGCCACTGCTCTGGCTGCTGCTGTTTTCCCCTGATAGGCTATCCCCCCCGACAGTATCCAAAGGGGTATACCTGTTCGAGAGGGGGACAACCACAGGGGATTCCTGCACTAACTGCCTGCCCTTTCTGGTGGTCACCCATTTCTCTGCCTGCACCTTGGGTGTGACCACATTTACATAACTGCGATCTATGACGCTTTCCGCCACCTGCATGCTCCTAAGTGCATCCAATTGCTTTTCCAACCGAACCATGCGTCTGTGAGGAGCTCCAGTTGGGTGCACTTTCTGCAGATGAAGCCATCCGGGATGCTGGAAGCCTCCCGGACCTGCCACATCTCACAGTCAGAGCACTGCACCCCTCTAACTGACAATGCGTCAATTAATTAAAATTAAAATTTAATATATATTTTTTTAAATTTCAAAGTTACTGTTAACTATCTGTTTCCTAGCACTAGATTTCTAATAGAAATGCGAAAGCTAAATATAGTACTCTCCGATCTCTGGCTTAGATATCCCTCTAAATTATAATTAAGTAATTATGTCTAATTAGTTACCAATGCTTAATTTTTTTAATTTAGTGTAGATTCCCAACCAGCCACTCAGGCCACAGCTCTTCTGTGATGTCACTTCAGTTTGCCCCCGACACACACAATTTGAAAAAGGTATAAAAGTAAAAATGAGTAAAAATCACTTACTTACCTTCTGAGTGTTTTAGATGTTCTCAGGTTCTCTCCCTGACAGAGACTCCTCCTCCTCCTCCGAACGGCTCCCGAAACTAGGCCGCGATTTTTAAAAATCTCCGCTCCGACTCGCAGCACCCGCGCTTTTTAAATCTCCCGCGCTGTTTTCAATGTCCCGGCTCACTCACCTCCCGCGCTGTTTTCACTGTCCCAGCTCACTCACCTCCCGCGCTGTTTTCACTGTCCCGGCTCACTCAGCTCCCGCGCTGTTTTCAGAGTCCTGGCTCCCTCAGCTCCCGCGCTTTTTAAATCTCCCGCGCTGTTTTCAATGTCCCGGCTCACTCACCTCCCGCGCTGTGTTCAAAGTCCCGGTTCACTCACCTCTCGCGCTCTTTTCACTGTCCCGGCTCACTCACCTCCCGCGCTGTTTTCAAAGACCCGGCTCACTCAGCTCCCGCGCTGTTTTCAAAGTCCCGGCTCACTCAGCTCCCGCGCTGTTTTCAAAGTCCCGGTTCACTCACCTCTCGCGCTGTTTTCACTGTCCCGGCTCACTCAGCTCCCGCGCTGTTTTCAGAGTCGCGGCTCCTAAGGTTGGGGTTATTTTCCGTGGAACAAAGAAGGCTGAGGGGTGAATGAATTGAGGTGAACAAAATTATGAGGTGAAGACATAGAGTGGACAGGACAAAATTGTTTCCCTTGGTGGAGAATTCTTGAACCAGGGGACAGATTTAAGATAGAGGCAGAAGTGTAGAGGGGACATGGGGAAGAATGTTTTTACGCAGAGGGCAGTGGGAGTCTGGAACTCGCTGCCCGGGTTGGTGGTGGAGGCAGAGACCCTGAACTCTTTTAAAATGGACCTCGATCTGCACGTTTTGTGCTCTAAGCTGCAGGGCAATGGGCCGGGTGCAGGAAGGTGGGATTAGAAAGAGCGCTTGGGTGTCCTCGGGCTGGCATGGACAAGCTGGGCCGAATGGCCTCTTTCTGTGCTGTAACTTTTCTATGATTCTATAATAACTGAGTCCTGGAAGAGGCATTTCATGCCCTTCCAAAAGAAGAGGCCAGCGTTGTGTTATTTACGTCAACAATGAGGTTTATCATGGTTCTGGCCTGGAGATGGATGCCCACTCTGATCCGAGGAGTTAGTTTGATTCTTGCCATTGTGAGGCCATGGGCCCAGACTTTGCTGATTATAATATAATTAAATAAACTCACCCCTAAATAAGGGCCCTGCTCCTCTTCAAATTCCTCTGATTCGGTCAGGGACATCCTCTTGGACCAGCTCCTTCAGCAACTCACAGCCGCCCCTCTCTCCCTGTCTATTAACCTGACTTTACCTTCACTCTACTCTTGACCAATTACTATCAGTCTATCTCCTTCTCTCCCTCTCTCGATCTCTCTCTTTCGCTCCCTCTTTCTCTCTCTCACTATCTCCCTCTGTCCATTCCTGTTTACTGTAACTATGGTAACCTTCTCAACCCAGGCCACCCGCTGTCACGTGACCTGATTCCGCAGCGTCAGTGCGTCATTGCCGCAGGACCGAGCAGTCAATCCCCAGCGGAGGGGCGGGGCCCGAGGAGGGCGGGGCCCACTCTGGGACCAGGATGTTGACAGCCCCCAGGTGGCTGTTCATGGCGCATGCTCAAACCCGGCGGCGCCGGCCGCGCATGCCCAGTGAGGGTGAGGCGCTCCGGCCGGTGCACCTGTTGCGGAAACGATTCAGGTAAAAGAGAGAGAGAGGGAGAGTGTGAGGGAGAGAGAGAGAGTGTGAGGGAGAGAGAGAGTGTGTGAGGGAGAGAGAGAGAGTGTGAGGGAGAGAGAGAGTGTGTGAGGGAGAGAGAGTGTGAGGGAGGGAGAGAGAGTGTGAGGGAGAGAGAGAGTGTGTGAGGGAGAGAGAGTGTGAGGGAGAGAGAGAGAGTGTGAGGGAGAGAGAGAGAGAGTGTGAGGGAGAGAGAGTGTGAGGGAGAGAGAGAGAGTGTGAGGGAGAGAGAGAGAGAGTGTGAGGGAGAGAGAGAGTGTGAGGGAGAGAGAGAGAGTGTGAGGGAGAGAGAGAGTGTGTGAGGGAGAGAGAGTGTGAGGGAGAGAGAGAGAGTGTGAGGGAGAGAGAGAGAGAGTGTGAGGGAGAGAGAGTGTGAGGGAGAGAGAGAGAGTGTGAGGGAGAGAGAGAGAGTGTGTGAGGGAGAGAGAGAGAGTGTGTGAGGGAGAGAGAGAGAGAGTGTGAGGGAGAGAGAGAGAGAGTGTGAGGGAGGGAGAGAGAGTGTGAGGGAGAGAGAGAGAGTGTGAGGGAGAGAGAGAGAGTGTGAGGGAGAGAGAGAGAGTGTGAGGGAGAGAGAGAGAGTGTGAGGGAGAGAGAGAGAGTGTGAGGGAGAGAGAGAGAGTGTGAGGGAGAGAGAGAGAGTGTGAGGGAGAGAGAGAGAGAGTGTGAGGGAGAGAGAGAGTGTGAGGGAGAGAGAGAGAGTGTGAGGGAGGGAGAGAGAGTGTGAGGGAGAGAGAGAGAGTGTGAGGGAGAGAGAGAGAGTGTGAGGGAGAGAGAGAGAGTGTGAGGGAGGGAGAGAGAGTGTGAGGGAGGGAGAGAGAGTGTGAGGGAGAGAGAGAGAGTGTGAGGGAGAGAGAGAGAGTGTGAGGGAGAGAGAGAGAGTGTGAGGGAGAGAGAGAGAGTGTGAGGGAGAGAGAGAGAGTGTGAGGGAGAGAGAGAGAGTGTGAGGGAGAGAGAGAGAGTGTGAGGGAGAGAGAGAGAGAGTGTGAGGGAGAGAGAGAGTGTGAGGGAGAGAGAGAGAGTGTGAGGGAGGGAGAGAGAGTGTGAGGGAGAGAGAGAGAGTGTGAGGGAGAGAGAGAGAGTGTGAGGGAGAGAGAGAGAGTGTGAGGGAGAGAGAGAGAGTGTGAGGGAGGGAGAGAGAGTGTGAGGGAGGGAGAGAGAGTGTGAGGGAGGGAGAGAGAGTGTGAGGGAGGGAGAGAGAGTGTGAGGGAGAGAGAGAGAGTGTGAGGGAGAGAGGGAGAGTGTGAGGGAGAGAGAGAGAGTGTGAGGGAGGGAGAGAGAGTGTGAGGGAGAGAGAGAGTGTGAGGGAGAGAGAGAGAGTGTGAGGGAGAGAGAGAGAGTGTGAGGGAGAGAGAGTGTGAGGGAGAGAGAGTGTGAGGGAGAGAGAGTGTGAGGGAGGGAGAGTGTGAGGGAGGGAGGGAGAGTGTGAGGGAGGGAGAGTGTGAGGGAGGGAGAGTGTGAGGGAGAGAGAGTGTGAGGGAGGGAGGGAGAGTGTGAGGGAGGGAGGGAGAGTGTGAGGGAGAGAGAGTGTGAGGGAGGGAGGGAGAGTGTGAGGGAGGGAGAGTGTGAGGGAGGGAGAGTGTGAGGGAGGGAGAGTGTGAGGGAGAGAGAGTGTGAGGGAGAGAGAGTGTGAGGGAGAGAGAGTGTGAGGGAGAGAGAGTGTGAGGGAGAGAGAGTGTGAGGGAGAGAGAGTGTGAGGGAGAGAGAGTGTGAGGGAGAGAGAGTGTGAGGGAGAGAGAGTGTGAGGGAGAGAGAGTGTGAGGGAGAGAGAGTGTGAGGGAGAGAGAGTGTGAGGGAGAGAGAGTGTGAGGGAGAGAGAGTGTGAGGGAGAGAGAGTGTGAGGGAGAGAGAGTGTGAGGGAGAGAGAGTGTGAGGGAGAGAGAGTGTGAGGGAGAGAGAGTGTGAGGGAGAGAGAGTGTGAGGGAGAGAGAGTGTGAGGGAGAGAGAGTGTGAGGGAGAGAGAGTGTGAGGGAGAGAGAGTGTGAGGGAGAGAGAGTGTGAGGGAGAGAGAGTGTGAGGGAGAGAGAGTGTGAGGGAGAGAGAGTGTGAGGGAGAGAGAGTGTGAGGGAGAGAGAGTGTGAGGGAGAGGGAGTGTGAGGGAGAGGGAGTGTGAGGGAGAGGGAGTGTGAGGGAGAGGGAGTGTGAGGGAGAGGGAGTGTGAGGGAGAGGGAGTGTGAGGGAGAGGGAGTGTGAGGGAGAGGGAGTGTGAGGGAGAGGGAGTGTGAGGGAGAGGGAGTGTGAGGGAGAGGGAGTGTGAGGGAGAGGGAGTGTGAGGGAGAGGGAGTGTGAGGGAGAGGGAGTGTGAGGGAGAGGGAGTGTGAGGGAGAGGGAGTGTGAGGGAGAGGGAGTGTGAGGGAGAGGGAGTGTGAGGGAGAGGGAGTGTGAGGGAGAGGGAGTGTGAGGGAGAGGGAGTGTGAGGGAGAGGGAGTGTGAGGGAGAGGGAGTGTGAGGGAGAGGGAGTGTGAGGGAGAGGGAGTGTGAGGGAGAGAGAGTGTGAGGGAGAGGGAGTGTGAGGGAGAGGGAGTGTGAGGGAGAGAGAGTGTGAGGGAGAGGGAGTGAGAGTGTGAGGGAGAGGGAGTGAGAGTGTGAGGGGGGGGGGGGGGGGTGTGTGCGAGAGGGGGGGGAGAGTGTGTGCGAGAGGGGGGGGAGAGTGTGTGCGAGAGGGGGGGGGGGAGGGAGGAGGAGGGGGGGGGGGAGGGAGGAGGAGGGGGGGGGGGGAGGGAGGAGGGGGGGGGGGGAGGGAGGAGGGGGGGGGAGGGAGGAGGAGGGGGGGGGAGGGAGGGAGGAGGAGGGGGGGGGGAGGGAGGAGGAGGAGGGGGGGGGGAGGGAGGAGGGGGGGGGGGAGGGAGGAGGGGGGGGGGGAGGGAGGAGGGGGGGGGGGGAGGGAGGAGGGGGGGAGGGAGGAGGGGGGGGGGGGAAAGGGGGGGGGAAGGGGGGGGGGGGGGAAGGGAGGGGGGAAGGGAGGGGGGGGGGAGGGGGGGAAAGGAGGGGGGGGGGAAGGGAGGAGGGGGGGGGGGGAAGGGAGGAGGGGGGGGGGGGAGGGGGGGGGGGGGAGGGGGGGGGGAAAGGGAGGGGGAGGGGAGGGGAGGGGGGGGGAGGGGGGGGGGAAAGGGAGGGGGAGGGGGGGGGGGGGGAAAGGGAGGGGGAGGAGGGGGGGAGGAGGGGAGGAGGGGGGGGGAGAGGAGGGGAGGGGGGGGGGGAGGGGAGGGGGGGGGGAGGGGAGGGGGGGGGGAGAGGGGGGAGGGGGGGGGAGAGGGGGGAGGGGGGGGGAGAGGGGGGGAGAGGGGGGGAGAGGGAGGAGGGGGGGGAGGGGGGGGGAGGGGGGGGGAGAGGGGGGGAGAGGGGGGGAGAGGGAGGAGGGGGGGGAGGGGGGGGGAGAGGGGGGGGGGAGGGGAGGGGAGGGAGGGGGGAGGGGAGAGAGGGGGAGAGGGGGGGGGGAGGGAGGGAGGGGAGGGGAGAGGGAGTGTGTGTGTGTGTGAGGCAGAGAGAGAGAGAGAGAGTGTATGAGGGAGGGAGAGAGAGTGTGAGAGTGAGAGAGTGGGGCAGGCACATGGGCGGTGGGGGGAGAGAGGGGGAGACGGGACTTGGGGGGGGGGGGGGGGGAAGAGAAGGTGACGGGGCATGGGTGAATGCAGAGGGTTTTATTTTTATCTGTTTGTGCGCTGTGGTGTTGCTTGATCAGTGTTTGTTGTACAGCTCTCATTGCCTTGAACTGGGAGTGTCGCTGGGCCATTCGAGAGGGGGGGCAGTTAGAGTCCGCAGCATCGCTGTGTGGGTCTGGAGTCACATGTAGGCCACAAGGTGAGGATGACAGATTTCCTTCCTTAAAGGACATTAGTGACCCAGATGGGGTTTTATGACCATCGACAATGGTTTCATGGTCATCATTAGAATTTTAATCCCAGTTTTATTTCAATTCAAATTTCACCATCTGCCATGCCAGGATTGGAACCCTGGGTCTCTGCAATACTGGCCTAGTGACAATACCACAATGCCACCAGTGGTGGGAGAGGGATGGGGTGGTGGGGAGGGAAGGACGGCAGGGAGGGAGTGAGGTAGCCGGGTTTGACCGAGAAAGACGGCAGATCGGGGGAATTCTGTGACCTTGTTTTTGAGCCAAAACAGTAACTCAGCAAAGCTTTGACTGTGATTTGCTGTTTGTAATTGCAGTCTCCGATCAGTCGCCAAAAGCAATAATGAGGGAAGATGATGTGGGAAACTCAATAAGGACACGTCGGAGCTGTGGTTAGTTTTCAACGAGAAATGTTTGTCATTTGTAAACATGCAGCACCCGAACCTCCCAAGCTCAATATGCAACCACACACAACTCACCGGCCCGGCGTCACTGGGCCAGCCGGCGTAACTGGGATAGCCGGCGTAACTGGGATAGCCGGCGTCACTGGGCCAGCCGGCGTCACTGGGCCAGCCGGCGTCACTGGGCCAGCCGGCGTAACTGGGCCAGCCGGCCTCACTGGGGCAGCCGGCGTCACTGGGGCAGCCGGCGTCACTGGGGCAGCCGGCCTCACTGGGGCAGCCGGCCTCACTGGGGCAGCCGGCGTCACTGGGGCAGCCGGCGTCACTGGGGCAGCCGGCCTCACTGGGGCAGCCGGCCTCACTGGGGCAGCCGTCGTCACTGGGGCAGCCGGCCTCACTGGGGCAGCCGGCGTCACTGGGGCAGCCGGCGTCACTGGGGCAGCCGGCGTCACTGGGCCAGCCGGGGTCACTGGGCCAGCCGGCGTCACTGGGCCAGCCGGCGTCACTGGGGCAGCCGGCGTCACTGGGGCCAGCCGGCGTCACTGGGCCAGCCGGCGGATGGCCATTCACTCTGATCACAATACGGCAGCAAAATTACAGAGGACGTATTTTAAATTGAAGCATCTAGTCTCCACTATCTGTGACACCTTTTCCAAACGCCACTCCCTGCCAGTGTGTTTGAGTGTAGGGCGTGATGCTCACTTGCTTGATGAAAAATCTGGATATTTTTGCCCAGTTCCCAGAATATCGACTCCTTCCTTTCATCGTCCAAATATCTCTGCCAAGTAATTTCCAAAAGAAAAATACTTGGATCCAGTACTCGTGGAATGGGTTGAATAGGTCGCAGGTCAGGCACAGGGGTCAGGGTTCACTGCGCGCATCTCTTGCTTTGAGAGCCAGTGTGAGCATCTGTCCAGTACTGAGGGATCATCATGTAACAAATCAGTCAGCAGCTTAATTCAACCTCCTGGGATCCCAGTCATACCGGGTGGCATTCCCATCCTTGTCCTCAGAGAGGCAGTGGCATTGTAATGTCACTGGCCGAGGCCCAGCCCAATGCCCTGGAGACGGGGGATCAAATCCCAACTGTTGCTCTGTTTCTCTGGTTATGAATATGGCGGTCAATATGGTCGCCTTCCTTAATCCTAATTATGTTTATGCCTTAGAGTCGCCAGGTATCTTTCGGTACCGCCACGAGGTTCAAACCCGAATAACGATCAAAGAGCCAATACACCAGTTAGTTAGTTCAAAGTCAGTACTATTTATTTACACACACAGTAATATCTACTCATGCACAAAGTACTACAAACTAAACTATCTCTAACGTGAACGCCTATACTTAGCTTCGGGTGGCCGCTCAGAGGACCAATGGCCGTTGTTCGGATCTGAGGCTGTTGGGTTCGAAGGTATACAGGAGAACAGCTAAGGTCGTCTGTCTGGTAGCGAGCGTTGACCTTGGACTTACCTGCTTCTGGTGCAGCTGGTGGACGGCCTCTCCGCTTTGAGAGCCAAATCCAAGAGAGCGATTCTCTCTCGCGGGGTTTCTTCTTGTACCCGGAGGGGCTTCGCGCGCTTTTGGGCGGGCCTCAGACTTGGCCCCAATTAATTGGGCTGCATCTTGATCACTGGCATTGATCTTGACCAATAAAGGGGTGGGTGCCCTGATGGCTGGGTGTGTCTTTGGTGGCCGTTGGCCTGGCTTTGTTTGCGCTTTCGGTTTGGGGAACTGGCGCCGGGGTGTCTGGAGCTAGATCGGTTGCTTGAGTGTCTTTCCTTTGTTCCCGGAGATGGGCCATCAATATGTTAAATGACCTACAGTTTCAGTCTTGTCTGGGAGCTGCCTTCCCAATATGCATACAGGCTCTGTGCCTGCTTGCTTTCCTAACATTGTCCATAGTTCCCTCCATTCATTGCGAGCATCCATTTTGTATTCTGGTAGTGGCCATCCCAGATGGCTACACAACCCAACAGCTGATGGAATTGAAGCTCAATTACTAAATCTGGAATATTAACATGCTGGTCTCAGTAGGAAGGAAATCTGCCATCCTTGCCTGGTCTAGCCTCAGAAATGTGGTTGACTCTGAAATGGCCAAGCAAATTGGCTGCAAAGTCTAAAAGGAATGAAACTGGGCGGATCGGCCAACATTGACCAAAGTGCTGGAACCAGCAATGGCAAACCCAGCCCTGCCGACCCTGCAAAGTCGTCCTCACGAACATTGGGGGCTTGTGCCAAGTTGGGACAGCTGTCACACTGAGTCAAGTTACAGCCTGACATTGTCTGTAAGGTGTGATTCTGAGTGTGACCTTGTCCCAGACAACACTATCACCATTCCTGAGTATGTCCTGTCTCACCGGCAGGACAAATCCAGCAGAGGGGGCGACACAGTGAGATACAGTCAGGAGGGAGTTTTCTGCGAGTCTTCAACATCGACTCTGGACCCCATGAAGTCTCCTGGCTTCAGGTTAAACATGGGCAAGGAAACCTCCTGCTGATTACCACGTACCGGCCACCATTAGCTGATGAATCAGTTCTCCTCCATGTTGAACACCACTTGGAGGGAGCACTGAGGGTGGCGAGGGCGCAGAATATTCTCTGTGTGGGGGTTTCAATGTCCATCACCAAGAGTGTCTCGGTAGTACCACCACAGACCGAGCTGGCCGGGTCCTAAAGGACAGAGCTGCTAGACTGTCTGGGAGCGGTTGAATAAACTCGGTTTGTTCTCACTGGAACGAAGGAGGTTGAGGGGAGACCTGATAGAGGTCTACAAAATTATGAGGGGCATAGACAGAGTGGATAGTCAGAGGCTTTTCGCCAGGGTAGAGGGGTCAATTACTAGGGGGCATAGGTTTAAGGTGAGAGGGGCAAGGTTTAGAGTAGATGTACGAGGCAAGTTTTTTACACAGAGGGTAGTGGGTGCCTGGAACTCGCTACCGGAGGAGGTAGTGGAAGCAGGGACGATAGGGACATTTAAGGGGCATCTTGACAAATATATGAATAGGATGGGAATAGAGGGATACGGACCCAGGAAGTGTAGAAGATTGTAGTTTAGTCGTGCAGCATAGTCGGCATGGGCTTGGAGGGCCGAAGGGCCTGTTCCTGTGCTGTGCATTTCTTTGTTCTTTGCAGCAGGTGGTGAGGGAAAAACATACTTGACCTCCTCCTCACCAACCTGCCTGCTGCAGATGTATCTGTCCCTGACAGTATCGGTAGAAGTGACCACAGCACAGTCCTGGTGGAGACAAAGTCCCGTCTTCACATTGAGGATACCCTTCATCGTGTTGTGTGGCACTACCACCGTGCTAAATGGGACAGACTTCAAACAGACCGTGCAACTCCAGACTGGGCATCCATGAGGAGCTGTGGGTCATCAGCAGCAGCAGAATTGTATCAACCACAATCTGCAACCTCCTGGCCCGGCGTATCCCCCACTCCCCCATTACCCCCCAGCCAGGGGATCCACCCTGGTTCAATGAAGAGTACAGGAGAGCTTGCCAGGAGCAACACCAGGCAGACCGAAAAATCATGTGTTAACCTGGTGAAACCACAACACAGGACTACTTGTGCCAAACAGCATAAGCAGCAAGTAATAGGCAGAGCTAAGTGATTCCACAACTACCGCATCAGATCTAAGCTCTGCAGTCCTGCCACATCCAGCTGTGAATGGTGGTGGACAATTAAACAACTCACTGGAGGAGGAGGCTTCACAAATATCCCCATCCTCAATGATGGAGGAGCCCAGCATCTGTGCGAAAGACAAGGCTGAAGCATTCGCAACAATCTCCAGCCAGAAGTGCCGAGTGGATGATCCGTCTCGGTCTCCTCCGGAGGTCTCCAGCATCACAGATTCAGTCTTCAGACAATTTGATTCACTCCACATGTTAGCAAAAAACGGCTGAAGACACTGGATACTGCAAAGGCGATGGACCCTGACAATATCCCAGCAATAGTACTGAAGGCTTGTGCTCCAGAACCTGCCACACCCCTAGCCAAGCTGTTCCAGTACAGTTGCAACACTGGCATCTACCCAGCAATGTGGAAAATTGCCCAGTGTGTCCTGTACACAAGAAACAGGACAAATCCAACCCAGCTAATTACCATCCTATCTGTCTACTCTCTGTCATCAGCAAAGTGATGGAAGGAGTCATCAACAGTGTTATCAGACGGCACTTACTCAGCAATACCCTGCTCACAGACACTCAGTTTGGGTTCCGCCAGGGTCACTCAGCTCCTGACCTCATTACAGCCTTGGTTCAAACATGGACAAAAGAGCTGAATCCCACAGTCCAAACATGTGAAGGTTCGGTGGATTGGTTATGTTAAATTGCCCCTAATTAGCCAAAGGTTAGGCGGGGCCATGGGGATAGTGTGTGAGCCTAGGTGGGATACTCTCTCAGAGGGTCGGTGCAGACCCGAAGGGGAGAATGGCCTCCTTCTGCACTGTAGGGATTCCATGTTGTCAATGGGAATCAGGGCAGAAACTCTTTGCTGGTTGGAGTCATACCCGGCACAAAGGAAGATGGCTGTGGTGGTTGGAGGTCAATCATCTCAGCTCCAGGACATCACTGCAGGAGTTCCTCAGGGTCGTGGCCTCGGCTCCAACCATCTTCAGCTGCTTCATCAATGACCTCCCTTCCATCGTAAGGTCAGAAGTGGGGATGTTCGCTGTGGATTGTCTCGACTCCTCAGATAATGAAGCAGTCCGTGTCCAAATGCAGCGAGACCCGGACAATATCCAGGCTTGGGGCTGACAAGTAGCAAGTTACATTAGCGCCACACAAGTGCCCGGCAATGACCATCTCCTACAAGAGAGCATCTAACCTTTGTTTTTTTTATTCAATCATGGAACGTGGGCGTCGCTGGGCCAGCACTTACTGCCCATTGACAGATGCAGTATGATGTGGATGAATGTGAGGTTATCCGCTTCGGTAGTAAAAATAGGCAGGCAGATTATTTTTTGAATGGGTGTAAATTGAGAGAGGTGGATACTCAGCGAGACCTTGGTGTCCTTGTGCATCAGTCGCTGAAAGTAAGCGCGCAGGTATAGCAGGCAGTAAAGAAGGCAAATGGTATTTCGGCCTTCATAGCGAGAGGATTGGAGTATTGCAACAGAGATGTTTTACTGCAATTGTATGAGGCATTGTTGAGGCCACACCCAGAGTATTGTGTGCAGTTTCAGTGGCCTTATCTGAGGAAGGATGTTCTTGCTATGGAGGGAGTGCAGTGAAGGTTTACCAGGCTGATTTCTGGTGTGGTGGGACCGTCATATGAGGAGAGACTAAATCGATTAGGATTATATTTATTGGAGTTGAGAAGAGTTCAATACCCTGTTGATTTGGTCTCTGTGAGAGTGTGTTGCGGTTGGATGCTGTTTTACCTGTTTGCATTGTTGCCTGTAGCTAAGAGAGTTGTGAAAGAATGCAGCACGAATGGCTACTCCCAGTATGTTAATGAAGCTGAGATGAATTCTCTTCTGGTTATAGTGAGACTGTGACTCAGGGTAGTGTCACTGGGAGCAAATATCCCTTGTTAATGATGATTGTCAGTTTCAACAGTGGTGTTCATGATCTGAGCTGTAATAAATGGTAATTATCTGTCTTTCTACAGATTATTCACAGAGAAGAGAACTGGGAGAGGAACGGAGTGATGAAAAATCTTTGTGAATAATTAGAAATACTCAAAGCCGCCAGCTTTTTAACCGTTTTACTAGCTCGTGAGAGTTCAGAAGACTGGGAGCAAGTCAATGGCACCACTTCCCCTCGGCATTCGCTTCATAACTTCATTTACAAGGGATCAGTGGTAAGTTCAACTTTAGGAGGGTGTTGCTATCTTTTGTAATCATTTCCTGGTGCGTAATGTGATAATTTAAGTGAAGCTTGTCTGTTCCTGAGTCTTGCATCATTGCCCTTCTGCCCCTGTGTGACAGCACCAGCTATAAAGTGCCTTCTGCCACCTATTAAAGTAAATAGACACTCCTGTAATTGTCTGCAAGATGAGTTTGTAATTGCAGATACTTCTAAATAGCAGAGTTGGATTTAATATTGACAGAGCGGGAATGGGTTTGCCAGCTACCTGGCGGAAGGATGTCTGAAATTCTGCCTTCGTACTGTTCAGCCTAATATTCCTGTGGCGAATGTATAATTACTGATAATTCACCAGTGCACTGTTATGTTATTAACCCTGTGGGCTCTACCTATGGGCCATTGTGTGGCTTCATCCACGGGGGATATGTTGGGGCATGTATGGGCTCCGCCCATGGCTCCGCCCCCTTTACAGGAAGTATAAGAGCTGCTGACCTGCGGGGCCGCCTTCAGTGTTGTACTGGTCACAGGCAGGCTCAGTTCTAAGCTGATTAAAACCACGGTTTACTTCTCCACGTGTCTTCGAGTGAATTGATGGTCGCATCAATTCCCATAGCTCTTGATGCTGGGGGGCAACCATTTTACAATTGATTTCATAAATTCACATCATAAAATGCACAGAAAATGTAGGTCGATGACATGCAGCAACAATAAGTGGTGCAGTAATCATTGTCAATCATCTTCAATCTTTTAAGGCTAACGTGCAGGTTCAATGGGCATTTAGGGAGGCAAATGCAATGTTAGCATTCATATCGAGAGGGCTAGAATACAAGACCAGGGATGTACTTCTGAGGCTGTATAAAGCTCTGGTCAGACCCCATTTGGAGTATTGTGAGCAGTTTTGGGCCCCGTATCTAAGGAAGGATGTGCTGGACTTGGAAAGGGTCCAAAGGAGGTTCACAAGAATGATCCCTGGAATGAAGAACTTGTCGTATGAGGAACGGTTGAGGACTCTGGGTCTGTACTCGTTGGAGTTTAGAAGGATGAGGGGGGATCTTATTGAAACGTACAGGATACTGTGAGGCCTGGATAGAGTGGACGTGGACCGGGTGGTTCCGCTTTTAGGAAAAACTAGAAGCAGAGGACACCATCTCAGACTAAAGAGACGATCCTTCCAAACAGAAATTAGGAGGAATTTCTTTAGCCGGAGGCTGGAGAATCTGTGGGACTCTTCGCCGCAGAAGGTTGTGGAGGCCAAATAACTTGAGTATCTTTAAGGCAGAGATAGATAGTGTTGTGTTATTCTGCATCGGATAACACAGGCTGCTACTTGATGCAGTCTTAAATAAAGCATGCTGAGACTTTGAAATGAGTTCAACGTGTTTATTGAACTATTAACACAGTTCTCAAATGAGTTCGACTCTCTGCTAATCTAACTGTAGTAACTTTGGGCCCCGTATCTAAGGAAGGATGTGCTGGACTTGGAAAGGGTCCAAAGGAGGTTCACAAGAATGATTGAGTATAAGAATTGGCAAGTCATGTTGCAGCTGTATAGAACCTTAGTTAGGCCACACTTGGAGTATAGTGTTCAATTCTGGTCGCCACACTACCAGAAGGATGTGGAGGCTTTAGAGAGGGTGCAGAAGAGATTTACCAGAATGTTGCCTGGTATGGAGGGCATGAGCTATGAGGAGCAATTGAATAAACTCGGTTTGTTCTCACTGGAACGAAGGAGGTTGAGGGGCGACCTGATAGAGGTATACAAAATTATGAGGGGCATAGACAGAGTGGATAGTCAGAGGCTTTTCCCCAGGGTAGAGGGGTCAATTACAAGGGGGCATAGGTTTAAGGTGAGAGGGGCAAAGTTTAGAGTAGATGTACGAGGCAAGTTTTTTACGCAGAGGGTAGTGGGTGCCTGGAACTCACTACCGGAGGAGGTAGTGGAAGCAGGGACGATAGGGACATTTAAGGGGCATCTTGACAAATATATGAATAGGATGGGAATAGAAGGATACGGACCCAGGAAGTGTAGAAGATTGTAGTTTAGTCGGGCAGTATGGTCGGCACGGGCTTGGAGGGCCGAAGGGCCTGTTCCTGTGCTGTACATTTCTTTGTTCTTTGTTCTAACTCCGTCTAACTGTGCCAGCTTGCTCTAAGCCACGTGCTGGGGTGTGATGCTGCTGATCAACCCTGTCTAACTCTCTAGATGTCTGTCTGTGGACAGAGGCAGGGTGTGAGTGGAAGGCGGCGCACCGAACAGAGTGGCTAGAGCTAAAAGCCAAGCTCACCACTGCACCCATCCTTGCATTCTTTGACCCAGACCGAGAGACCAAGATATCCACAGATGCGAGAAATGAAATGAAATGAAAATCGCTCATTGTCACAAGTAGGCTTCAAATGAAGTTACTGTGAAAAGCCCCTAGTCGCCACAGTCCGGAGCCTGTTTGGGGAGGCTGTTACGGGAATGGGGGCGGTGTTGCTTCAAAGAGATGACGCGTCATCCTGGGTACCAGTAGCATACACGTCACGGGCAATGACACCCACTGAGACTAGATGAAATGAAATGAAAATCGCTTGTCACAAGTAGGCTTCAAATGAAGTTACTGTGAAAATCCCCTAGTCGCCACATCCCGGCGCCTGTTCGGGGAAGCTGTTACGGGAATCGAACCGTGCTGCTGGCCTGCCTTGGTCTGCTTTCAAAGCCAGCGATTTAGCCCTGTGCTAAACCAGCCCCTATGCGCAGATTGAGGAGGAGTGTTTAGGTCTTCTCTTCGGCATCCTCAAATTTCATGATTATGTGTTGTGACGGATCATAGGCCTCTGGTCCACATCATCCCAAAGGACCTGAACGACATGACGCCTCGTTTGCAGAGAATTCTGCTCAAACTCCAGAGGTATGATTTCAATTTGGTGTACACCCCTGGCAAGGAGCTCATCATCGCCGATGCATTGTCCCGCTCCGTCAGCTCACCCAGTGAACCACTGGAGATCATACAGTACATTGAATTGCAGGTACAACTGTGTGCAAGCACTCTCCCGGCAACAGATGAGAAGATCGTTCTCATCCGAGAAGAGATGGCCAAAGATCCCTGTTGCAGCGAGTGATCTACAACCTCAGCAACGGCTGGCAGAAAGGGCAATGCCCACAATTTTACAACGTCAAGGATGACCTGACGCTGATCGACATCATACTGCTCAAGCTGGACATGATAGTCATCCCGCTACGGCTCCAGAGCACGGTGCTGCGGCAGATTCAAGAGGGACACCTGCGCGTAGAAAAGTGCAGACGCAGGGCCCGGCAAGCTGTCTACTGGTCCGGCATCAACCAGGACATCACGGACATGGTCCTGAACTGCGAAACCTGTCAGAGGTTCCAACCAGCGCAGAGCAAGGAGACGCTCCAACCACATGGCCTAGAGACCTCTCCGTGGTCCAAGGTTGGCATTGACCTATTCCACGCGAATGGTCGTGACTATATCTTAATCATCGATTACTTTTCAAACTATCCTGAGGTGCTGAAGCTGCCAGACCTCACCTCACGGACCGTCATCAAAGCGTGCAAAGAGACAGTCTCACGGCATGGCATCCCGAACACCGTCATGAGCGACAATGGCCCGAGCTTCCACAGTCGAGAATGGCCCACGTTTGCCAAGAGCTATAATTTCAGGCATGTCACCTCCAGTCCGCAGTCCAATAGCAAAGTCGAAAAAGGGGCACGTCGTTAAGCAGCTCATCCGCAAGGCCTTGGACTCCGCTTCCGACATACACCTTGCACTACTTGCATGTCGCCAGCTCAACTGCTGATGAACAGGGACCTGCGGACGACGCTTCCAGCCATACACCTGCCCAACCTTCATCACCTCCCGGTGCTGCAGAAGGTGCAGCAGCTTCGCGACAGCCAGAAGCAGGGCTGTGACGCACATGCCACTGATCTGGACGTGCTATCCCCGGCAGACACGGTCAGGATCAAGAGTCCGGATGGTGGGTGGTCTGCTCTGGCTGTCGTTGTTCGACAGGCCGCGTCCAGATCCTATGTCATACGTATGGCTGAAGGCTCCATTGTGCAAAGGAATCCAAGGGCACTGCGAAAAGTTGCTTATCCACAACCACTTTCCCCTCCATTTCCACATGTCGAATTACCACCTCGAACCACGAGGCCACCAGTCGTGCCTCCTACTCGCCTGTCAAGACACCGTCATCCCCTCCACCACCTCTCCGGCGGTCG
Source organism: Scyliorhinus torazame (assembly GCF_047496885.1). Classification (NCBI taxonomy): domain Eukaryota; kingdom Metazoa; phylum Chordata; class Chondrichthyes; order Carcharhiniformes; family Scyliorhinidae; genus Scyliorhinus; species Scyliorhinus torazame. The sequence goes on from NC_092714.1 coordinate 1,535,566, forward strand.
ACGAGGATCAGACGCAAGCCTCAGAGACTGGACTTATGAGCATTTGTTTTGTTTGTTCCGTTCTGTGTTCCTCAGTCAGTCACATTAGACAGACACACTCATGTATATACACATCTAAAAAAAAGGGGAGATGTCATGATATACAAACATGCAACCAATGAACACTCAGAATAGGACACAACCAATGGGCAGTCAGGACACTCAGAGGTGGCATCACCACAAGGGGGCATGACATAAACACTATAAAAGGGACGAGGCACTCACACCCTGCCTCTGTCCACAGACAGACATATAGAGAGTTAGACAGGGTTGATCAGCAGCATCACACCCCAGCACGTGGCTTAGAGCAAGCTGGTACAGTTAGACGGAGTTACTACAGTTAGATTAGCAGAGAGTCAAACTCATTTGAGAACTGTGTTAATAGTTCAATAAACATGTTGAACTCATTTCAGAGTCTGGAGCATCCTTTAGTTAAGATTGCGTCAAATAGCAGGCTATGTTATCAGAAGCAGCATAACACAACATGATACCAGGAGTAACTGTTCAATCTATTTCGTTCAACTCAACAAGATCCGTGACAACCAGCTACTGAATACAGGCACAATGGACAAGATTCAGGCTCCTCATCAGCTCAGGACCACTGGCAATCTTCGTGCCAACTGCCGATCATTCAAGCAGAAATTTCAACTATACGTGGAAGCATCCGACCTCAATGGCACGACTGATGCTGGGAAGATAGCTCTTCTACTCATCACTGCGAGGTGGACACCAAATGAAATCTTCGAGCGTTACATCTTCAAGCAGAGGATGCAAGATAAAGACAAATCCTTCACCTCCTATCTAACTAATCTTAGACTGCTAACGCGATCCTGCAACTTCGGTGATATCACTGACTCCATGATCAGAGACCAGATCGTTTTTGGAGTCCACTCTGATCCTCTACGAGAGCAATTGTTGAAAATTAAGCACATGACCCTGCCAGTCGCGATTGAAACGTGTACTGTGCATGAGCACTCTAAAAATCGCTATTCACTGTACAAAACGGCAGAAAGTGAAAAACAAGCCTCCCACAAGGTGGCGAGTGTTCAGGCCATCTCGCGGATGCAGCGCCTCCACATGGACGAAAGCGGCCATTTCGCGCGCTCTTCCCGGGGCCCGACGCATGCGCAATGCGATCAGGAACACGAAACGCCGAAAACCGCACTGCGCAGGTGCAGACGCCCGAGCACCGTGCAGGCGCAACAACGCACTGAGCGTCATAACGCCGACATCATGGCGTGTGCGAACTGTGGCACCGCCCATCTTTGAAAAACTGCCCTGTAAGAGGCAAATACTGTTTAAACTGTTGGAAACCAAACCACTATGCAGCCCTGTGCAGATCTGCACCACCAGTCAGGAGCCAGCGCTCCCAATTCCGACAGCGGCGCATCAGAAGTGTGCAACACCGAATGCATGACTCTGATCCAGGCAGTGCGACGGATCCTGATGATGGATACCTGGACAACACTTAACATCGCGAGTCCAATCAATCCTGGCCGTGGATTCCGAGGACGAATAGCGAGCAGTGATGAAGATCAACCACTGCCCCATCCAGTTCAAGCTGGACACGGGTGCCTCCGCCAACCTGATTTCGCAGGTGGACTTCAAGAGAATCAAGAAGCCCCCACAATCCTTCCAGCTGCCTGCAAACTCCTGCAAAATGGAAACGCAATCAAAGCACTGGGGTCCTGCCATCTGCAGGTGTCCAGCCGACACACACAAGCAAGCTTACGCTTCGAGTTTGTTAAACCAGACAGGGCGTCCCTGCTAGGTGCGCACGCCTGCAAGCAACTGAACCTCATTCAAAGTGTCTACACCACAACGCCGTCCCATTCGGATCTTCAGGCCGGCATCGACAACATCCTAACCCAGCGCCCAGATGTATTTAGCGGGATGGGCACGCTGCCGTACGAGTACAAGATTCTACTGCGGCCTGATGCCAAGCCAGTGGTCCACGCTCCACGACGTGACCTTGCCCCACTGAGAGAGCGCCTGAAGGCAGAGCTCACAAGTCTACAACAAAAAGGCATCATCTCCAAGATCACTGAACCAACCGACTGGGTCAGCTCGATGGTGTGCGTAAGGAAGCCGTCAGGGGACCTACGCATCTGCATTGACCCCAAGGATCTAAACAAAAACATTATGCGGGAACATTGCCCCATCCCGAAGAGGGAAGAAATCCCGAGTGAGATGGCACACGTGCGCTTCTTCACAAAATTGGACGCATCCCAAGGATTTTGGCAAATCCAACTTGAAGAATCCAGCAGAAGGCTCTGCACCTTCAACACGCCTTTTGGCAGATTCTGCGACAACCGAATGCCATTTGGCATCATCTCGGCATCAGAGATTTTCCATCGCATCATGGAACAGATAATGGAGGGAATAGAAGGGGTTTGTGTCTACGTTGACGATATCATAATCTGGTCCACAACCCCAGAAAAACGGGTGTCGCGACTCAAGAAAGTATTCCGACGCACACACGCCTTAAGCTAAACAGGTCCAAGTGCTGTTTTGGGACATCCACGCTGAAGTTCCTGGGCGATCAGATTTCGCGACACGGAGTGCGCCCGGACACAGACAAAATTAAAGCCATCGAGGCAATGAAAGTCCCCGAGGACAAGAAGGCAGTACTGCGCTTCCTGAGAATGGTCAATTTCCTTGGCAAGTTCATCCCGAATTTGGCTACACACACCACGGCCCTACGCAGCCTGGTGAAAAAATCAAGTGGTTCTTGATTAATAAGGGGATCAGGGGTTTTGGGGAGAAGGCAGGAGAATGGGGATAAGAAAAATATCAGCCATGATTGAATGGCGGAGCAGACTCAATGGGCCGAGTGGCCTAATTCTGCTCCTGTGTCTTATGGTCTTTTGGTCTCGTGCGCTCTCTCTCTCGTGCTCGCGCTCTCTCTCGTACCCGCGCTCTCTCTCACTCGTGCGCGCTCTCTCGCCCGTGCGCGCTTTCTGTCGCTCATGCGCACTCTCTGTTGCTCGTGTGCGTGCTCCGTCCTTGCTGAATTGAAAGAACCACGTTATTATTCTGAAAGCAGAGTGTCTGACACATCCTTTGCTGTGAACCTGAAATGATGCTGAGTCTGCAGAGACGATAGGCAACCTTGCCAGAGAAAACCATCTCAAACCTAAAAGGAAGGAAGTATCAAAACTAAAGCTGAACTTCAGAAAGAACTAATTAGAAGTCACCCTGTGCATGAAAGATCTTTATCGTTTTATTTTTATGAATATTTTTTTCCCTTTCCTGTATGGGGGTGGGTGTGTGGTATGTGGGGGTGGTTGTGAAATGGGTATTAGACAGTTACATTCTGTCAGTTTAATTAGAATACTGTACATAAAAGGTTACTTGTGTTCAAATTACAAAACTGGTGACTGCAGTTTATTGGATTCAACCCAGGACCCTGAGTACTTTAAATGAAATTTAATTTCACCTGTGTTGTGACTCTGGGTTAAGTGGGGCTGGAATTAACCGTGCACTCGTCCAGAGGGTTGTGACATCAGCTCCATAGTAAATATCCTGATTGGTGCAGAACACTCTGTTCAAACTTTCCATTAGTGTATGACTATCACTGACCACAACTATTTTGTATTTATTTGGACTTTTGATGTAATAAACTTCACTTCACGGGGTATTTAAACCTAAATTTGGCATCAAGCCTCACAGAGATAATACGGTAAATGACCAAAAGCCTAGTTAAAGAGGTGTATTTTAAGGCATACCTTAAAGGGGGAGAGTGAGGTAGAGAGAAAAGTGTTGTACAGAGGGACTTCGGGAGCCTCGTGATGTTTGATGCTCCATTACACAGTCTCCATTCCAGACTGTGGTGCTACATGATGTTCATGGCTTTAGTTTCACCTCCATAATGTTACCTGTCTCGCCCCATTCTTTCCACACACCCCCCCCCCCCCACCCCCACCCCCACCCCAACCCCTGTCAAACACACAACATTTCTGAAAAGAGAAACAAACTGTTGGAACTTTCCGCCTTGCAGTCTTCAGGCCAAATGCAAGAATACCAAATTTCAAAGGCCAAATGAATTTATGATGCATGAGCAAAAGGGTGCTGATTGGATGGCAAGGTGGCTCTGATTGGTCTAAGCATTGCCATGGTGAATGAATCTGGGAGCTATTGCCCCCCCCCATCCCCCCTTTTAATTTAATACTGATTCAAATTTGGAAACTTGTGTTTTCAGGTACAGAACGTTTACGCTGATTCTGACCTTCTTGCTGTACACGGCTTATCATCTGTCTCGGAAACCAATCAGCATTGTCAAGGTGAGAACTGGTTTCATTTTGGCGCAGGATTATGTTGGATAATTTTTTACAAAATTGTTGTGGAATTGGGAGCAGTCAGTAAACTGAGAAAATCAAACTGAGTAAAATATCCCAATACACAATGTGCTAGTTTAGATATAAAGAACAGAAGGGATGGTGTATTTCAGAGCCCAACTTGTAATGAAGATACCACAATGCAACACGCTGCTGGAGAAAATAATCACAGCCCCAACACTGCAGATCTTCAACACAAGTTTATTTCCATTTCAAAATATCAGGACGACCACCTCAGCAGACCATCACAAAATCTTTACAGAGTTGAAGCAGGCCCCTCCTGTTTGCACTGGCTCTATTAAAGGGCATTTTATCCGATCCCACTCCCCTGCCTTATCCCTGTAACCTTGCCCATTCCTTCTTTTCAGATCTCAATCCCAATCCCTTTTACACACGTTGATGGAAGCAGGTTCCATCACCCCCTCGGCAAGTTGGCTCCAGACCCCCAACAACCCTCTGGGTGAAAAGGAATTTCCTCACATCACTTTATCCTGAACTTTCCCCTCAGGAACTTGAATATCTGTTACCAAGTCTCCCTGCAGCCTTCTTTACTCCAATCTATCCTCATTACTACAGTTCTTTATCCCAGGAATCATTCTTGTGAATCTCCCCTGAACTCTTTCCAATGTCTTCACATCCTTCCTCAGTATGGCATCCAGACGAGGCTTAACCAGCGTCTTATACATGCCTGGTTTAGCTAGTGTGACCCATAGAAATGTTTATAGATCATAGAATGTACAGTGCTGAAGGAGGCCATTCGGCCCATCGAGTCTGCACCGGCCCTTGGAAAGAGCACCCCACGCAAGCCCACACCTCCACCCTATCCCCGTAATCCAGTAACCCCACTAAACCTTTTTGGACACCAAGGACAACTTTGCACGGCCAATCCACCTAACCCACACATCTTTGGACTGTGTGAGGAAACAGGAGCACCCGGAGGAAACCCATGCAAACTCGGGTAGATTGTGCACACTCCGCACAGACAGTGATCCAAGCCGGGAATCAGAGACCCTGGAGCTGCTAAGCAACTGTGCTAACTACTGTGCTACCGTGCCACCCCATGTTGGTGAAATATGGATATGAATCTGTGATGTTGACACAACTAAAGCAGAAGGACCTGTGCCGTCATGTCATCTGTGTCAGAAGGGTGTCTTATCATTTTCTCACAATTTTCAGACCCGTCCTTAGAGCTTTGCAATTAGAATTAAGGATCAGCGTATTTCAGAGAAACATCGAGCAGTATAGGATGTTCATAGCCGTGGATGGAAAGCAGATTGATTCCCGTTGCCAATAGTCCCTAGTTTGTGTAGAATAAGGCTCGAGCTTGATATTCTGTTGCCCACTGCTGAGTTTACATTTCTCCTTTAACCCACGACTGCAAGTTGGATTTCAGACCAACGTTTTAATCAGTTCATTCATTTACAGGATGTGTGGTTGGCTTGGCCAGCATTTATTGCCCGTCTCTAGTTGTCCTTGAGAAGGTGATGGTGATGGCTGCCTTCTTGAACTGCTGCTGTCACGTGATATAGGTACACCCACTGTGCTGTTAGGGAGGGAGATCCAGGATTTTGACCCAGTGACAGTGGAGGAACGGCTGATATATTTCCAAGTCAGGGTAGTGAGTGACTTGGAAATCAGAGAATGATACATGACTAGAGCTTGTCCTTTGCTTCATGATGACTGTCCAGGCTCATTGGAAGCTTTTCAATGAATTCAATTCTCTGCTATCCACTGGAGCAGTGTGGTGTTTTTGTTTTTTAGTATCCATCCAATTCTTAATTGAATCTTTGTCCAACAGTTTCAGCCAGTGCATTTCCGAACCACTGCGGCTGGGAATTAAATTAGCCTCCTGCAGTTGATTAGTTCCATTGAAATGGAGCCCGGATGGAGTGGTTCTTGTTCTGTGAAAAGGCTTAAACATTGTCTCATGAAGCTTAGGGGTGCAATTGAACAGAGATTTTCTAAAATTATTAAAACATGAAAGATACTTACCTCATCTAACCTGATCCTGATCCAATCCTTCTATTTCTTTCTCCAGAAAGAGTTCACCTTGCTTCTCTTTAAGTGCATCAATGCTATTTGTCTCAACAATTCCACATGAGTGAGTTCTGCACTGTATCCACTCTCTGATGAAAGTTGCCTTTATTAGTGACAGTTTTGTATTTATCGTCCCTTATTTCCCACAAGTGAAAACATCTCCTCTTCATTTATCTCATTGAATCTCCTCTCACCACGTCGCAGCTTTCTCTTTCCTCAAAAAGGAGCCTCAGCCTGTTCAGACTTTCCTGGTTGTTCCAACCTTTCAACTCACACGTTTTTTTTCTTTTCTTTATTTTTCTTTTTAATAAATTTAGAGTACCTAATTAATTTTTTCCAATTAAGGGGCAATTTAGCGTGGCCAATCCACCTACCCTGCACATCTTTGGGTTGTGGGGGTGAAACCCACGCAGACACAGGGAGAATGTGCAAACTCCACACGGACAGTGACCCAGGGTCGGGATCGAACTCGGGACCTCAGCGCCGTGAGGCAGCAGTGCTAACCACTGTGCCACCGTGCTGCCCTTCACACCTGTTTTATAATATGGAAACCAGAACTGTATTTCAAGTGTCATTTAACCAAGGCTTTATTTAAGTTTAACTAAACGTTTTTACGTTTGAATTCTATCCCTATAGAAATTAGTCTCAGGTTTTTTTTTATAGCTTTGTCAATTTACATGGCTCCTTAACCTGTATGCTTGGATCCCTTTGCTCTACCCTATTTCCACTCTTATTTTCCACCGGCTCCGTGTCTGACCTCCTTATTCCTCCAACCAAAATGCATAACCTCACATCTCTCTGTATTGAAATTAATTCACCAATTGCGGGTCCATTTTGTAAGTTTATTAATGTCTTTTATTTTGCCACAATTCAATTAATTGTTAACAATACTACCATCCCCACCATGTTTGTGTAACTCACATTAGTTGAAAGGTATCAATCCTGGTTGGATTTGAACATTAGCTGAATTGGTCTCAGTCGATCCTGCCGGCTCAAACTCTGAAATTCTCAGGTAATGTTTGTAATTCTTTCTCTCAGTGGAAGAAATATTACCTCACATTGAGGGAACTCTGGAAGATAAAACATTGAAATGTTGTAGAACTATTAACCGTCATGCCAGGTCTGAAGAAGAGTTGGACTACCCTCAGTGCACTGTACCCTGGCTGCCTGCAGACTGATGTGTATTTCTTTACAGAGTGCACTGCACATGAACTGTTCGCTGACCAATGAAGTTGAATTGTCCGGCTACAAGGAGCATTTGATGCAGGCCAAGCTGCTTGGAAAGCCCTTCTCTAATGACACGTGGTGCAACTGGGAGCCATTTGGTGAGTCATTACATTGGAACCAGGCAGTGCATTGTGTGCATAGTGTGAGAAGATGCATTTGGTTTAAAAAATATAATTGAATGAGAGTAATGTGGGTGTGGGAGGGCAGGGGTAGCTGGGGATAGGTTCACACAACATTAAAGGCAGCATCTCAACTTGGTAAACCTGTTCAAATAAAAAAAACTAATCAAATTATAGGTTTAGTTGCAGGGCAGCATGGTGGCGCAGTGGTTAGCATTGATGCCTCACGGCGTCGAGTTCCCAGGTTCAATCCTGGCTCTGGGTCACTGTCCGTGTGGAGTTTGCACATTCTCCCCGTGTCTGCGTGGGTTTCGCCGCCACAACCCTAAGATGTGCAGGGTAGGTGGATTGGCCACGCTAAATTGCCCCTTAATTGGAAAAAATGAATTGGGTACTCTAAATTTATACCAAAAAAAATATTATACGTTTAGTTAAAAGAAATATTGAATATGAAAATGAAAAGTGAAATGAAAATCGCTTATTGTCACAAGTAGGCTTCAAATGCAGTTACTGTGAAAAGCCCCTAGTCGCCACATTCCGGCGCCTGTTCGGGGAGGCTGGTACGGGAATTGAACCGCGCTGCTGGCCTGCCTTGGTCTGCTTTCAAAGCCAGCGATTTAGCCCTGTGCTAAACCAGAATATAAAAAACAAGGATAATAACCCTGTATAAACCTTTATTTTTAAAAAATAATCTTTATTGTCACAAGTAGGCTCAATGCAATGAAGTTACTGTGAAAAGCCCCTAGTCGCCACACTAATTCAGATACACAGAGGGAGAATTCAGAATGTCCAATTCACCCAACAGCACGTCTTTCAGGACTTGTGGGAGGAAACCGGAGCACCCGGCGGAAACCCACACAGACCTGAGAAACCACTCTAAAGCCCATCTGCACTATTCCCTTATCGTCCATATGTCTATCCAATGACCATTTGAATGCCCTTAGTGTTGGCGAGTCCACTACTGTTGCAGGCAGGGCATTCCACGCCCTTACTACTCTCTGAGTAAAGAACTTACCTCTGACATCTGTCTTATATCCATCTCCCCTCAATTTAAAGCTATGTCCCCTCATGCCAGACATCACCATCCGAGGAAAAAGGCTCTCACTGTCCACCCTATCCAATCCTCTGATCATCTTGTATGCCTCAATTAAGTCACCTCTTAACCTTCTTCTCTCTAACAAAAACAGCCTCAAGCCCCTCAGCCTTTCCTCATAAGATCTTCCCTCCATACCAGGCAACATTCTGGTAAATCTCCTCTGCACCCTTTCCAATGCTTTTAGTCAGTTTTTATGTTCCCTCTCTTATTCTATTTTCCTCTTCTTAATCAATCCCTTGGTCTTTCTTCACTGAATTCTAAACTGCTCCCATTCCTCAGACCTGTTGATTTCTTGGCCAATCTGAATGCTTCTTCCTTGGATCGAATACACTCTCCAATTTCCCTTGGAAGCCATGGATTGGCCACCTTGCCCGTTTTACTTTTGTGCCAGACAGGAATAAACAATTGTTACAGTTCCCCCATGTTTGCCATTGCCTATCCACTGTCATCCCTTTAAGTACGAAGTCTTACAACACCAGGTTAAAGTCCAACAGGTTTGTTTCGAAACACTAGCTTTCAGAGCGCTGCTCCTTCCTCAGGTGAAATGTCTGGAGAAGATAGAAGCAAACAGCTCTCAGTAACTGAGGGGACAAAACAAGGGGCCCGAGATACAAGATTAAATGTAGGAGATTTAGAATCGAGTGCAGGAGAAATTCTGCACACAGAGATATGAGGCTGTGGGATTTACTTCAAGCTTTCAAATTTGAGACAGCAACATTGGAGAATGGATTGGTTATGTGGATGTAAATGAAGATGATGAAGGGACATTGGATTAAGCTGGGTAAATCTGATTGGATGAACATGTCTGTGAGGAGGGTATAGAACAGTCCAGCACAGTACAGGCCCTTCTGCCCACGATGTTGTGCCAACCATTTATCCTAATCTAAGATCAACCTAACCTACACCCCTTCAATTTACTGCTGTCCATGTGCCTCTCTCAGATTAGCATAGACTGGTTAGGCTGAGTGTTCTGTTTCTTTATTGTCTATTCGATGTGTTTCTACGTATGTTGTTCAACAGCAAATCAATACTCCCCAGCTAGCAGTAGATTGGAGGCTAGCTAATATAAGCTCGCTATTCAACAAGGGAGATAGAGAGAAAACACGGAACTATAGACCAGCGAACCTAACATCGGTAGTAGGGAAGTTGCTGGAACCCATTATCAAGGATTTCATAGCACAGCATTTGCAAAGCAGGGGTGTAATCGGACAGAGTCAGCATGGATTTACGAAACGGAAATCATGATTGACAAATCTAATGGAATTCTTTGAAGATGTAACTAGTCGAGTTGACCAGCGAGAACCGGTGGATGTGGTTTATTTAGACTTTCAGAAGGCTTTCGGCAAGATCTCGCATAGCAGATTAATATGTAAAGTTAAAGTGCATGGTACTGTTTTGAGATGGATAGAAAGCTGGTTAGCAGATATGAAGCAAAAAGTTGGAATAAATTGCCAGGGCAGCACGGTGGTGCAGTGGGTTAGCCCTGCTGCCTCACGGCGCCAAAGTTCCACGTTCGATCCCGGCCCTGGGTCACTGTCCGTGTGGAGTTTGCACATTTTCCCCGTGTCTGCGTGGGTTTTTCCCCCACAACCCAAAGATGTGCAGGCTAGGTGGATTGGCCACGCTAAATTGCCCCTTAATTGAAAAAATTGGATTGGGTACACTAAATTTATTTTAAAAAGTTGGAATAAATTGGCCTTTTTTGATTGGCGGGCAGTGACTAGTGGGATACCGCTGGGGCCTGTGGTAGGACCCCAACTGTTCACATTATATATTAATGATTTGGACGAGGGAACTAAATGTATTATTTCCAAATTTGCAGATGATACAAAGTTGGGTGGGAGGGTGAGCTGTGAGGAGGATGCAGAGATGCTTCAGTGGGATTTGGACAGGCTGAGTGAGTGGGTACATGCATGGCAGATGTGGATAAATGTGAGCTTATCCACTTCGGTAGCAAAAATAGGAAAGCAGATTATTATTTGAATGGGTGTGAATTGAGAGAGGCGGATACTCAGCGAGACCCTCGTGTCCTCGTGCATCAGTCGCTGAAAGTAAGCGCGCAGGTACAGCGGCAGTAAAGAAGGCAAATGGTATGTTGGCCTTCATAGCGAGAGGATTTGCGTTTCGGATTGCAGCGAAGGTTTACCAGGTTGATTCCTGGGATGGCGGGATTAAGTCGGTTCGGATTATGTTCATTGGAGTTCAGAAGAGTGAGGGGATCTCATAGAAATTTACAAATTCTAACAGGATTGGACAGGGTAGATTCAGAATGATCCCGATGGTGGGGGAGTCCAGAACTCGGGGTCATAGTTTGAGGATAAGAGGTAAACCTTTTAGGACTGAGGTGAGGAGAAATTTCTTCACCCAGAGAGCGGTGAATCTGTGGAATTCACTCCCACAGAAAGTAGTTGAGGCCAAAACATTGTGTAATTTCAAGAAGCAATTGGATACAGCTCTTGGGGCTAAAGGGATCGAGGGATATGGGGGGAAGGCGGGATCAGGGTATTGAACTTGATGATCAGAATGAATGGCGGAGCAGGATCGAGGGGCTGAATGGCCTCCTGCTGCCTCTATTTTCTATGTTTCAATCTCTGGACGAAGGCATTTTGGGAAGGATGGAGAAAAATATTAAAAGAAATTTGAATTGTATCATTTGTTAACATTAAACCGTAGATGGAAGTAATTACAAACAGCTGCTGGGAGCCGTGGACTATTCGTTCCTCTGTGCCTACGCTGTAGGAATGTACGTCAGGTAAGATCTCAAGCATTCTTTATGCAAAGGCAAATAAAATGGAAAAATCTGGGAATATCACTTTACAATGTGAATGCTGCTGCTCTCTGTCACGCAGCATTTTCTTTTCCCAGTGGAAGCAGTTGTTTGTCAGCAACTGTTTTTGTTCTGGAATACACTAGAGGCTGATTCCAAAATGGAGGCTTCAAGTGTGGATTGAATAGTTATCTGAAAGGAGGGAGCCTGCAGCACCATTCACAACTCCTCCGATAAGAAGCAGTCCGTGTCCAAATGCAGCAAGACCTGGACAACATCCAGGCTCGGGGCTGACAAGTGACAAGTTACATTCACGCCACACGAGTGCCAGGCAATGACCATCTCCTACAAGAGAGGATCTAACCATCGCCCCTTGACATTCAATGGCATTCCCATCGCTGAATCCCCACAATCAACATCCTGGGGGTTACCATTGATCAGAAACTGAACTGGAAAAGCCACATTAATGCTGTGGCTACCAGGGCAGGTCAAAGGTTAGGAATCCTACAGTGAGTCACTCACCTCCTGACCCCTCAAAACCTGTCCACCGTCTACAAGGCACAAGTCAGGAGTGTAATGGAATACACTCCACTTGCCTGGATGAGCGCAGCTCCAACAACACTCGAGAATCTCAACACCATCCAGGACAAAGCAGCCCCGCTTGATTTCTCCCCCTTCCACAAACATTCAAACCCTCCACCACCGACGAACAGTAGCACCTTGTGTTTTTTTCCCGTCGGGCAAATAGGGATGGGCTATAAATGCTGGCCCACCAGCGACACCCACACCCTGGAAATGAAGTTTAAAAAGTTTACAAGGTGCACTACAATAACTAATAGAAACATAGAATATAGCAGCAGGAGGCCATTCGGCCCTTCGAGCCTGCACACCATTCACGATAATGGCTGATCATCAAGTTCAATACCCTGATCCTACCTCTCTTTCCCCCCCCCCCCCCCCATATCCTTTGTTCCTTTTAGCCCCAAGAGCTATATCTAACTCTATCTTGAAGTTACACAATGTTTTGGCCTCCTACTTTCTGTGGGAGTGAATTCCACAGATTCACCGCTCTCTGGGTGAAGAAATTTCTCCTCACCTCAGTCCTAAAAGGTTTACCTCTTATCCTCAAACTATGACCCCGAGTTCTGGACTCCCCCACCATCGGGAACATTCTTTCTGAATCTACCCTGTCAAATCCTGTTAGAATTTTGTAAGTTTCTCTGAAATCCCCTCTCACTCTTCGAAACTCCAATGAATATAATCCTCTCCTCGTCTGACCGTCCCGCCATCCCTGGAATCAGTCTGGTGAACTTTCGCTGCACTCCCTCGAGAGCAAGAACAAACTTCCTCAGATAAGGAGACCAAAACTGCTCACAATACTCCAGGTGTGGCCTCACCAAGCCCTGTACAATTGCAGGAAAACATTCCTACACTCCAATCCTCTCACTCTGAAGGCCGAAATACCATTTGCCTTCTTTACTGCCTGCTATACCTGCGCACTTACTTTCAGCGACTGATGCACAAGGACACCAAGGTCTCGCTGAGTATCCACCTCTCTCAATTTACACCCATTCAAATAATAATCTGAGTTTCCTATTTTTGCTACCCAAGCGGATAACCTCACATTTATCCACATTATACTGCATCTGCCATGCATGTGCCCACTCACTCAGCCTGTCCAAATCCCGCTGAAGCATCTCTGGATCCTCCTCACAGCTCATCCTCCCACCCAACTTTGTATCATCTGCAATTTTGGAGATAATACATTTAGTTCCCTCGTCCAAATCATTAATATATAATGTGAACTATTGGGGTCTTGCACAGTACGAAGTCTTACAACACCAGGTTAAAGTCCAACAGGTTTGTTTCGATGTCACTAGCTTTCGGAGCACTGCTCCTTCCTCAGGTGAATGAAGAGGTATGTTCCAGAAACATATATATAGCCAGATTCAAAGATGCCAGACAATGCTTGGAATGAGAGTATTAGCAGGTGATTAAATCTTTACAGATCCAGAGATGGGGTCACCCCAGGTTAAAGAGGTGTGAATTGTCTCAAGCCAGGACAGTTGGTAGGATTTCGCAGGCCAGATGGTGGGGGATGAATGTAATGCGACATGAATCCCAGGTCCCGGTTGAGGCCGCACTCGTGTGCGGAACTTGGCTATAAGTTTCTGCTCGGCGATTCTGCGTTGTCGCGCGTCCTGAAGGCATGAGTGCGGCCTCAACCGGGACCTGGGATTCATGTCGCATTACATTCACCCCCCACCACCTGGCCTGCGAAATCCTACCAACTGTCCTGGCTTGACACAATTCACACCGCTTTAACCTGGGGTTACCCCTATTTCTGGATCTGTAAAGATTTAATCACCTGCTAATGGTCGCATTCCTAGCATTGTTTGGCATCTTTGAATCTGTCTATATATGTGTTTCTGGAACAGACCTCTTCATTCACCTGAGGAAGGAGCAGCGCTCCGAAAGCTAGTGACATCGAAACAAACCTGTTGGACTTTAACCTGGTGTTGTAAGACTTCGTACTGTGCTCACCCCAGTCCAACGCCGGCATCTCCACATTATTGGGGTCTGAGCACAGATCCCTGCGGTGCCCCACTAGTCACTGCCTGCCAATCATCGAAAGACCCATTTATGCCAACTTTTTCTTCCTGTCTGCTAACCATCTTTCTATCTGTCTCAATTACGAGCGGCACGGTAGCACAGTGGTTAGCACAGTTACTTCACAGCTCCAGGGTCCCAGGTTTGATTCCTGACTTGGGTCACTGTCTGTGCGGAGTCTGCACGTTCTCCCCGGGCGGGATTCTCCGCCCCGCTACGCCACATTTCTGCCCCGACCCGCCGGCGGGAGTCTCCGTTACGCCAGCCGGTCAATGGGGTTTCCCATTGTGGGGCAACCCCACGCCGTCGGGAAACCCCCGGGCGCCGGCAAAACAGAGAATCCCGCCGGCGGAGAATCCTGGCCCCCGTGTGTGCGTGGGTTTCCTCCCACATTCCACAGATGTGCGGGTTAGGTGGATTGGCCATGGTACATTGCCCCTAGGTTCGGTGGGGTTACAGGGATAGGGTGGAGGTGTGGTCTTAAGTCGGGTGTTCTTTCCAAGAGCCGGTGCAGACTTGATGGGCCGAATGGCACTGTAAATTCTATGATTCAAGATGCTACCCACAATCCCATGAGCTTTAATTTATTAATTTGCAATGTGAAACCTTGTTGAAAGCCTTCATGTCCCCCACCCCCACCCCCGGCATTGTGCCCCCCACCCCCGGCATTGTGCCCCCCACCCCCGGCATTGTGCCCCCCACCCCCGGCATTGTGCCCCCCACCCCCGGCATTGTGCCCCCCACCCCCCTCCGGCATTGTGCCCCCCACCCCCCTCCGGCATTGTGCCCCCCACCCACCTCCGGCATTGTGCCCCCCTCCCACCTCCGGCATTGTGCCCCCCTCCCACCTCCGGCATTGTGCCCCCCTCCCACCTCCGGCATTGTGCCCCCCTCCCACCTCCGGCATTGTGCCCCCCTCCCACCTCCGGCATTGTGCCCCCCTCCCACCTCCGGCATTGTGCCCCCCTCCCACCTCCGGCATTGTGCCCCCCTCCCACCTCCGGCATTGTGCCCCCCCCCGGCATTGTGCCCCCCCCGGCATTGTGCCCCCCCCGGCATTGTGCCCCCCCCGGCATTGTGCCCCCCCCGGCATTGTGCCCCCCCCGGCATTGTGCCCCCCCCGGCATTGTGCCCCCCCCGGCATTGTGCCCCCCCCCCACCCCCGGCATTGTGCCCCCCCCCACCCCCGGCATTGTGCCCCCCCCACCCCTCGGCATTGTGCCTCCCTCCCCCCCGGCATTGTGCCCCCCCCCGGCATTGTGCCCCCCCCCCGGCATTGTGCCTCCCTCGCACCCCCGGCATTGTGCCTCCCTCCCCTCTTTCCCCCCCCCCCCCCCGGCATTGTGCCCCCCCCCCCCGGCATTGTGCCCCCCCCCCCCCCTCGGTATTGTGTCTCCCTCCCACCCCCGGCATTGTGCCCCCCAGCCCCGGCATTGTGCCCCCCACCCCGGCATTGTGCCTCCCTCCCACCCCCGGCATTGTGCCTCCCTCCCACCCCCGGCATTGTGCCTCCCTCCCACCCCCCCGGCATTGTGCCTCCCTCCCACCCCCCCGGCATTGTGCCTCCCTCCCACCCCCCCGGCATTGTGCCTCCCTCCCACCCCCCCGGCATTGTGCCTCCCTCCCACCCCCCCGGCATTGTGCCTCCCTCCCACCCCCCCGGCATTGTGCCTCCCTCCCACCCCCGGCATTGTGCCTCCCTCCCACCCCCGGCATTGTGCCTCCCTCCCACCCCCGGCATTGTGCCTCCCTCCCACCCCCGGCATTGTGCCTCCCTCCCACCCCGGCATTGTGCCCCCCACCCCCGGCATTGTGCCTCCCTTCCCTCTTTCCCCCCACCCCCCCACATTGTGCCTCCCTCCCCCCCCCCCCCCCCGGCATTGTGCCTCCCTCCCACCCCCCCCCCCGGCATTGTGCCTCCCTCCCACCCCTCGGTATTGTGCCTCCCTCCCACCCCCCGGCATTGTGTCTCCCTCCCCCCCCGGCATTGTGTCTCCCTCCCCCCCCCGGCATTGTGCCCCCCCCGGCATTGTGCCCCCCCCGGCATTGTGCCCCCCCGGCATTGTGCCCCCCCGGCATTGTGCCCCCCCGGCATTGTGCCCCCCCGGCATTGTGCCCCCCCGGCATTGTGCCCCCCCTGGCATTGTGCCCCCCCGGCATTGTGCCCCCCCCCGGCATTGTGCCCCCCCCGGCATTGTGCCCCCCCCGGCATTGTGCCCCCCCCCCGGCATTGTGCCCCCCCCCCGGCATTGTGCCCCCCCGGCATTGTGCCCCCCCCCGGCATTGTGCCCCCCCCCGGCATTGTGCCCCCCCCCGGCATTGTGCCCCCCCGGCATTGTGCCCCCCCGGCATTGTGCCCCCCCGGCATTGTGCCCCCCCCGGCATTGTGCCCCCCCGGCATTGTGCCCCCCCGGCATTGTGCCCCCCCGGCATTGTGCCCCCCCGGCATTGTGCCCCCCCGGCATTGTGCCCCCCCCGGCATTGTGCCCCCCCCGGCATTGTGCCCCCCCCCGGCATTGTGCCCCCCCCGGCATTGTGCCCCCCCCGGCATTGTGCCCCCCCCGGCATTGTGCCCCCCCCGGCATTGTGCCCCCCCGGCATTGTGCCCCCCCCGGCATTGTGCCCCCCCCCGGCATTGTGCCCCCCCCCGGCATTGTGCCCCCCCGGCATTGTGCCCCCCCCCGGCATTGTGCCCCCCCCCGGCATTGTGCCCCCCCCGGCATTGTGCCCCCCCCCGGCATTGTGCCCCCCCCCCGGCATTGTGCCCCCCCCCGGCATTGTGCCCCCCCCGGCATTGTGCCCCCCCCGGCATTGTGCCCCCCCCCGGCATTGTGCCCCCCCCCGGCATTGTGCCCCCCCCCGGCATTGTGCCCCCCCCCCGGCATTGTGCCCCCCCCCGGCATTGTGCCCCCCCCCCGGCATTGTGCCCCCCCCCCGGCATTGTGCCCCCCCCCCGGCATTGTGCCCCCCCCCCGGCATTGTGCCCCCCCCCCCGGCATTGTGCCCCCCCCCCGGCATTGTGCCCCCCCCCGGCATTGTGCCCCCCCCGGCATTGTGCCCCCCCCGGCATTGTGCCCCCCCCGGCATTGTGCCCCCCCCGGCATTGTGCCCCCCCCGGCATTGTGCCCCCCCCCCCGGCATTGTGCCCCCCCCCCCCGGCATTGTGCCCCCCCCGGCATTGTTTCCCCCCCCCGGCATTGTTTCCCCCCCCCGGCATTGTTTGCCCCCCCCGGCATTGTGCCCCCCCCCGGCATTGTGCCCCCCCCCCGGCATTGTGCCCCCCCCCGGCATTGTGCCCCCCCCCGGCATTGTGCCCCCCCCCGGCATTGTGCCTCCCTCCCCTCTTTCTCCCCCCCCCCCCCGGCATTGTGCCTCCCACCCCCCACATTGTGCCTCCCTCCCCCCCCCCCCCCCTCCCCCCGGCATTGTGCCTCCCTCCCACCCCCGGCATTGTGCCCACTGTGCCCCCCCCCCCCCCTCGGTATTGTGCCTCCCTCCCACCCCCCGGCATTGTGTCTCCCTCCCACCCCTGGCATTGTGTCTCCCCCCCCCCCCGGGGTCGTCCCTCCTGTTTGCACCACTTACTTTCCTCAATATTTTTGAGCCTGAAGAGTTATTTTTGTTGTTTGGCAGTGGTATCATTGGAGAACGTTTATCTATTCGATTGTATCTCACGTTTGGGATGTTGACCAGTGGTTTATTCACCGCACTATTTGGCCTGGGCTATTTTTACAATATCCACAATTTCCAGTACTACGTACTGATTCAGGTCAGTCACCTATAGAATCTGCCTGTGAATTCATAAAGAGGTATTGTGTGAAAGTAAGATTTTCTTAGAATAAGTACTGCAGGACTTCCTGGTTGCTTTGCAGTGGATTCAGTGGTATTACTCTGGTAACCGCTGACAAATAATGCTGCAGTAACTGATGTGTGGGGGTCTTGGGGGATGTGTGTCACATTGTTGGGGTCAACATCAAACACAATTTCGAACTGGAGGCGATTCACATTGAGGTCAATTCATGATCACACAACCCCCCCTCGCCTTTCGTCCCCTTCCCTCTGAAGGTAATTGACAGTGGAGATGAAGAGCGGATGTTTCTCTTGTTGCATTGTGGAGTGAGAGGCCACAGTTTTAGGTAAGCAATGGCAGATTTAAAACAGCAATGAGGAGGAATTACTTCACTCAAACGGTTGTGGATCTGTGGCGCTGGAACACAAAACAAATACAAGGTGTGTGTGGTAGTCTGTGTAGAGGTATTACGGTACCTGGTAATGCTGGAACACCACTGGTAGATATTGTATGCTTCCTATTGGTCAAGCTGTATGGTAGCTCCACCCTGCAAGGCGGGGTACAAGAGCCCGTGCCACCCCAGCAGTCATCTGTCTGTACCTGAGCTGCTGGGGGAAACATCTAGCTTATTAAAGCCTTCAGTTGGACTACAACCTCGCTTTAGTGGTCATTGGTCGTGCATCAGTGTGCTAGCGTTCATTAACAGAGGGATTGAATTTAAGAGCCGTGAGGTGATGATGCAGCTGTACAAAACTTTGGTAAGGCCACATTTGGAGTACTGTGTACAGTTCTGGTCGCCTCATTTTAGGAAGGATGTGGAAGCTTTGGAAAAGGTGCATAGAAGATTTACCAGGATGTTGCCTGGAATGGAGAGTAGGTCTTACAAAGAACAAAGAACAAAGAAATGTACAGCACAGGAACAGGCCCTTCGGCCCTCCAAGCCCGTGCCGACCATACTGCCCGACTAAACTACAATCTTCTACCCTTCCTGGGTCCGTATCCTTCTATTCCCATCCTATTCATATATTTGTCAAGGTGCCCCTTAAATGTCCCTATCGTCCCTGCTTCCACTACCTCCTCCGGTAGCGAGTTCCAGGTACCCACTACCCTCTGCGTAAAAAATTTGCCTCGTACATCTACTCTAAACCTTGCCCCTCTCACCTTAAACCTATGCCCCCTAGTAATTGACCCCTCTACCCTGGGGAAAAGCCTCTGACTATCCACTCTGTCTATGCCCCTCATAATTTTGTAGACCTCTATCAGGTCGCCCCTCAACCTCCTTCGTTCCAGTGAGAACAAACCGAGTTTATTCAACCGTTCCTCATAGCTTATGCCCTCCATACCAGGCAACATTCTGGTAAATCTCTTCTGCACCCTCTCTAAAGCCTCCACATCCTTCTGGTAGTGTGGCGACCAGAATTGAACACGAGACTCCAAGTGTGGCCTAACTAAGGTTCTATACAGCTGCAACATGACTTGCCAATTCTTATACTCAATGCCCCGGCCAATGAAGGCCAGCATGCCGTATGCCTTCTTGACTACCTTCTCCACCTGTGTTGCCCCTTTCAATGACCTGTGGACCTGTACTCCTAGATCTCTTTGACTTTCAATACTCTTGAGGGTTCTACCATTCACTGTATATTCCCTACCTGCATTAGACCTTCCAAAATGCATTACCTCACATTTGTCCGGATTAAACTCCATCTGCCATCTCTCCGCCCAAGTCTCCAGACAATCTAAATCCTGCTGTATCCTCAGACAGTCCTCATCGCTATCCGCAATTCCACCAACCTTTGTGTCGTCTGCAAACTTACTAATCAGACCAGTTACATTTTCCTCCAAATCATTTATATATACTACAAAGAGCAAAGGCCCCAGCACTGATCCCTGTGGAACACCACTGGTCACAGCCCTCCAATTAGAAAAGCATCCCTCCATTGCTACCCTCTGCCTTCTATGGCCCAGCCAGTTCTGTATCCACCTTGCCAGTTCACCCCTGATCCCGTGTGACTTCACCTTTTGTACTAGTCTACCATGAGGGACCTTGTCAAAGGCCTTACTGAAGTCCATATAGACAACATCTACTGCCCTACCTGCATCAATCATCTTAGTGACCTCCTCGAAAAACTCTATCAAGTTAGTGAGACACGACCTCCCCTTCACAAAACCGTGCTGCCTCTCACTAATACGTCCATTTGCTTCCAAATGGGAGTAGATCCTGTCTCGAAGAATTCTCTCCAGTAATTTCCCTACCACTGACGTAAGGCTCACCGGCCTGTAGTTCCCGGGATTATCCTTGCTACCCTTCTTAAACAGAGGAACAACATTGGCTATTCTCCAGTCCTCCGGGACATCCCCTGAAGACAGCGAGGATCCAAAGATTTCTGTCAAGGCCTCAGCAATTTCCTCTCCAGCCTCCTTCAGTATTCTGGGGTAGATCCCATCAGGCCCTGGGGACTTATCTACCTTAATATTTTTTAAGACACCCAACACCTCGTCTTTTTGGATCACAATGTGACCCAGGCTATCTACACCCCCTTCTCCAGACTCAACATCTACCAATTCCTTCTCTTTGGTGAATACTGATGCAAAGTATTCATTTAGTACCTCGCCCATTTCCTCTGGCTCCACACATAGATTCCCTTGCCTATCCTTCAGTGGGCCAACCCTTTCCCTGGCTACCCTCTTGCTTTTTATGTACGTGTAAAAAGCCTTGGGATTTTCCTTAACCCTATTTGCTAATGACTTTTCGTGACCCCTTCTAGCCCTCCTGACTCCTTGCTTAAGTTCCTTCCTACTTTCCTTATATGCCACACAGGCTTCGTCTGTTCCCAGCCTTTTAGCCCTGACAAATGCCTCCTTTTTCTTTTTGACGAAGCCTACAATATCACTCGTCATCCAAGGTTCCCGAAAATTGCCGTATTTATCTTTCTTCCTCACAGGAACATGCCGGTCCTGTATTCCTTTCAACTGACACTTGAAAGCCTCCCACATGTCAGATGTTGATTTGCCCTCAAACATCCGCCCCCAATCTATGTTCTTCAGTTCCCGCCTAATATTGTTATAATTAGCCTTCCCCCAATTTAGCACATTCATCCTCGGACCACTCTTATCCTTGTCCACCAGTACTTTAAAACTTACTGAATTGTGGTCACTGTTACCGAAATGCTCCCCTACTGAAACATCTACCACCTGGCCGGGCTCATTCCCCAATACCAGGTCCAGTACCGCCCCTTCCCTAGTTGGACTGTTTACATATTGTTTTAAGAAGCCCTCCTGGATGCTCCTTACAAACTCCGCCCTGTCTAAGCCCCTGGCACTAAGTGAGTCCCAGTCAATATTGGGGAAGTTGAAGTCTCCCATCACCACAACCCTGTTGTTTTTACTCTTTTCCAAAATCTGTCTACCTATCTGCTCCTCTATCTCCCGCTGGCTGTTGGGAGGCCTGTAGTATACCCCCAACATTGTGACTGCACCCTTCTTATTCCTGATCTCTACCCATACAGCCTCACTGCCCTCTGAGGTGTCCTCTAGCAGTATAGCTGTGATATTCTCCCGAACAAGTAGCGCAACTCCACCTCCCCTTTTACATCCCCCTCTATCCCGCCTGAAACATCTAAATCCTGGAACGTTTAGCTGCCAATCCTGCCCTTCCCTCAACCAGGTCTCTGTAATGGCAACAACATCATAGTTCCAAGTAGTAATCCAAGCTCTAAGTTCATCTGCCTTACCCGTAATGCTCCTTGCATTAAAACATATGCACTTCAGGCCACCAGACCCGCTGTGTTCAGCAACTTCTCCCCGTCTGCTCTGCCTCAGAGCCACACTGTCCCTATTCCCTAGTTCTCCCTCAATGCTCTCACCTTCTGACCTATTGCTCCCGTGCCCACCCCCCTGCCATACTAGTTTAAACCCTCCCGTGTGACACTAGCAAACCTCGCGGCCAGGATATTTATGCCTCTTCGGTTTAGATGCAACCCGTCCTTCTTATACAGGTCACACCTGCCCCGGAAGAGCTCCCAGTGGTCCAGATAATGGAAACCCTCCCTCCTACACCAGCTGTTTAGCCACGTGTTTATCTGCTCTATCTTCCTATTTCTAGCCTCACTGGCACGTGGCACAGGGAGTAATCCCGAGATTACAACCCTCGAGGTCCTGTCTTTTAACTTTCTGCCTAGCTCCCTGAACTCCTGCTGCAGGACCTCATGCCCCTTCCTGCCTATGTCGTTAGTACCAATATGTACAACGACCTCTGCCTGTTTGCCCTCCCCCTTGAGGATTCCCTCTACCCGTTCGGAGACATCCTGGACCCTGGCACCAGGGAGGCAACATACCATCCTGGAGTCTCTTTCACGTCCACAGAAGCGCCTATCTGTGCCCCTGACTATAGAGTCCCCTATTACTATTACTCTTCTGCGCTTTGACCCTCCCTTCTGAACATCAGAGCCAGCCGTGGTGCCACTGCTCTGGCTGCTGCTGTTTTCCCCTGATAGGCTATCCCCCCCGACAGTATCCAAAGGGGTATATCTGTTCGAGAGGGGGACAACCACAGGGGATTCCTGCACTGACTGCCTGCCCTTTCTGGTGGTCACCCATTTCTCTGCCTGCACCTTGGGTGTGACCACATTTACATAACTGCGATCTATGACGCTTTCCGCCACCTGCATGCTCCTAAGTGCATCCAATTGCTGCTCCAACCGAACCATGCGGTCTGTGAGGAGCTCCAGTTGGGTGCACTTTCTGCAGATGAAGCCATCCGGGACGCTGGAAGCCTCCCGGACCTGCCACATCTCACAGTCAGAGCACAGCACCCCTCTAACTGACATTGCGTCAATAAATTAAAATTTGTCTTTTTTTTTTTTAAATACTTTTTTTTTTAAATTTCAAAGTTACTGTCAACTATCTGTTTCCTCGCACTAGATTTCTAATAGAAATGCGATAGCTAACTATAATATTCTCCGATCTCTGGCTTAGATATCCTCTAAATTATAATTAAGTTATTATGTTTAATTAGTTCCCAAATACTCAATTTTTTTAAATTTAGGTTAGAATCCCAACCAGCCACTCTGGCCACAGCTTTTCTGTGATGTCACTTTAGTTTCCCCCGACACACACAATTTGAAAAAAGGTATAAAAGTAAAAATCACTTACTTACCTCCTTAGTGTCTGAGATGTTCTCAGGTTCTCTCGCTGACAGAGACTGCTCCTCCACCTCCGATCCTTGACCTGCACAATGCTAATAATATAATAATATAATATGGCACTTACCTTACACCAATGGGTCTTATTATTAGGTTAGAGGAGGAGGGCGGGTGGGAGACACTACACGTGTAGTGTCTCGGGTTTCCTCTCCACCAGAATTTATTAGTTGGGGGGGGGGGTGGGGGGACTTCCCAGAGGTCGAACTTCCGGTTCCCGCCTTATATAAAAACAAATAAAACAGAAAAGAAGAACAGACACGGGACCAGGCAAGGCTTTTAAATTCACTACTCACCTCCCAGAAGGCCCCTGCGCACCGCTGCCGCCGAAATCCAAAGGGCTGCTCCTGTAAAGGTAAGGCTTTTTAAAGTAAGTACTCACCTCCCAGAAGGCCCCTGCGCACCGCTGCCGCCGAAATCCAAAGGGCTGCTCCTGTAAAGGTAAGGCTTTTTAAAGTAAGTACTCACCTCCCAGAAGGCCCCTGCGCACCGCTGCCGCCGAAATCCAAAGGGCTGCTCTACGAGGAAAGGTTGAGGGTGCTAGGCCTTTTCTCATTAGAACGGAGAAGGATGAGGGGCGACTTGATAGAGGTTTATAAGATGATCAGGGGAATAGATAGAGTAGACAGTCAGAGACTTTTTCCCCGGGTGGAACAAACCATTACAAGGGGACATAAATTTAAGGTGAATGGTGGAAGATATAGGGGGGGATGTCAGAGGTAGGTTCTTTACCCAGAGAGTAGTGGGGGCATGGAATGCACTGCCTGTGGAAGTAGTTGAGTCGGAAACATTAGAGACCTTCAAGCAGCTATTGGATAGGTACATGGATTACGGTAGAATGATATAGTGTAGATTACTTTGTTCTTGAGGGCAACACGGTAGCACAGTGGTTAGCACAATTGCTTCACAGCTCCAGGGTCCCAGGTTCGATTCCGGCTTGGGTCACTGTCTGTGCGGAGTCTGCACATCCTCCCCGTGTGTGCGTGGGTTTCCTCCGGGTGCTCCGGTTTCCTCCCACAGTCCAAAGATGTGCAGGTTAGGTAGATTGGCCAATGATAAAT
The DNA here is from genome assembly GCF_047496885.1 of Scyliorhinus torazame. Taxonomy (NCBI): domain Eukaryota; kingdom Metazoa; phylum Chordata; class Chondrichthyes; order Carcharhiniformes; family Scyliorhinidae; genus Scyliorhinus; species Scyliorhinus torazame. The sequence continues at coordinate 1,559,847 of NC_092714.1, forward strand.
TGCCCTTAGTGACCAAAATTCCCCTAGTGTTGGGTGGGGTTACTGGGTTATGGGGATAGGGTGGAGGTGTTGATCTTAGGTAGGGTGCTCTTTCCAAGAGCCGGTGCAGACTCAAAGGGCCGAATGGCCTCCTTCTGCACTGTAAATTCTATGATAATCTATGATTAATCTAGGACAAAGGTTCGGCACAACATCGTGGGCCGAAGGGCCTGTTCTGTGCTGTATTTTTCTATGTTCTATGAGGAGAGAGATAGGTTTTTAATTAGTCGCAGGGTGAAGGGTTATGGGGGGTGGGGAGGAAGGTGGAGATTAGATTTGGATTTATGGCCACGTGTACCGAGGTACAGTGAAAAGTATTGTTCTGGGTACAGTCCAGGCAGATCGTTCCATACATAGATTTCATAGAATTTACACCCCCTCTCGGCCCCCACCCCCTCTCGGCCCCACCTCCTCTCTCGGCCCCCACCTCCTCTCTCGGCCCCCACCCCCCTCTCGGCCCCCACCCCCCTCTCGGCCCCCACCCCCCTCTCGGCCCCCACCCCCCTCTCGGCCCCCACCCCCCTCTCGGCCCCCACCCCCCTCTCGGCCCCCACCCCCCTCTCGGCCCCCACCCCCCTCTCGGCCCCCACCCCCCTCTCGGCCCCCACCCCCCTCTCGGCCCCCACCCCCCTCTCGGCCCCCACCCCCCTCTCGGCCCCCACCCCCCTCTCGGCCCCCACCCCCCTCTCGGCCCCCACCCCCCTCTCGGCCCCCACCCCCCTCTCGGCCCCCACCCCCCTCTCGGCCCCCACCCCCCTCTCGGCCCCCACCCCCCTCTCGGCCCCCACCCCCCTCTCGGCCCCCACCCCCCTCTCGGCCCCCACCCCCCTCTCGGCCCCCACCCCCCTCTCGGCCCCCACCCCCCTCTCGGCCCCCACCCCCCTCTCGGCCCCCACCCCCCTCTCGGCCCCCACCCCCCTCTCGGCCCCCACCCCCCTCTCGGCCCCCCACCTCGGCCCCCCGCCCCCCACCCCCCCCCCTCGGCCCCCCACCCCCCCCCCCTCGGCCCCCCACCCCCCCCCCTCGGCCCCCCACCCCCCCCCTCGGCGCCCACCCCCCCCCCTCGGCGCCCCCCCCCCCCCCCCCTCGGCCCCCCACCCCCCCCCTCGGCCCCCCACCCCCCCCTCGCGGCCCCCCACCCCCCCCTCGCGGCCCCCCACCCCCCTCTCTCTGCCCCCACCACCCCTCCCTGCCTCTTGTAGCCATCTGGGATGGCTACTTCGCGATGACGAAATGGACACTTTGCAAAGATTGCAGGGAAAATGGACAATGCTGAGAAAACAAGCAGGTTCAGAGCTTGTCTGCATATTGGAGCCGCAGCTCCCAGACAAGACCAAAACTGTAGGCCCATTAGCATACTAATGGCCCATCTCCAGAACAAAAGAGTAACATTTGAGTAACCGATACTAAGGCAGACACCCTGGCGCCAGAGGAGACCGAAACAAAGCAGGCCAACGGTCACCGAGGACACACCCAGCCATCAGGGCGCCCACCCCTTTATTGGATGTAATCAATAGGAATGATCGAGAAACGGCCCAATTGATTGGGGCCAAGTTCAAGGCCCGCCCAAAAGAGCGCGAAGCCCCTTTGGGTATAAGAAGGAGCCCCCAAGAGAGAATCGCTCTCTTGGACCCGGCTCTCTCAGCGGAGAGACCCGTTCACCAGCTGCACCAGAAACAAGTAAGTCATAGGTCAACAGACGACCTTAGCTGTTATCCCGTACCAGTTCCACCCCAGCAGCCTTAGAACCGAAAAACGGCCATTGTTCCTCTGACTGAGTGGGCGCCCAAAGCTAAGTATAGGCTTTAGCAGTAGTGATAGTTTAGTCTAGTATTTGTGCTTGAGTATATTTAACTGTGTGTGTAAATAAATAAGCATTGACTTTGAACTAACTAACTGGTGTACCGAGTCTTTGGTCAATATTCGGTTCTGAACCTTGTGGCGGTATCGAAAGAGACTTGGCAACTCTAGAGCAAACGTAATTTGAATTCAGGAAGGCGACCATATTGACCGCCATATTCCGAGCCAACGAAAGAGAGCAACATTTAGCAACACTCCCTCTCTCTGCCTTCCTCTCTCTCCCTGCCCCCTCTCTGCCCATCTCCTGTCGGCATCAATCCCAGGCCACTAGATGTAGCTGTGGCCCAACATTTTTATTTTTGACACCCCTGGGTATCCGTTTTTGAGGTCCAGCGTATACTTGTATGTGGCCAGCAACAAGACGCAATGCTGGATCCGAGTGGATGCTATAGGGAGAATCGCCCGATCCTCTTTAAACATGCCCAACGAAGGCTCGTGGCCTGTGAATACCGTAAACGTATGCCCATCGAGATACTGGTGAAATCTCTGCACTCCAAAGACGATGGCCAAAGCCCCCTCCTCGATCTGCGCGTAGTTCTTCTGTGCATCTGCAAGCGTCCTGGATGCAAACACAATGAGGTGCTCCGAACCATCATCCATATGCTGGGCGCGGACCGCAAGGAGATGCATCGCACATCAGAATAAGTGGCTTGGATGGGTCAAAATGGGTCAGCAACTTGGAAGGATCCTCTTGGAAGGAGTGATCACAGCATGCTTGAATTTCAAATTCAATTTGAGAGGAAACAGTGTGCCGTACTAGAGTTTTAGCGTTGGGCAGAGGTAATTATACAGGCCTGAGGAAAGAGTTGGCCCAAGTAGACCTGGGACAGATAATTGAGGGTCGAACGGTTGAGGAACAATGGTGGATGTTCAGGGAGATATTAAACACCTCTCAGTTAAAGCACACTCCGGAGGGAAAGTGGAATTTTAAAAAGGCGAAAAACATTCCATGGCTAAATAAGGAAGTCAAGGAAGGCATAAAGGCAAAAACTAGGACATACCAAACTGCAAAAGCTAGTGGTAAGCTGGAGAATTGGCAGAACGTCAGCAAAAGGCTACTAAAAATAAAATTAAAAGATCCAAGATGAACGACGAATGGAAACTAGCAGAAAACAAACACTGATACCAGAAGCTTCTATAATTACATAAAGTAAATGTTGGTCCTTTAGAGGACAATACTGGTGACATAATAATGGGGAACACAGATGTCGGAGGCACTGAACCAATCTCTTGCCTCTGTCTTCACGGTAGAAGATAATAAAATTCCAAGAAGTAGTTAAATATAGCTGGGAGCAAGAACAGATTTTCAACTCACTAGATGTCATATTAAATGTGACCCATGGGTGTTTTTTGTAGCAATCTTGGGTAGAAATTGCAGATGGTGATTTTAAATATGAAATATAGCAGGATATGAACAGACATCATAAATATTCCCAGCTCCGATTAGATCAGTGGAAATGTTTCTGCCCTGCCTTCACTTCCTAACCTTTATAAAATGCAGCAATCAGTTGCAGGCACTGAAGTTAATGCAATTCTCGGTCTGACTTTCTAGGTTGCCAATGGTTTGGTGCAGACCACTGGTTGGCCTAGCGTTGTGACCTGTATTGGGAACTGGTTTGGAGAAGGAAAGTAAGTCACTGACTTTGAACATTTAAGAATATTAACGTTGTGTTTTGTTCTGATGTTTTTTTCAGGCATTTAGCTTATCTAATTGTTGTGTTTTTGTGTGACAGGAGAGGCCTGATCATGGGCATCTGGAATTCTCACACCTCTGTAGGGAACATCCTGGGCTCCTTGATAGCTGGCTACTGGGTCTCCAGCTGCTGGGGAATGTCCTTTGTGGTGCCAGGCCTCATAGTTGCACTAATGGGAATAATTTGTTTCTTCTTCCTTATTGAACGTGAGTATTTACAAAATGGTAGCGATAAAACATGATCATCTGTTTACAGAATTCTATAAATAACTGCTGGTTGACTGACGTCCTCTTGAGCCGTGAAACCGTTTGAATTGTTCTTGTATCTTCGCCTACACACTTCTGCTAATATTTCCTGTAAATATTTTGAAATTCCGAAGTTTTTTCATTCTCCGGATGGGAGCATTATTGGCAAGGCCACAATTCATTGCCCAAGGCGGTGGTGTGGGGCTAGCACAGTCTGTGCTGGTCCTGGAGCTGGTACAACTTCAAAGGGTAATTTAGTGTCAAGCACAATACTGTGGGCCTGGGGTTACTGATGGAGCAGGTCAAAGGGCAGCAGGTTTCCTTCCCTAAATTAAATCAGTTGGAGTTTTACGATCATGCAATGCCTTCATGGTCACTTTAATTGATGCCAACTTTTTATTTTCAAAATGTTGTACTGAATTCAAATCCTCAAACCAACCATCTTGGTGGAATTTCAACTCTAGTTCTTCTGAATGTTTGTGCAGATCTCTGTATTAATAATTCAGATGGGTCAGGAAGTCGGGGATCCAGTTGCAGAGGGAGGAGCCAAGTCCTAGGTTTTGGAGTTTTGATACGAGCTTGGCTGGGATTATGGTGTTGAAGAACAAAGAACAAAGAAATGTACAGCACAGGAACAGGCCCTTCGGCCCTCCAAGCCCGTGCCGACCATACTGCCCGACTAAACTACAATCTTCTACACTTCCTGGGTCCGTATCCTTCTATTCCCATCCTATTCATATATTTGTCAAGATGCCCCTTAAATGTCCCTATCGTCCCTGCTTCCACTACCTCCTCCGGTAGTGAGTTCCAGGCACCCACTACCCTCTGCGTAAAAAAACTTGCCTCGTACATCTACTCTAAACTTTGCCCCTCTCACCTTAAACCTATGCCCCCTAGTAATTGACCCCTCTACCCTGGGGAAAAGCCTCTGACTATCCACTCTGTCTATGCCCCTCATAATTTTGTAGACCTCTATCAGGTCGCCCCTCAACCTCCTTCGTTCCAGTGAGAACAAACCGAGTTTATTCAATCGCTCCTCATAGCTTATGCCCTCCATACCAGGCAACATTCTGGTAAATCTCTTCTGCACCCTCTCTAAAGCCTCCACATCCTTCTGGTAGTGTGGCGACCAGAATTGAACACTATACTCCAAGTGTGGCCTAGCTAAGGTTCTATACAGCTGCAACATGACTTGCCAATTCTTATACTCAATGCCCCGGCCAATGAAGGCAAGCATGCCGTATGCCTTCTTGACTACCTTCTCCACCTGTGTTGCCCCTTTCAATGACCTGTGGACCTGTACTCCTAGATCTCTTTGACTTTCAATACTCTTGAGGGTTCTACCATTCACTGTATATTCCCTACCTGCATTAGCCCTTCCAAAATGCATTACCTCACATTTGTCCGGATTAAACTCCATCTGCCATCTCTCCGCCCAAGTCTCCAGACAATCTAAATCCTGCTGTATCCTCAGACAGTCCTCATCGCTATCCGCAATTCCACCAACCTTTGTGTCGTCTGCAAACTTACTAATCAGACCAGTTACATTTTCCTCCAAATCATTTATATATACTACAAAGAGCAAAGGCCCCAGCACTGATCCCTGTGGAACACCACTGGTCACAGCCCTCCAATTAGAAAAGCATCCCTCCATTGCTACCCTCTGCCTTCTATGGCCTAGCCAGTTCTGTATCCACCTTGCCAGTTCACCCCTGATCCCGTGTGACTTCACCTTTTGTACTAGTCTACCATGAGGGACCTTGTCAAAGGCCTTACTGAAGTCCATATAGACAACATCTACTGCCCTACCTGCATCAATCATCTTAGTGACCTCCTCGAAAAACTCTATCAAGTTAGTGAGACACGACCTCCCCTTCACAAAACCGTGCTGCCTCTCACTAATACGTCCATTTGCTTCCAAATGGGAGTAGATCCTGTCTCGAAGAATTCTCTCCAGTAATTTCCCTCCCACTGAAGTAAGGCTCACCGGCCTGTAGTTCCCGGGATTATCCTTGCTACCCTTCTTAAACAGAGGAACAACATTGGCTATTCTCCAGTCCTCCGGGACATCCCCTGAAGACAGCGAGGATCCAAAGATTTCTGTCAAGGCCTCAGCAATTTCCTCTCCAGCCTCCTTCAGTATTCTGGGGTAGATCCCATCCGGCCCTGGGGACTTATCTACCTTAATATTTTTTAAGACACCCAACACCTCGTCTTTTTGGATCACAATGTGACCCAAGCTATCTACACACCCTTCTCCAGACTCAACATCTACCAATTCCTTCTCTTTGGTGAATACTGATGCAAAGTATTCATTTAGTACCTCGCCCATTTCCTCTGGCTCCACACATAGATTCCCTTGCCTATCCTTCAGTGGGCCAACCCTTTCCCTGGCTACCCTCTTGCTTTTTATGTACGTGTAAAAAGCCTTGGGATTTTCCTTAACCCTATTTGCCAATGACTTTTCATGACCCCTTCTAGCCCTCCTGACTCCTTGCTTAAGTTCCTTCCTACTTTCCTTATATGCCACACAGGCTTCGTCTGTTCCCAGCCTTTTAGCCCTGACAAATGCCTCCTTTTTCTTTTTGACGAGGCCTACAATATCACTCGTCATCCAAGGTTCCCGAAAATTGCCGTATTTATCTTTCTTCCTCACAGGAACATGCCTGTCCTGTATTCCTTTCAACTGACACTTGAAAGCCTCCCACATGTCAGATGTTGATTTGCCCTCAAACATCCGCCCCCAATCTATGTTCTTCAGTTCCCGCCTAATATTGTTATAATTAGCCTTCCCCCAATTTAGCACATTCATCCTCGGACCACTCTTATCCTTGTCCACCAGTACTTTAAAACTTACTGAATTGTGGTCACTGTTACCGAAATGCTCCCCTACTGAAACATCTACCACCTGGCCGGGCTCATTCCCCAATACCAGGTCCAGTACCGCCCCTTCCCTAGTTGGACTGTTTACATATTGTTTTAAGAAGCCCTCCTGGATGCTCCTTACAAACTCCGCCCCGTCTAAGCCCCTGGCACTAAGTGAGTCCCAGTCAATATTGGGGAAGTTGAAGTCTCCCATCACCACAACCCTGTTGTTTTTACTCTTTTCCAAAATCTGTCTACCTATCTGCTCCTCTATCTCCCGCTGGCTGTTGGGAGGCCTGTAGTATACCCCCAACATTGTGACTGCACCCTTCTTATTCCTGATCTCTACCCATATAGCCTCACTGCCCTCTGAGGTGTCCTCTCGCAGTACAGCTGTGATATTCTCCCGAACAAGTAGCGCAACTCCGCCTCCCCTTTTACATCCCCCTCTATCCCGCCTGAAACATCTAAATCCTGGAACGTTTAGCTGCCAATCCTGCCCTTCCCTCAACCAGGTCTCTGTAATGGCAACAACATCATAGTTCCAAGTAGTAATCCAAGCTCTAAGTTCATCTGCCTTACCCGTAATGCTCCTTGCATTAAAACATATGCACTTCAGGCCACCAGACCCGCTGTGTTCAGCAACTTCTCCCCGTCTGCTCTGCCTCAGAGCCACACTGTCCCTATTCCCTAGTTCTCCCTCAATGCTCTCACCTTCTGACCTATTGCTCCCGTGCCCACCCCCCTGCCATACTAGTTTAAACCCTCCCGTGTGACACTAGCAAACCTCGCGGCCAGGATATTTATGCCTCTCCGGTTTAGATGCAACCCGTCCATCTTATACAGGTCACACCTGCCCCGGAAGAGCTCCCAGTGGTCCAGATAACGGAAACCCTCCCTCCTACACCAGCTGTTTAGCCACGTGTTTGTCTGCTCTATCTTCCTATTTCTAGCCTCACTGGCACGTGGCACAGGGAGTAATCCCGAGATTACAACCCTCGAGGTCCTGTGTTTTAACTTTCTGCCTAGCTCCCTGAACTCCTGCTGCAGGACCTCATGCCCCTTCCTGCCTATGTCGTTAGTACCAATATGTACAACGACCTCTGCCTGTTTGCCCTCCCCCTTGAGGATTCCCTCTACCCGTTTGGAGACATCCTGGACCCTGGCACCAGGGAGGCAACATACCATCCTGGAGTCTCTTTCACGTCCACAGAAGCGCCTATCTGTGCCCCTGACTATAGAGTCCCCTATTACTATTACTCTTCTGCGCTTTGACCCTCCCTTCTGAACATCAGAGCCAGCCGTGGTGCCACTGCTCTGGCTGCTGCTGTTTTCCCCTGATAGGCTATCCCCCCCGACAGTATCCAAAGGGGTATACCTATTCGAGAGGGGGACAACCACAGGGGATTCCTGCACTGACTGCCTGCCCTTTCTGGTGGTCACCCATTTCTCTGTCTGCACCTTGGGTGTGACCACATTTACATAACTGCGATCTATGACGCTTTCCGCCACCTGCATGCTCCTAAGTGCATCCAATTGCTGCTCCAACCGAACCATGCGGTCTGTGAGGAGCTGCAGTTGGGTGCTGTAGTCAATGAATAGGAGTCTGATGTAGTCCTTGTTGTCGAGATGCTCCAGGGATGAGTATAGGGGTAGGGAGATGGCTTCTGCTGTGGACCGGTTGTGACGGTATGCAAATTGTAGTGGATCTCGGCATTCTGGGAGTATGGAGTTGATGTGGCACATGATCAACCTTTCGAAGCACTTCAATCAGCCATGATTGAATGGTGGAGTGGACTCGATGGGCCAAATGGCCTTACTTCCGCTCCTATGTCTTATGGTCTTATTACAATCGATGGCAAAGCCACCAGACGGTAGTCGTTGAGGCCCGTTGCCTGGTTCTTCTTTACCGGTATGATGGTGGTCTTAAGCAGGTGGGGACCTCAGTATGGATATAAATGGTGGGAGGGGCCGAGAGAGTAAACAGGCATCTTTCTGGCTTTTAGACATGGGGGCAGTGAATTAAAAAGGATTGCTTTTTCCAAAGATTGAATTTACTGCAGCTGGAATATTGTGTGCTGTTCTGGACATGGCATTGTAGGGAGGATGATACAGCCCTGGGACTGGGATAGTGAAAGTTTACTAGAATGGACCAAACACACACAAACTGGAAAAACCAGATTGGCAGTAGCAGGCCTGGTGTTATACAATGTGACAGGTAAGGACATCCCTATATAGCAGCGACTGCTATGTGATTGAATTTTGCAGCCAGTTTGAAAGGGAAAATAATGGGTCGAGGACTAGAATTTAAACTTAAATAAGAACAACTTTGTGGACATGAAAGGTGAACTAGCTGTTGAACTGGGACACTGGGCTAGAGGGTAGATCAATAGAGAAACAGTGGCAGACATTTTAGGGGATATTTCAGTATACTCAGGATAAGTATATTCGAAGGGGAGGACCCACCATCTGTGGTTAACTAAAGAAGTTAGGGAAAGCAAACTTCAGGAAAAACATACAACTGTGCAAAGATGGGTGACCGGTCAGAGGATTGGTCAAAATAAGAAGAACAGCAAAGAAGGACTAAAAGGTTAATCAGAAGAAAGAAATTAGAGTATGAGAGGAAGCTAGCTGGAAATTTAACAATGGATAGCAGGAGTTTCTACAGATAGCTAAACAGGCAAAGAGTAAATAAAGTAAGTGTTGGTCCTCCGGAGAGTGAGAATGGGGAGTTAATAGCAAAGTGTGGCAAAGCCGCAACAGTCCCAGATGACCGTGGGCTGCTTTCCCCTTTGAGGGGGGTGGGGGGAGCTGACTGGTGGTGATTTGACCTGAGGGTCACCACACCTCAGGTGATGGGTAAGGTTGAGAAGCCTTCATGAATAACCTCAGCCAGTACGTGAATTGAACCCACGCTGCTGGCCTCGCTCGGCATTCTGAACCAGCTGTCCGCTGACTGAGCTAAACCAGCCCCCGGGTAATAGTAGATAATAAGGAAATGACGGATTAAACAAACAGATATTTTGCTTCTATATTAAATATTAGGATACAATAAACATTCCCAGAAGGCCTTTGACAAGGTGCCGTGCAGGAGGCTGCTAAATAAGAGCTCATGGTGTTAGGGGGAAGGCACTGGCATGGATAGAGGATTGGCTGACTGGCAGAAGGCAGAGAGTGGGGATAAAGGGGTCTTTTTCAGGATGACAGCCGGTGACTAGTGGTGTGTCTCAGGGGTCTGTGCTGGGACCACAACTATTCATGACATACATTAACGATCTGGAAGAAGAAACTGTAGTTTGCAGATGATACAAATAGACGTAGAGGGACAGATAATGTTAGAAAGTGGGGGGGGCTGCAGAAGGATTTGGACAGGCTAGGAGAGTGGGCAAAGAAGTGGCAGATGGAATGCAATGTGGAAAAGTGTGAGGTTATACACTTTGGTAGGAAGAATAGAGGCATAGACTTTTCTGAATGGGGAAATGCTTAGGAAAGCAGAAACACAAAGGGACTTGGGAATCCTTGTTCACGATTCTCTTAAGGTTAATGTGCAGGTTCAGTCGGGAGTTAAGAAGGCAAATGCAATGTTAGCATTCATGTCGAGAGGGCTAGAATACAAGACCAGGGATGTACTTCTGAGGCTGTATAAGGCTCTGGTCAGACCCCATTTGGAGTATTGTGAGCAGTTTTGGGCCCCGTATCTAAGGAAGGATGTGCTGGCCTTGGAAAGGGTCCAGAGGAGGTTCACAAGAATGATCCCTGGAATGAAGAACTTGTCGTATGAGGAACGGTTGAGGACTCTGGGTCTGTACTAGTTGCAGTTTAGAAGGATGAGGGGGGATCTCGTTGAAACTTAGATGATACTGAGAGACCTTAATAAAGTGAAGGTGGTGAAGACGTTTCTCACGGTGGGTTTTACTTCTATCAGCTTAACAACTACATGTTCCAACCCAGACCAGGTGCACAAATCTCAAATGCAGGTGCCCTGAGTTGACTTCCACTGCCTTGAGCCGTAACACCACCCACAAAACGGGCAGCACGGTAGCACAGTGGTTAACACTGTTGCTTCACAGCGCCAGGAATGTTCGATTCCCGGCTTGGGTCACAGTCTGTGTGGAGTTTGCACGTTCTCCCCATGTCTGCGTTGGTTTCCTCCGGGTGCTCTGGTTTCCTCCCAAAAGTCCCGAAAGACGTGCTTGTTAGGTGAATTGGACATTCTGAATTCTCCCTCGGTGTACCGAACAGGCGCCGGAATGTGGCGACTGGGGGCTTTTCACAGTAACTTCATTGCAGTGTTAATGTAAGCCTACTTGTGACAATAAAGATTATTCTATTGCGTATATATTTTCTCCTCCATTTCCCACTATCTGGGGTCTATAATAAACACCGAGCAATGTGTCTGTCCATTTTTTATTCCTAAACTCTACCCTCAAAGTTTAATTTGATGTCCCCTCCAAGCTGTCATCTCTCCTCACTGCAGTAACTGACTCCTTAACTAATAATGCAACGCCTCCTCCCCTTTTATCCCTTCCCTGAGTCGTCTGACTTGATTGCTTTTTTGGATTATGCTGTATCCCGATTCTGCTAACAGTCTGTGTCCTCTCATGGAATCATAAAATCCAAACCGTGCAGGAGGAGGCCATTCGGCCCATAGAGTCTGCGCCGGCCCTTGGAAAGAACACCCGACTTAGGCCCACACTTCCACGCTATCCCTCTAATCCCACCCCTTTTGGACACTAAAGGGCAATTTATAAAGGCCAATCCCTCTAACCTGCACATCTATGGTCTATGGGAGGAAACCGGAGCACCCGCAGGAAACCCACGCAGACACAGGGAGAACGCACAGTCACCCGAGCCGGAATTGAACCTGGGACACTGGAGCTGTGAGGCAGCAGTGCAAACCTTTGTGCCGCCATGTCCCCTGTGGAATTAGTTTTAACTCCTCCCAACAGCACCAGCAAACCCGTCAGCAAGGATGTTAGTCCCCCTCTGGTTCAGATGTAGACTGTCCCGAATGTACAGGTCCCACCTTCCCCAGAAACTGTCCCAGTGATCCAGGAATCTAAAACCCTCCCTCCTGCACCAACTCTTAAACCGCACATTCATCTGCACGTTCTCCTATTCCTGTACTCACTAGTACGTGGCACTGGGAGTAATCCAGAGATTACAACCCAAGAGATCTTTCTCTTTAGTCTATTGGCTAACTCCCTGAATTCTTGTTGCAAGACCTCACCCCTCTTTCCACCTTTGTCGTTGGTACCAACATGTACCATGACCTCTATCTCATCACCCTCCCCCTTCAGGATGCCCTGCTGTCGTTCAGTGACATCCAGGACCCTGGCACCAGGGAGGCAAACACCATCCTGGAGTTGTGTTGACGACCACAGTAGCACCTGTCTGTCCTCTGACTATAGGATCCCTTATTATTATTGCTCTCCCTCTCTTGCCTCCCTCCTGTACAGACGGGCTGCTTCTGATGCCTGAAGCTTGACTCTGCCCGCACTCCCTGGAGGAACCAGTGCCCCCATCAGCATCCAAAATGTAATACCGATTTATAAATTATGCCCAGAAAGATTGACCAAATCCTGTTCAGCACAGTGTCTTCAGCAGGGGAATCTGTGGAGGAAAACTCACCTGGGTCTCTTCCCATCCTTTGTCTCTTACACCTAAACCAGTGCAAATACTTCTGTCTTCACTTGTTTTCATGTCGACAAGGATCTCCGGGTACATGTACTGAATTAACTTCACTTTTCTAATTTCTTTAGATCCACAAGATGTAAAATGCGCTCTAAACCATGCCAGGGTAAGTACGAATTGGAAATTAGATGTTTGATATCAGAAAGAAAAGTGTTTCGCACTTTGCAGCCGTCTGTATTAGAACAAAGAACAAAGAAAATTACAGCACAGGAACAGGCCCTTCGGCCCTCCCAGCCTGCGCCGATCCAGATCCTCTATCTAAAACTGTTGCCTATTTTCTAAGGATCGGTATCCCTCTGTTCCCTGCCCGTTCATATATCTGTCTAGATGCATCTTGAATGATGCTATCGTGCCCGCCTCTACCACCTCCGCCGGCAAAGCGTTCCAGGCACCCACCAACCTCTGCGTAAAAAGCTTTCCACGCACATCTCCCTTAAACTTTCCCCCTCTCACCTTGAACTCGTGACCCCTAAGTAATTGAGTCCCCCACTCTGGGGAAAAAGCTTCTTGCTATCCACCCTGTCTATACCTCTCATAATTTTAAACAAAATAAAAGTTTTATTAAAGTTTTTCCAATGAGCGTTTTCACATAACAAAAATAGAAATACAGCTAGTAATAAAAAATAACAATAAACAAAGCCCAACCCCCCCCCCCCCCCCAAGGACCCTCTCAAAGCGAACTTTATTTGCTCCAGCCTGAGGAACCCCGCCACATCGCTAACCCAGGTCTCCACACCCGGGGGATTCGAGTCCCTCCACATTAGCAAGATCCGTCTCCGGGCTACCAGGGAGGCAAAGGCCAGCACCTCGGCCTCTTTCACTTCCTGCACTCCCGGATCCTCCGCCTCCCCAAATATCGCTACTGTTGGACTCGCCTTCACCCAAGCGTCCAAACCCAGAGACAACACCCTCGCAAACCCCTGCGCCGGGCCTGCCCAAAACATATGGGCATGGTTCACCAGATTCCCCGCACACCTCGGGCACCTGTCCTCCACCCCAAAAAACCTACTCATTCTTGCCGCCGTTATATGCGCCCGATGCACCACCTTAAACTGGATTAATCCGAGCCTGGCACATGATGAGGAGTTCACCCTGCCCAGGGCATCGGCCCACAGGGCCTCATCCAGCTCCTCACCCAGCTTCTCCTCCCACTTATCCTTCAACTCCCCCACTGAGGCTTCCTTTAGCACAGGGCTAAATTGCTGGCTTTGAAAGCAGACCGAGGCAGGCCAGCAGCATGGTTCGATTCCCGTAACAGCCTCCCCGAACAGGCGCCGGAATGTGGCGACTAGGGGCTTTTCACAGTAACTTCATTTGAAGCCTTGTGACAATAAGCGATTTTCATTTCATTTCATTTTCATTCTCCTGCAGCTCCTGATATATGTCCAACACCTTCCCCTCCCCTACCCAGATGCCAGACACCACCCTGTCCTGGATCCTACGTGGGGGCAGCCATGGGAATGTCCCCACCTGTTTTCTAAGGAAGTCCCGAACCTGAAGGTACCTGAACGCATTCCCCGGGGGTAGGCTGAACCTCTCCTCCAATGCCTGCATGCTGGGGAAAACCCCGTTTATAAACAGGTCCCTCATCCTCCTAATACCTGCCCTATACCAGCCTTGGTATCCAACATACCCGGAGCAAATCTGTGGTTATTCCATATCGGGGTCCACACCGAGGCCCCCTCCTCTCCTCTCCTCTGTGTCTCCTCCACTGCCCCCAGATCCTCAGTGCCGCCGTCACCACCGGACTAGTGGCGTATCACGCCGGCGAGAACGGCAGCGGAGCGGTAACAAGTGCCCCTAGACTGGTGCCTCTACATGACGCCGCCTCCAACCCCCCCCCCCACGCTGCCCCCTCCTCCATCATCCATTTCCTGATCATGGCCACATTGGCCGCCCAGTAATAACTGCGGAAGTTCGGCAGAGCCACACACATCCCGTAACAATCCTATTCACCCGCTTAAAGAAGGACTTGGGGATGAAAATGGGGAGGCACTGAAATACGAAGAGGAACCTGGGGAGAACCGTCATCTTCACAGCCTGCACCTCTCCCGCCAAGGAAAGCGGGAGCATATCCCACGTTTTAAACTCTCCCTCCATCTGCTCCACCAGCCGGGTTAAGTTGAGCCTGTGCAGGGCATCCCAGTTCCTGGCCACTTGTATCCCCAAGTACCGAAAGCTCCTATCCACTATCCTGAGCGGGAGCTCCCTCAGTCTCTCCTCCTGGCCCCTACCATGGACCACGAACAGCTCACTCTTTCCCACGTTCAACTTATACCCCGAGAACCTCCTGAAGTCCCCCAGGATCCGCATGACTTCCCCATCCCCTCTAATGGGTCTGAAATATACAACAGCAGGTCATCCGCGTAGAGGGAGACCCGGTGCTCCTCCCCTCCGCGCACCAGTCCCCTCCAATCCCCCGAAGTCCTGAGTGCAATGGCCAATGGCTCAATTGCCAGGGCAAACAGCAACGGGGGCAGGGGACACCCCTGTTTTGCCAACAACTTGGCATCCACGTTCAGGAGCGATATCGGCCTCTAGGACCTACACTTCTTCAGGATAAGCGAGATCAATGCTTGCGACATTGTCGGAGGGAGGGTCCCTTTCTCCTTTGCCTCATTGAAGGTTCTCATCAGGAGCGGGCTCAGCAGCTCTGAGAACCTATTATAATATTCTACGGGGAAGCCGCCCGGGGCCTTGCCCGTCTGCATGCCTGCCAGCCCCCTGACTACCTCCTCCAACACAATCGGGGCCCCCAGTCCCTGCACCCGCTCTGCCTCCACCCTTAGGAACCTCAACCGGTCCATGAACCGCCTCATCCCTTCCCCCTCCCCGGGGGGGTTCCGACTCGTATAACTTCCCGTAGAACTCCCTGAAGACTTCATTGACCCTCTCTGGGCTCAGCACCATGTTGCCTTCCCTATCCCGCACTCCCCAATCTCTCTGGCCGCCTCCCTCCTGCGCAGCTTGTGCGCCAGCATCCTACTCGTCTTCTCCCCATACTCATAAACTGCCCCCTTCGCTTTCCTCAGCTGCGTCTTCCCCGTGGACAGCAGGTCAAACTCCGCCTGTAATTTCCGGCGCTCGTTCAACAGCCCCCCCTCTGGGGCCTCCGCGTACCTCCTATCTACCATGGGTATCTCTCCCACCAGTCGCTCCCTCTCCGCCCTCTCCTTCTCTCTATGGGACCTAATGGAGATTAACTCTCCCCTAATGACCGCCTTCAGAGCCTCCCAAACCACTGCCACCGTCACCTCTCCTGTGTCATTCGCTCCCACATAATTCTCACTACTCCTCCTTATCCGCCCGCACACCTCTTCGTCCGCCAGCAGCCCCACATCCAGTCGCCAGAGAGGGCGCTGACCCCGTTCCACCCCCAGTCGCAGGTCCATCCAATGTGCTCCGAGACCGCAATGGCCGAGTATTCTACCCCCTCCACCCTCGGGATTAACGCCCTACTCAACACAAAGAAGTCTATTCGCGAATAGACTTTATGGACATGGGAGAAAAAGGAAAACTGCTTCATCCTTGGCTGCGTAAACCTACAGGGGTCCACTCCCCCCATCTGGCCCATGAACTCCCACAAGGCCCTGGCCGCCACCGGCCTCTTTCCCGTTCTGGACTTGGAACGATCCAAGTTCGGATCCAAGACCGTATTAAAGTCCCCTCCCATAATCAGGTGACTCATCTCCAAGTCCGGGATCCTACCCAACACGCACCTCATGAAATCCGCATCGTCCCAGTTCGGGGCATATATATTCACTAACACCACCCGGGCCCCCTGCAGCTTGCCACTCACCATTATATACCTGCCCCCCTTATCCGCCACGATGCTCCCCGCCTCAAAAACGCCACTCGTTTACTGAACAAAATGGCCACCCCTCTGATCTTTGAGTCCAACCCTGAGTGAAACATCTGTCCCACCCATCCTTTCCTCAGCCTCGCCTGGTCCGCGAGCTTTAAGTGCGTCTCTTGCAACATGGCCACATCCGCCTTCAACCCCTTTAAATGCGAGAACACGCAGGACCGCTTGACCGGCCCATTCAGGCCCCTCACGTTCCACGTGATCAGCCTGGTCGGGAGGGTTGACCCCCCCCCCCCCCCCCCCCCCCCCCCCCCCAATCCCGCCGACTAGCCATCTCCCTTTTTCGGCCAGCCGCGTGCCCCCGCCTCCCTCCTCCAGCTCTTCCCCCCGGCGCCCCCCCCCCCCCCCCACCCGACTCTCCATCCGTACCCCTCACCTGGCTCCCCTTCAGTCAGCAAAGCAGCACCCCTTTTCTCCCCCCCCCCCCCCACCATCTCCCTGCCAAGCATCCGCTTAGCTCTGGCTTCCCCCCATTGTGCTTCCGTGATTCGGCTCACCCACGCTGACCCCGGCCGCTCCCGCCTCTATATACCAACCCTTAACGTGTTGCTTCCTTTGGCCCCCCCCCGCAGGGTAGAGGGGCAAGCGCCATCTGGGACCTCCCCGTGCACCGGACAGCCCGTCCCGGGCCTATCCCACCCCCCTAGCCCCGCACACCTGGAAAACAAAACACCTGGAAAACAAGCAAAACAGAACCCCCAACCAAACTCGGACCTTCCTCCTCACCTCCTTGATCTCCTTTTCCTGCGCCTTCTGGGTCACCACAATTCTTTCCATGGAGGCCACCATCTCCGTTTTCAGCTCCATGAAGCAGTTTTTAAGGAGCTCCTGCTGTTCTCTGGCCCACTGGGCCCACACCTCCTGATCTTCTCCGGCCGCCATTTTGTCCTCCTGGACCTTCTCGCCCCTGTTCCCCGGGTTTGCGCGTCTGCCGGCTCCGCTCCTGGTCCTCTCCATGCATCACCGGGGGAGCTTCTCCCACGTCCGTTCCCACGCCGGTCCCTCCTGTCAATTGCCGCCGCTGCTCCTTTTAGCGGCTCGAAAAACCGATCCTGGCGGGAGCTGCCGTTCGCGTGACCTAGCAGGTCATGGCCGCTACCGGAAGTCTATACCTCTCATGATTTTATAGACCTAAATGAGGTCCCCCCAAAACCTCCGTCTTTCTAATGAAAATAATCCGAATCTACTCAACCTCTCTTCATAGCTAGCGCCCTCCATACCAGGCAACATCCTGGTGAACCTCCTCTGCACCCTCTCTAAAGCATCCACATCCTTCTGGTAATGTGGCGACCAGAACTGCACGCGGTATTCCAAATGTGGCCGAACCAAAGTCTTGTACAACTGTAACATGACCTGTCAACTCTTGTACTCAATACCCAGTCCGATGAAGGAAAGCATGCTGTATGCCTTCTTGACCACTCTATATCGACCTGCGTTGCCACCTTCAGGGTACAATGGACCTGAACACCCAGATCTCTCTGTACATCAATTTTCCCCAGGACTCTTCCATTGACCGTATAGTCCGCTCTTGAATTAGATCTTCCAAAATGCATCACCTTGTATTTGCCTGGATTGAACTCCATCTGCCATTTCTCCGCCCAACTCTCCAATCTATCTATATTCTGCTGTATTCTCTGACAGTCCCCTTCACTATATGATACTCCACCAATCTTAGTGTCATCTGCAAACTTGCTAATCAGACCACCTATACCTTCCTCCAGATCATTTATGTATATCACAAACAACAGTGGCCCGAGCACGGATCCCTGTGGAACACCACAAGTCACCTTTCTCCATTTTGAGACACTCCCTTCCACCACTACTCTCTGTCTCCTGTTGCCCAGCCAGTTCTTTATCCATCTAGCTAGTACACCCTGAACCCCTTACGACTTCACTTTTTCCATCAACCTGCCATGGGAAACTTTATCAAATGCCTTACTGAAGTCCATGTATATGACATCTACAGCCCTTCCCTCATCAATCAACTTTGTCACGTCCTCAAAGAATTCTGTTAAGTTGGTAAGACATGACCTTCCCTGCACAAAACCATGTTGCCTATCATCGATGAGCCCATTTTCTTCCAAATGGGAATAGATCCTATCCCTCAGTATCTTCTCCAGCAGCTTCCCTACCACTGATGTCAGGCTCACCGGTCTATAATTATCTGAATTATCCCTGCTACCCTTCTTAAACAAGGAGACAGCATTAGCAATTCCCCAGTCCTCCGGTACCTCACCCGTGTTCAAGGATGCTGCAAAGATATCTGTTAAGGCCCCAGCTATTTCCTCTCTCAATTCCCTCAGTAACCTGGGACAGATCCCATCCGGACCTGGGGACTTGTCCACCTTAATGCCTTTTAGAATACCCAACACATCCTCCCTCCTTATGCCGACTTGACCTAGAGTAATCAAACATCTATCCCTAACCTCAACATCCATCATGTCCCTCTCCTCGGTGAATACCGATGCAAAGTACTCGTTAAGAACCTCACCCGTTTTCTCTGACTCCACGCATAACTTTCCTCCTTTGTCCTTGAGTGGGCCAATCCTTTCTCTAGTTACCCTCTTGCTCCTTATATATGAATAAAAGGCTTTGGGATTTTGAAAAAATGAAAATCGCTTATTGTCACAAGTAGGCTTCAATGAAGTTACTGTGAAAAGCCCCTAGTCACCACATTCCGGCGCCAGTTCGGGGAGGCTGTTACGGGAATTGAACCGTGCTGCTGGCCTGCCTTGGTTTGCTTTCAAAGCCAAAGATTTAGCCCTGTGCTAAACAGCCCCTGTACCCCTGGATTTTCCTTAACCCTGTTTGCTAAAGATATTTCATGACCCCTTTTAACCCTCTTGATTCCTCGTTTCAGATTGGTCCTACATTCCCGATATTCTTCCAAAGCTTTGTCTGTCTTCAGTCGCCTAGACCTTATGTATGCTTCCTTTTTCCACTTAGCTAGTCTCTCAATTCCACCTGTCATCCATGGTTCCCTAATCTTGCCATTTCTATCCCTCATTTTCACAGGGACATGTCTGTCCTTCCTCTCTTTAAAAGCCTCCCACATATCAAATGTGGATTTACCTTCAAACAGCTGCTCCCAATCCACATTCCCCAGCTCCTGCCGAATTTTGGTATAGTTGGTCTTCCCCCAATTTAGCACTCTTCCTTTAGGACCATTCTCGTCTTTGTCCATGAGTATTCTAAAACTTACGGAATTGTGATCGCTATTCCCAAAGTAATCCCCGACTGTAACTTCAACCACCTGACCGGGATCATTCTCCAACATCAGGTCCAGTATGGCCCCTTCCCGAGTTGGACTATTTACATAGAACATAGAAAAATACAGCACAGAACAGGCCCTTCGGCCCACGATGTTGTGCCGAACCTTTGTCCTAGATTAATCATAGATTATCATTGAATTTACAGTGCAGAAGGAGGCCATTCGGCCCATCGAGTCTGCACCGGCTCTTGGAAAGAGCACCCCACCCAGGGTCAACACCTCCACCCAACACTAAGGGCAATTTACCATGCTCTAGAAAACCCTCCTGGATGCTCCTTACAAATTCTGCTCCATCTAGACCTCTGACACTAAGTATATCCCAGTCAATGTTGGGAAAATTAAAATCTCCTATCACCACCACCCTGTTGCTCCTACATCTTTCCATAATATGTTTACATATTTGTACCTCTATCTCATGCTCACTGTTGGGAGGCCTGTCGTACAGCCCCAACATTGTTACCGCACCATTCCTATTTCTGAGCTCTGCCCATATTGCCTCACTGCTCGAGTCCTCCATAGTGCCCTCCTTCAGCACAGCTGTGATATAATCTCTGACCAGTAATGCAACTCCTCCACCCCTTTTACCTCCCTCTCTATCCCGCCTGAAGCATCTATACCCTGGGATATTTAGTTGCCAGTCTTGCCCTTCCCTCAACCAAGTCTCAGTAATACCAATAACATCATACTCCCAGGTACTAATCCAAGCCCTAAGTTCATCTGCATTGCCTACTACACTTCTTGCATTAAAACAAATGCACCTCAGACCACCTGTCCCTTTGCATTCATCATCTGCTCCCTGCCTGCTCTTCCCCTTAGTCACGCTGACTTCATGATCTAGTTCCTTACAGGCTTTAGTTACTACCTCCATACTGTCCACTAACCTCCTCATTTGGTTCCCATCCCCCTGCCACATTAGTTTAAACCCTCCCCAACAGCGTTAGCAAAAGCACACCCAAGGACTTTGGTTCCAATCTGGCCCACGTGTCGACCATCCGATTTGTAATGGTCCCACCGCCCCCAGAACCGGTCCCAATGTCCCAAACATCTGAACCCCTCCCTCCTGCACCATCTCTCGAGTCACGCATTCATCCTGCCTATTCTTTCATTTCTACTCTGACTACCACGTGGCACTGGTAGAAATCCTGAGATTACTACCTCTGAGGTCCGACTTTTTAACTTGGCTGCTAAATCCCTAAAGTCTGCTTGTAGGACCTCATCCTGTTTTTTACCTATATCATTGGTGCCTATTTGCACCACGACAACTGGCTGTTCACCCTCCCCCTTCAGTATGTCCTGCAGCCGATCTGAGATATCCCTGACCCGTGCACCCGGGAGGCAACATACCATTCGGGAGTCTCGTTTTCGACCACAGAACCGCCTATCTACTCCCCTTACAATTGAATCCCCTGTGACTATAGCCCTGCCAGTCTTTTTCCCGCCCTTCTGTACAGCAGAGCCAGCCACGGTGCCATGAACCTGGCTACTGCTGCCTTCCCCTGGTGAGCCATCTCCCCCAACAGTATCCAAAACGGTATACCTGTTTTGGAGGGAGATGACCGCAGGGGACACCTGCACTGCCTTCCTGCTGTTTCTCTGCCTTTTGGTCACCCATTCCCTTTCTCCCTCAGCAATCCTAATCTGTGGTGTGACCAATTCGCTAAACGTGCTATCCACGACCTCCTCAGCATCGTGGATGCTCCAAAGTGAGTCCATCCGCAGTTCCAGAGCCGTCGTGCGGTCTAACAAGAGCTGCAGCTGGACACACGGCCCGCACGTGAAGGAGCCAGGGACATCAGCCACGTCCCTGAGCTCCCTCACTGAGCAAAAGGAGCATAACACGGGTCTGGGATCTCCTGCCATTTTTAATCTTGAGCTTAACTTAGTCCAACTATAATATCAAATAATAGATAAATGAAAAAGGAAAAAAAAAAAGAAAAATTGTTACCAATCACACGATAAAAAAAAAATAGAAATAGAAAAACCTTACGTTATAAACACACCTCAGGGAAAAGAAAAACTACTTACCAGTCACCAGCCAGTCACTACCTGCTGGCTGTGACGTCATGGTTCAACTTCTTTCTACTTCTACCTGCCCTCGAGTCTTCCTCTTGATCTTTACTCGGCTGGGATCCTTACAGTGATTGTTTTTTTTTGGGTTAGAGGAGGAGGTAGGGAGGGAAACACTGAACAAGTGTTTGGGGTTTAAATGCCACTTGACAACAGCTCCTCCACAAACCACCTTCTGGATACAGTGACTGCAATGCACTGATGCCAATGTTCCCCGCAACAGCCAATCAGCGGCTCCGCTCTGCTGCCCTCTGCAATGATTTAATGTGAGAATTCCTGACTTGTTGGTTATGGGTGGGACATTGGAAAGAAAATATTTCCTTCTTGGGAGATGCTTTTATAAAATTTATTTTTAATGAGGCTACATTTAGGAACTCCCCAAATCCCATTTCCAGGAGGTAGAACCTGTGTAAAAATGGAACAGTATCATGATAATATTGACGTTTTTTGACAACATGTTTACTCATTCCAGAAAGCTGTTAGACTCACATTGCAGCTGGTTTTGTCTTTTATCATTTAATTACCCAATTCCATGCTTTAACATGTAAAAAAACCCCATTGTGTTGGCTTTATAATTTCATTTTTAACAGTTGAAGGCCAGAGTTAGTTTGATATGGTTTATTGCAGTGTTTTGCAGACTTCTCTCACAGCTGTTGTGTTTCCAGTGCAGCTTAGCAGCAAGGTAAACAGGCAGGGAATTCAGCTTGACTGCAGCAAAGTGTTTATTGTTTTGGATACATCCTCGCCATCACCAGTGGAGTGGAGAAGATTGTTTACTGCTGCCTCAAGCCACCCAGTTTGGCAAATGTTGGCCTTGCCAGCAGAGCTCACAGTCCATGAAAGCATAGAACAAAGAGCTCTGTGCCTCACAGGGTCATGCTCGATGCTGCTTCAGAAGGAGAAGTATATCAATGAGACCTAAAACTACACAGGCATGAAATCAATGATCCGCGTTGGAGAGTGGATAGAAAGATCCGGTCCTAAATACTGGAGCCAAGCTGAAGAAAATGACCGAAGTTCTGTTGGAAGTATTAGGTATTTTCACCTGTTGCCTGAGGCTACATCGAGCCTATGTGTAATATGGTGACAGTGTGCTGTTTATTTTCCACCTTGTAGCTATCATGACTCAGTTGCAGCTTCCCAATTAATATTTGCAGTGGAAGGGGAAAGCAGAGGAAACTGTCACAATTCTCATAGCTCATCTTGTAAGATAAATCTGGTATAAAACATAGAAAGACAGATAAACAGCGTATGATCCCTTGAGCCCCATCAATCTGCCCCCTGTCCACCTACTGTCCCTTCCCAACTCAACACCCAAAGCAGCTGCACAATCCCATGGAGAAGAAGCTGAGATTCTTGTTGAGACTCGAGGTGATCAAACTGGATCCAACTCAAATGATCCAGTTATCTTCTCTAGTTTGGATTAGAACAAAGAACAATACAGCACAGGAACAGGCCCTTCGGCCCTCCAATCCTGTACCGGTCATGATACCAACCTTGGCCAAAACCCTCAGCACTTCCTTGTGCCGTATCCCTCTATACCCGTCCTATCCATGTGTTTGTCAAGATGCCTTTTGAACGCCGTTAATGTATCTGCTTCCACAACCTCCCCTGGCAACGCGTTCCAGACACTCACCACCCTCTGCGTAAAAAACCTGCCTCACACATCTCCTCTAAACTTTGCCCCACGGGCCTTAAACCTCTGCCCCCTGGTGACTGACCCCTCCACCCTGGGAATGAGTGCCTGTCCATCCACTCTGTCCATGCCCCTCGTAATCTTGTAGACCTCTATCAGGTCACCCCTCAACCTCCGTCTTTCTAATGAAAACAGTCCGAGTCTATTCCGCCTCTCCGCATAGATAGCACCCTCCAGAGCAGGCAACATCTCCAAAGCCTCCACATACTTCTGGTAGTGTGGCGACAAGAATTGTGCGCAATATTCCAAGGAATAATATAATAATCTTTATTAGTGTCACAGGTAGACTTAATTAACACTGCAATTAAGTTACTGTGAAAATCCCCTTGTCGCCACACTACGGCGCCTGCTTGGGTACACAGAGGAAGAATTCAGAATGTCTAAATTACCTAACGAGCACGTCTTTCAGGACTTTGGGGAGGAAACTGGAACACCCGGCGGAAACCCAAGCCGACACGGGGAGAATGTGCAGACTCCACACAGACAGTGACCCAAGCTGGGAATCGAACCAGGGACCCTGGCACTGTGAAGCAACAGTGCTAACCATTGTGCTACAGTGCGGCCTTACCAAGGTTCTATACAACTGTAGCGTGACTTGCCAGTTTTTATACTCGATGCCCCGTCCAATGAAGGCAAGCATTCCGTATGCTTTCTTGATTACCTTGTCCACTTGTGTTGCCACTTTCAAAGATCTGTGGACCTGCACACCCAGATCTCGCTGACTTTCTATATCCCTAAGCGTTTTGTCATTTACTGTATATTTCCCCTCTTATGTTAGACCTACCAACATGCATTACTTCACATTTGTCCGGATTAAACTCCATGGATTTTCCCAGGATCTTAGTTACGAGGATGTGCAGCAGCACAGTGGGTAGCATTGTTGCTTCACAGCTCCAGAGTCCCAGGTTCGATTCCCGGTTTGGGTCACTGTCTGTGTGGAGTCTGCATGTTCTCCCTGTGTCCGTATGGGTTTCCTCCGGGTGCTCCGGTTTCCTCCCACAAGTCCCGAAAGACATGCTTCTTAGGTGAATTGGACATTCTGAATTCTCCCTCTGTGCGCCCGAACAGGCGGCGGACTGTGGCGACTAGGGGATTTTCACAGCAACTTCATTGCAGTGTTAATGCAAGCCTACTTGTGACAATAATAAATATCATTATTATTCTTTCTTAAAGATAGAGGTCTGGATTCTCTGCCCTGCCCACCTCAAGGACGCCACGGGAGAGCCGCGTACAATGGAAAACTCTAATGATCTCATTTCCATCCTTTCTCATTTTTCTTTTTTAAAAGGAGCTGAAACTTTCTGTAGCCAATGGGGACGACCCAGATGCTAGAATATACAGCTTGCATTCCAGCAAGTACGCAGGGACAACAGACACAACTCACTGGGGGTGTAAAAGACCCACCCCATCTCCTGTTGGGTTGACACTATCCTGAACATACGTTTCTGAGATGAGATGTTAGATTACCAGTTATAAAAGAATGATTGCAGCAGACAGGGACTGATAGAATTTCTCTGGAATATACAGCCAGCAGAATACTTTAACGGACTGTGTAACCCGAGAAAGAGAAATCTGTCTGTCTGTCTCTTTCTGTCTCTCTCTCTCTCTCTCTCTCTCTCTCTCTCTCTCTGTCTCTCTGTCTCTCTGTCCCTCTCTCTCTCTGTCTCTCTGTCCCTCTCTCTCTCTGTCTCTCTCGCTGTCTCTCGCTCTGCCGCTCTCTCTGTCCCTCGCTCTCTCTGTCCCTCGCTCTCTCTGTCCCTCGCTCTCTCTGTCCCTCGCTCTCTCTGTCCCTCGCTCTCTCTGTCTCTCTCGCTCTCTCTGTCTCTCGCTCTGCCTTTCGCTCTCTGTCCCTCGCTCTCTCTGTCCCTCGCTCTCTCTGTCCCTCGCTCTCTCTGTCTCTCTCGCTCTCTCTGTCTCTCTCGCTCTCTCTGTCTCTCTCGCTCTCTCTGTCTCTCTCGCTCTCTCTGTCTCTCTCGCTCTCTCTGGCTCTCTCTGGCTCTCTCTGGCTCTCTCTGGCTCTCTCTGGCTCTCTCTGGCTCTCTCTGGCTCTCTCTGGCTCTCTCTGGCTCTCTCTGGCTCTCTCTGGCTCTCTCTGGCTCTCTCTCGCTCTCTCTCTCGCTCTCTCTCGCTCTCTCTCGCTCTCTCTCGCTCTCTCTCGCTCTCTCTCGCTCTCTCTCTCTCGCTCTCTCTCGCTCTCTCTCGCTCTCTCTCGCTCTCTCTCGCTCTCTCTCGCTCTCTCTCGCTCTCTCTCGCTCTCTCTCGCTCTCTCTCGCTCTCTCTCGCTCTCTCTCGCTCTCTCTCGCTCTCTCTCGCTCTCTCTCGCTCTCTCTCGCTCTCTCTCGCTCTCTCTCGCTCTCTCTCGCTCTCTCTCGCTCTCTCTCGCTCTCTCTCGCTCTCTCTCGCTCTCTCTCGCTCTCTCTCGCTCTCTCTCGCTCTCTCTCGCTCTCTCTCGCTCTCTCTCGCTCTCTCTCGCTCTCTCTCGCTCTCTCTCGCTCTCTCTCGCTCTCTCTCGCTCTCTCTCGCTCTCTCTCGCTCTCTCTCGCTCTCTCTCGCTCTCTCTCGCTCTCTCTCGCTCTCTCTCGCTCTCTCTCGCTCTCTCTCGCTCTCTCTCGCTCTCTCTCGCTCTCTCTCGCTCTCTCTCGCTCTCTCTGTCTCATTTCGAGATGGGGCCACCCTTTCAAAATGGCGGCCAAATTTGAATTCAGCTCCCAGTGTGGAAACAAATTCTAATTGTGAATTAACCCAGTGAGAAACTCACCAGGGCCCAATAAAGTGACTAAGTGGCATTGAATAGCGGTGAGGAATCCCGGAAAACCCTCAGAAATGAACTTAGAATGTTTCCATTAAATTCGGCCCGCTATCTTGGCAGGATTTTCAAATGAGGCTTTATGGGGAGAACTTAAGAATTCAACGGGGGCAGCCACATTACTGGGAGTATATTATGAAGACAATTTACTGAGATGTGTGAGAATAATTGGGCAATTATACAAGGGGATTTCAAATTCTCCAACATAAACTGGGATAGTTGTAGTGTAAAGAGTTTAGAGGGGACTAATTTCTTGATATATATTCAGGGGAGTTTTTTGTATCAATATGTTGTAGGTCCAACAAGAGACGGAGCAGTGCTGGATCTGGGGATTGAAGCCAGACAAGTGATCAGTGTGGCAGTGGGGGAGCATTTTCGTGATAGTGACCACAACACGGTACGGTTCAGGTTTCTCACAAGGAAAAAGATGACCTGCAGAAAGATGGTTTTGGATTGGGGCAAGGCAGATTTTACCAAAATAAGGCAGGATTTGGCCAAAGTTGACTGGGAACAGCTTGTGGAAAAATCTACAGCGGAGCAGTGGAGGGCATTCAACAAGGAAATGGGGAGAGTACAGGTCAGACATATTTCCTGGAGGGGGAATGTAGGAGCAATAAATTCACGGAGAGAGTTCCAGATTTCCACTATCCTAATGTTAAAAACGTGCTTTCTTGCTTTCACCCTGAATCAACAATCTCTAATTTTACTGTTGTGTCTCCCCCACCAACTCGTTTCTCTGTATCTGCCTTACTGAATCCTTTGAACATCAATTTTTCGAATTACCCCGAATAAGCAACTTGGAGGTGTGTGTCCCACAACATTTAACACCAAATGTGACGCAAATATAATGTGACTGAGAGAAAGGTACCCATGGTGGGCATTCCATTTGCATTGTTGAATCTCGTCATTTTTCTCCGTGTTTCATTGTTCACAGAAATCATCCAAGGGTTTGAATGGATGGAATGGATTTAAACAGAAATGCCAGCTTTACAAAAGCAGCAGAAGTGACTCATTTATTGTAAGTAAAATTGCAATGGCCTGGTGTTTGATTATATACAGTAGATTCCCACAGCAAAGGTACAGAGCTGACCGTGGGACATTCACCGATAAAACCTGAACCTTCCGATCGCTGTGCGAAGTAAAGCCAGAAAACAGTTTTGCCTAAATTCTTACTTTACTCAGGACAAGCTTCTAGCTGTGTGGCTGCTACAGACAGTAAACTACACTCCTGCTCTGGTACACTATTTTCTCAAACTGCACCCAACCATTTGGGTAGAGTGTGATTCGTCAGACTTGTGTTCGAAGATGGGTGTTCTTTTAATTTAAACCTGAAATCCATAAGGTTCTTTTACATAGGATTATGTAGGATATGTGGGGGCAAGGGATCAAACTTGGGAGGATGTGGTAAATCACAGGATAGATAAGGCATGAGAGAAAGATACTAATGTGGAAAATTATAAACAATTCCATGACAGGAAAGGACAGTGAAGGCTAGATGTTCCAAAAATAAGAAAAGGACAAAACTTAAAGGCTCTGTATCTAAAGATAGCATTCAAAATGAAAAAGATGAACTGATAGCCCAAATAGAAATGAATAAGAATGATCTGATATCCACTACAGAGACATGGCTACAGGATGACATGGATTAGAACCAGACTACTGAAGAGTTTGTGACATTTAGGAAGGACAGGAAGTTAAGAACAAGTGGAGGGACTCTGTTAATTAATTATGCTATTAACACATTAGAGAGGGATGGTCTAAGTTCAGGAAACCAGGATGTAGAAACAGTTTGAGTTGAGATGAGAAATAATAAAGGCAAGAAGTCACTTGTGGGAGTGGTGTACAGGCCCCCTAATTGTAAACATACGATAGGGCAGAGTATAAAAGAAGAGTTAATGGGAGCTTGTCAGAAAGGTACTGCAATAATCATAACGTAAGAACGAGGAGCAGGAGTTGGCCATCTGGCCCCTCGAGCCTGCTCCGCCATTCAATGAGATCATGGCTGATCTTTTGTGGACTCCACTTTCCCACCCGAACACCATAACCCTAAATCATGGAGGATGTTAATTTAATACAGACTGGAAAAATCAGCTGGGCAAAAGATAGCGTTGATGAGGAGTTCATAGAATGTTTTGGGGATAGTTTCTTAAAACAGCAGGTTTGGAGCCAAGCACAGGGTAGGCTATGCTAGACCTAGTATTGTGCAAAGAGATGGGACTAATTAATGACCTCATAGTGGAGGTGCCCCTAGGCAGCAGTGATCATAATATGTTTGAAGTTTACATTCCGTTTGAAGGATAGATGAGTGGGTCTGTCCAAGATCAGTATTTTAAACTTAAGTAAGGGTAGTTATGAGGGCATGATCGCAGAGCTTGCAAAAGTAACCTGGCAAATGAGGTTCAGGGATAGGTCAATAGAGATGTAGTGGTAGACATTTAAAGGGATATCTCAGAATTCACAAAATAGGCACTTTACAATTAGAAAGAAACATTCCATGGGAGGCTGCATCTGTGGCTCACTAAAGATAGCATTAAACTTAAAGAAAACAGAGTGACAGATCATAAGATTGGACAGGATATAAAAAACAAAATGTCAAGAAGCTTAATTAGAATGTGAGAGAAAGCTGGCTGAAAATATGAAGACTGGTAAATAGAGTTTCTATAGATCTTAGAATAGAGTTAACAAAGTTCCATAGAAAGTGAGTCTGGGGTATTAATAATGGGCAGTAAGGTGATGGCAGATGAAATTCACAAATTATTGCGTTAGTCTTCACTGTACAGGATACAAGTAACTTTCCAGAAATAGCTGATTAAAAACCTCTCGATCTCAGCCTTGAAAATGTTCAAGGACTCGACCTCCACACTTCCTGGGGTAAAGAATTCCAAAGATTCACTACTGAGAGAAGAAACCCTTCCTATAATCCGTCTGCAATGAGCTCCCCCCTAGAACATAGAACATAACAGCGCAGTACAGGCCCTTCGGCCCTCGATGTTGCGCCGACCTGTGAAACCACTCTAAAGCCCATCTACACTATACTGTTCTGGGACTGAATGGTCTACTCCTGTTCCTGTTTCTTATGGTCAGATGTCCTCTGGTCCTACCCCCTCCCATGAGTGAAGACATCTTCATAGAACATAGAAAATACAGCACAGAACAGGCCCTTCGGCCCACGATGTTGTGCCAAACCTTTGTCCTAGATTAAGCATAGATTAACATTGAATTTACAGTGCAGAAGGAGGCCATTCGGCCCCTTGAGTCTGCACCGGCTCTTGGAAAGAGCACCCTACCCAAACTCAACACCTCCACCCAACACCAAGGGCAATTTTGGACATTAAGGGCAATTTATCATTGGCCAATTCACCTAACCTGCACATCTTTGGACTGTGGGAGGAAACCGGAGCACCCGGAGGAAACCCACGCAGACACGGGGAGGACGTGCAGACTCCGCACAGACAGTGACCCAAGCCGGAATCGAATCTGGGACCCTGGAGCTGTGAAGCAATTGTGCTATCCACAATGCTACCGTGCTGCCCTTGAGAACAAATAAATCTACACTATATCATTCTACCTTAATCCATGTACTATCCAATAGCTGCTTGAAGGTCCCTAATGTTTCCGACTCAACTACTTCCACAGGCAGTGCATTCCATGCCCCCACTACTCTCTGGGTAAAGAACCTACCTCTGATATCCCTCCTATATCTTCCACCTTTCACCTTAAATTTATGTCCCCTTGTAATGGTTTGTTCCACCCGGGGAAAAAGTCTCTGACTGTCTACTCTATCTATTCCCCTGATCATCTTATAAACCTCTATCAAGTCGCCCCTCATCCTTCTCCGTTCTAATGAGAAAAGGCCTAGCACCCTCAACCTTTCCTCGTAAGACCTACTCTCCATTCCAGGCAACATCCTGGTAAATCTTCTTTGCACCTTTTCCAAAGCTTCCACATCCTTCCTAAAATGAGGCGACCAGAACTGTACACAGTACTCCAAATGTGGCCTTACCAAAGTTTTGTACAGCTGCATCATCACCTCACGGCTCTTAAATTCAATCCCTCTGTTAATGAACGCGAGCACACCATAGGCCTTCTTCACAGCTCTATCCACTTGAGTGGCAACTTTCAAAGATGTATGAACATAGACCCCAAGGTCTCTCTGCTCCTCCACAATGCCAAGAACTCTACCGTTAACCCTGTATTCCGCATTCATATTTGTCCTTCCAAAATGGACAACCTCACACTTTTCAGGGTTAAACTCCATCTGCCACTTCTCAGCCCAGCTCTGCATCCTATCTATGTCTCTTTGCAGCCGACAACAGCCCTCCTTCCTATCCACAACTCCACCAATCTTCGTATCGTCTGCAAATTTACTGACCCACATCTTCCCAACATTTATCCTGTCTGACCCCCTAAGAATCTTGTGTTTCAATCATATCACCTCTCACAGTCTTTTGAGCTTCAAAGTGAGTTGCCCTGATGCCATTTCCCCCCCTTCTCCCCGTAACCCGGCACATTCTTCCATTTCAGATAATAGTCCAATTTCCCTTTGAATGCTTCGAATGAACCTTTTTTCATCACCCTCTCAGACCGGAACTTTCCTCATGTTGGGGGCCAATGTTAGCTGGAAAAGTGGTGTAGAAGCTGCTGACCACAATGGTGGCTTTCTCTATCTTACAGTGCAGCACTTTGCAGGGGGGTGGGGGCAGGAGTTATGGGTCCCATGATGTATTGCTGGTGGGTGGCCAACGTGTGATGATCCGGGGCTCTGCTTCCAGCGCATAGCGAGCAAAGCAGCGCGCCCCCGCCAAGCACTGCGTTCACCTCAAAGCTCTCCCGGGAGGCCTGCTCGCCAGGCACATGCCCTTTGGAGACCAGGTTGTTTTACGCCGTTCTATTGTGT
Source organism: Scyliorhinus torazame (assembly GCF_047496885.1). Classification (NCBI taxonomy): domain Eukaryota; kingdom Metazoa; phylum Chordata; class Chondrichthyes; order Carcharhiniformes; family Scyliorhinidae; genus Scyliorhinus; species Scyliorhinus torazame. The sequence goes on from NC_092714.1 coordinate 1,590,846, forward strand.
CGCTGTGGATGTTTTTTTTAGATTGGGAATGATTCTGGTGTATGGGCTTGATAATGATATGTTAATTTATGATAATGATATGTTAATTTACTATAATGATGTTCCCAATGTTGGGAAATGCAGCCCGTCACCGACGTAAAACTCATCTATTGCCCATCCACAACTTCCCTCCATTTCAGAGGGCATTTCAGAGTCCATCACATTGCAGTGGGTCTGGAGTCACGTGTAGGCCAGACAGGGCAAGGACAGCAGATTTCCTTCCCTAAAGGACATGAGTGAACCAGATGGTGTTTTCCAACAATCAACAGTGGCTTCATTGTCACATTAGACGTTTAATTCCAGATTTTTAGTGAACTTAAGTTTCACCATCTGCTGTGGTGGGATACGAACCCAAGTCCCCAGATTTTGCTCTGGGTCTCTGGATGTCTAGTATAATGACAATACCATTGCTTCCCCTGCTCTCCAAAGAGATCAGTCCCAACTTCTCCAATGTTTATATGTAACTGAAGTTTTCCATCTCCTGGGACTATTTTTGTGAACTATTTCTTCACCCTCTCTAAAGCCTTCATATCATTCCGGATGTATGGTGTGCCCAAATGGGTGCAATGCCCCCATTCCCAGGTCAACATCCTGGGGGTTACCATTGACTAGAAACAGAACTGGACTATCCATATTAATACTGTGGCTACAAGAGCAGATCAGAGGCTGGGAATCCTGCAACGGGTAACTCACCGCCCGACTCCTCAAAGCCCATCCACCATCTACAAGGTTCACCCGGGAACCCCACCACCTGGAGGTTCCCCTCCAAGTCACTCCCCACCCTGACTTGGAAATATATCGCCGCTCCTTCACTGTCACTGGGACAACATCCTGGAACTCCCTCCCTAACAGCACAGTGGGTGTACCTACACCATGTAGACTGCAGCGGCTGAAGCGACAGCTCACTCCCACCTTCTCGGGCAACTAGAGACGGGCAATAAATGCTGGTCTAGCCACTGACTCCCACATCCCGTAAATTAATTTTTAAAATGTTGCAGCTGAGTCAATATTTTATGCAGATTTAACATAATTTCCTTGCTGTTGTCCTCTATGTACCTGTTGATAAAGTGGGGGAATGATGTCTGCTTTACTCACTGTGCTCTCCAAATATTGCTTGTTAATTCTGAAATTTATTATTGTGGAGAATGTCCCAAATGCATTCCAGAAACTCCATTGATTTTACTATCTCAGTTTATGTTCCATCTCAGTCATGTCAAACTTCAACTCTCTCATTTTAACCATACTATTACAGCGACGTAATTTTCTTAAATCCATATTTGTAAGGCCCCGACCCACCAAACTGTAAAACTCACTACAGTCCGAAGCACCACATATTTACCCAGACTATTTGGAGTCAGTCAGCTGGACAGCTGGTTGGTGATGCAGAGCGAAGCCAGCAGCGTGGGTTCAATTCCCGTACCGGCTGAGGTTATTCATGAAGTCCTCTTCTTTTGAACCTCGCCTGAGGTGTGGTGACCCTCGGGTTAAATTACCACCGGTCAGCTCTCCCCCCTCAAAGGGGAAAGCAGCCTGTGGTCACCTAGGACTGTGGCGATTTTCATTTCACGAATGTTTTATGTCCTTTATTATTCCTCATTTCGATCTATACTATATCCACTGACCGATCACATTTCCTTCTTTCCAATTGTAATTGGATCAATTACAATTCCACTGTCCTTTCTGAAGATCTTAGAGCCTGGAATATTTATCTGTGAATTTTGTGCAGTTTGTAACCGGTCTTGCTGCTACACTCTGTACCTTTAGCTGTACGTTTGCTTCTAACTCATTTGTTTTCTGTACGGAAAGCTACTTCACCTTACGGCTCTGAACAGTCCCTTGTCAGCATCATTGACGGGGTACTTTGGGATGTGCCACTATTAAGGGATTGGAGCCTGGGCAGTGGTGGCAGCTTAGTTCCCTGCAAGGTGCTGAGAAAATCAGGCAACATTTCATGGTCAATTCTGTCTGGTGACAGCCCATTGTGTTGGAGAGAATTTCACAATTTCTCGTGATACTGTTTCGAGCCCCTTGACCACTGGGTTGCTGATCAAGTTCCATTAGGGGCACAGGGCAGCACGGAAGCACAGTGGTTAGCACAGTTGCTTCACAGCTCCAGGGTCCCAGGTTCGATTCCCGGCTTGGGTCACTGTCTGTGCGGAGTCTGCACATTCTCCCCGTGTCTGCGTGGGTTTCCTCCGGGTGCTCCGGTTTCCTCCCACAGTCCAAAGATGTGCAGGTTAGGTGGATTGGCCATGATAAATTGCCCTTAGTGTCTAAAAAAGTTAATTGGGGTTACTGGGTTAAGGGGATGGGGTGGAGGAGGTGTGCGCTTGAGTGGGGTGCTCTTTCCAAGGGCCGGTGCAGACTCGATGGGCCAAATGGCCTCCTGCATCTATGAAATCTATTAACATTATGCTGCCTTGCCCACTAGGTATGTGCTCAGTTCCACAGCTCCTGAAGTAACGAAGTTTTCAGAGATAGAACCCATCTTTGAAATTGCTGAAGTCACAAATAGGCACACAAAGCGCTGGGCATTCAAAGCAGGGCTGGAAGAGATGAGCTTTGGTAACGGTTTCTCACAATGGGTCCCGCAGAATCGGGAGTGGATCTGCTTGATGTTTCCAGCACCGCCTGTTAATTTCAATTGTAATTAATCTGCTTTTGTCCTAGTTTTATTTAATTTGAAACTTTGTCTTTCAATTTAATTTTTTAATAAAACAACTCAGGACCCAGAGCAGGAATGTTTTTTGAAGGACAGTGATGATCGGAACAAAGCCAAATCCAGTGGTTTACTGAGCAGTCATGTTGTTGTGATCACGGAGAGAGGAAATGCACCAGCAGCAATCAGTTTCTTCGCAGCCCTGAGAATTCCTGTAAGTATCCGTTTATAATCAGGGTCATTCAATGGGGTGGGCCTCCTCCATTCTGGCATTGTGATACTGGCTCACTGTGAGATACACCTCAACCCGAGTTGTAACTCTTTACAAAGATACCATCAGGAAATTCAAACTCCTTTCCAGATCCTGATTCTTCTGGAAAGAACAAAGAGTTAACGTCACAGAACGATCAGAGAAGTTCAAAGGCTGAGTAATTATAAATGGGGGCATGTGTTAATTGTAATTTGGTAGCCCCACTTCCAACATTAGAATAATTCTAATACCAACATCTGAAATGGTGTTTATACTTGTAAGATGTCACCTTTCCTGCCGGGTCAGAGGAACAGATGGAGGCTTTCAGCCCCTCGCACCTGTTCCACTGCCACTCCATAGAATCTCTACAGTACACAAGGAGGCCATTCGGCCCATTGAGTCTGCACTGACCCTCTGAAAGAGCATCCTACCTAGGCCCAATCCCCCACCCTGTCCCCGTAACCCCCATCTAACCTTTGGACATTAAGGGGCAATTTATCATGGCCAATCCTCCTAACCTGCACATCTTTGGACTGTGGAGGAAACCCACACAGACAGTCACCCAAGGCCGAAATTGAACCGGGGTCCTTGGTGCTGTGAGGCAGCAGTGCTAACCACTGTTCCACCGTGTGAGGTAATAATGTCCAAACTCCATACTTCTAGCCCCATTTCCCTCAATACCATTGGATAACAAAGATCTATTCATCTCCGTTTTAGCATTTCCAGTTGATCTAACATCAGTTGCTGTTTGCAGAAGAGGATTACAAACTTTACCCCCTTTGCGCAGAGAAATATTTCCTCATTTCACTTTGCAGGGGTCTGATTCCAATTTTTTGACTAATCTCTAGTCCTTGGCTCAGCTGAAATAATCTCTGTGTCTTACCTAACTTCCCTTTAATATCTTAAAACGTTGAATTAAATCACTCCTTAATCTTTTCCATTTCAGTGAGTGCAACCCTAATTTGTGCAATCATTTCTCGTAATTTAACCTGTGGATCCCAGGTTTCATTCTGGTAAATCTACACTGCACTCCCTTCCCAGTCAATATGTCCTTCCCCAGGTAACAACACAGCAGGCCTGGCAACGTCTATGGAGAGAGAAAAAGTTAATGTTTCAGGTCCGAGATGGCTCACCTTCAGAAATATTGGACTAGAAGCATTAACTCTGTTTCTGTCTGCTCTCTGTAGTATTTTGCTTTAATCCTTCCAAGGTGTGTGCGTCGAGCTGCTCTCCGTACTCTGGGTGTTGTTTAACCAAGGCTTTGCGTAGCTGAAACGTGGCAGCAGCCCCATTGTATTCTAATAGAACATCGAACATCGAACAATACAGCGCAGTACAGGCCCTTCGGCCCACGATGTTGCACCGAAACAAAAGCCATCTAACCTACACTATGCCATTATCATCCATATGTTTATCCAATAAACTTTTAAATGCCCTCAATGTTGGCGAGTTCACTACTGTAGCAGGTAGGGCATTCCACGGCCTCACTACTCTTTGCGTAAAAATCCACGAACTATGAGGCCGTTGTTCCATTAGTCTTTTATATTGCTTTCTATACCTGTTTGTGATATTTTAATAATTTATCTACCTGGACCCCCCCCATCGTTTTAAACACCAGATGTTTCTAACTTTTCACCATTTTGAAAGTGCCCTATTCTCTCCCTTTTAGATCCAATTCGGTTAACCTACAGTCAAATTAAAATCCACTTTGCCACAGTTTAGCCCATTTAATCTGTTAAAATCTCTAACTTTATGGTTCCAACTTCACTTTTTGGACATGAAGGGGCAATTTATCATGGCCAATCCTCCTAACCTGCACATCTTTGGACTGTGGGAGGAAACCCACGCAGACACGCCACCTATCATTGTGTCAGGGAAGATGTGTCTTTGAATTCTATTATCTGAGTCGTTACTCGATACAATGAGTAGTTGAGGTCCCGATACACACCTTTGAGGGGCATACTACCAATTAGAGAACTTGCCCATTATTTCTACAAATATATAAAACAAAAAAGTGTGGCTAAGGTAAATATTGGTCCTTTAGAGGATGAGAAGGGAGATTTAATAATGGGAGATGAGGAAATGGCTGAGGAACTGAACAGGTTTTTTGGGTCGGTCTTCACAGTGGAAGACACAAATAACATGCCAGTGACTGATAGAAATGAGGCTATGACAGGTGAGGACCTTGAGAGGATAGTTATCACTAAGGAGGTAGTGATGGGCAAGCTAATGGGGCTAAAGGTAGACAAGTCTCCTGGCCCTGATGGAATGCATCCCAGAGTGCTAAAAGAGATGGCTAGGGAAATTGAAAATGCACTAGTGATAATTTACCAAAATTCACTAGACTCTGGGGTGGTCCCGGCGGATTGGAAATTAGCAAACGTGACACCACTGTTTAAAAAAGGAGTGAGTCATAAAGCGAGTAATTATCGGCCAGTGAGCTTAACTTCGGTAGTAGGGAAGATGCTGGAATCTATCATCAAGGAAGAAATAGCGAGGCATCTGGATGGAAATTGTCCCAGTGGACAGACGCAGTATGGGTTCATAAAGGTCAGGTCGTGCCTAACTAATTTACTGGAATATTTTGAGGACATTACCAATGCGGTAGATAACGGGGAGCCAATAGATGTGGTATATCTGGATTTCCAGAAAGCTTTTGACAAGGTGCCACACAAAAGGTTGCTGTATAAGATAAAGATGCATGGCATTAAGGGTAAAGTAGTAGCATGGATAGAGGATTGGTTAATTAATAGAAAGCAAAGAGTGGGGCTTAATGGGTGTTTCTCTGGCAATCAGTAGCTAGTGGTGTCCCTCAGGGATCAGTGTTGGGCGCACAACTGTTCACAATTTACATAGATGATTTGGAGTTGGGGACCAAGGGCAATGTGTCCAAGTTTGCAGACGACACTAAGATAAGTGGTAAAGCAAAAAGTGCAGAGGACACTGGAAGTCTGCAGAGGGATTTGGATAGGTTAAATGAATGGGCTAGGGTCTGGCAGATGAAATACAATGTTGACAAATGTGAGGTTATCCATTTTGGTAGGAATAACAGCAAAAGGGATTATTATTTAAATGATAAAATATTAAAACATGCTGCTGTGCAGAGAGACCTGGGTGTGCTAGTGCATGAATCGCAAAAAGTTGGTTTACAGGTGCACCAGGTGATTAAGAAGGCAAATGGAGTTTTGTCCTTCATTGTTAGAGGGATGGAGTTTAAGACTAGGGAGGTTATGCTGCAATTGTATAGGGTGTTGGTGAGGCCGCATCTGGAGTATTGTGTTCAGTTTTGGTCTCCTTACTTGAGAAAGGACGTACTGGCACTGGAGGGTGTGCTGCAGAGGAGATTCACTAGGTTAATCCCAGAGCTGAAGGGGTTGGATTACGAGGCGAGGTTGAGTAGACAGGGACTGTACTTGTTGGAATTTAGAAGGATGAGGGGGGATCTTATAGAAGCATATAAAATTATGAAGGGAATAGACAGGATAGATGCGGGCAGGTTGTTTCCACTGGCGTGTGAAAGCGGAACTAGGGGGCATAGCCTCAAAATAAGGGGAAGTAGATTTAGGACTGAGTTTAGGAGGAACTTCTTCACCCAAAGGGTTGTGAATCTATGGAATTCCTTGCCCAGTGAAGCAGTAGAGGCTCCTTCATTGAATGTTTTTAAGATAAAGATAGATAGTTTTTTGAAGAATAAAGAGATTAAGGGTTATGGTGTTCGGGCCGGAAAGTGGAGCTGAGTCCACAAAGATCAGCCATGATCTCATTGAATGGCGGAGCAGGCTCGAGGGGCCAGATGGCCTACTCCTGTTCCTAGTTCTTATGTTCTTAGATTCCGACTTTATAACCTGCCAGTCAGGCAATTTCCCACCCAGGACCATAACTTCCATGAGCTTCAATTTTAGCTCAGTTACTGATGCGGGACTGTATCAAATGCCTTCTGGAGGTCCATACAACAAAATAGACGTTTTCCACTCCACTATAGTCACCTCTTCAAAAATTCTGCTTTGTCTGGCATGATTTCCTCTTTTGGGACTAACTTTAGTTGTGTTGTAGTTCCACAGGGATTTCAGGCGTCATCATTTTTATAATTAATTTATGGGATGAGGCCAGCATTTATTCCCATCTCTAATTGCCGTTCATTGGGTGGTGGTGAGCTGCCTTCTTGAACCGCTGCAGTCCTTGTGACGCAGGTACACCCACTGTGCTGTTAGAGAGGGAGTTTGATGATTTTGACCCAGTGACAGTGAAGGAACGGCCGATATATTTCCAAGTCAGGGTGGTGAGTGACTTGGAGGGGAACCTCCAGGTGGTGGGGTTCCCAGGTATCTGCTGCTCTTGTCCTTCTAGATGGTGCTGGGTGTGGGTGCTGCCTCAGGAACCTTGGTGAGTTGCTGCAGTGCATCATGCAGATGGTACACACGGCTGTCACTGTGCGTCAGTGGTGGAGGCAGTAGATGTCTAAGATGATGGATGTGGTGCCAATCAAGCGGCTGCTTTGTCCTGGATGGTGTCGAGCTCCCTGAGTGTTGTTGGAGCTGCTCATCCAGGCAAGTGGAGAGTATTCCATCACACTCCTGACTTGTTCTTCACCTATTTCCCTGTAAATTGTGTATTTTTTAAATTTTTCGAATCTAGGGGCAATTTTGGCCAATCCACCTACCCTGCACATTTTTGGGTTGTGGGGGTGAGACCCACGCAGACACGGGGAGAATGTGCAAACTCCGCATGGGCAGTGACCCGGGGCTGGGACCTAACCCGGATCCTTGGTGCCGTGAGGCAGCAGTGCTAACCACTGCGCCACCCCTGTAAATTGTTCCTTTTTAAAGGGTGATTCAATTCCATTGAAGCTTTCAAATGAATCAGCTTCTACCAGCCTTTCAGGCAGGGCATTCCAAATTTATAATTCATTGTGGTGACACAAAAGGCTGCTCATTTCCCTCCTTGTCTCAGACCTGCTGCGATTGTCCAGTCTTTTCCTATTTTTGTGTCGACAGTTATTTGTCTGGTTGTGTTTTGCAGGGTGTGGTGGAATTCTCCTTGTGTCTGCTCTTTGCCAAACTGGTCAGTTACACATTCCTTTTCTGGCTTCCAATGTATCTTGCCAACAAAGGTAAGTAGCAATGTCTGAAACCAGTGCTGTGCTTGCAGTGGCTTGGGTTGTGTTGGAATTATTCCAAATTGCACTGATGTGTGTTTGATGCTGATTAAAAGTACAGCTCTTCCTTTAACAAAGGATATAACATTTGGAAGTGACAGCACCTTCCCTGATACAACAGCAACAGTCAGAGTGTATGACGGTGTACCGCACATTTAAAACTATAAAGTATGGCAGTGTGCCATGTGTTCCTTTTAATTTCCCTTTGTTCCCATTTCTTTTGTTTTATTTTATTATTTTTGGTCCGTTGATTCATAATATGAATGTGCCTTTAAGCAGTGGACGTAAGCGGAGGCAGCCTGCTAGCCAGGACAGTGTGTTCCAGGATAAAAGCAAATTACTGCAGATGCTGGAATGTGAAACAAGAACAGATATTACTGGAAAATCTCAGCACATCGGACAGCATCTGTGGAGAGAGAGAGGAGCTAACATTTCAAGTCTGGATGACTCTTTGTCAAAGAGTCTATGATTGGACCTGTTATGGGCCAGGGTTTAAAAACTCCTCTGTTATGAAGTCCACCTGACCTACAACCTTGGTGTTGAATTTGGCTTTGATGAACCCAAGAGCCTTCACTTCAGGTGTGATTCAACAGTCTTCCCAGACACTTTATCCAAAACAAGCTTTATTCTAAGAACTTAGTTAACATTTATATAAATACACAGCAATAATTTTTATCAATTATAAACATAAGGACCTCACAGAGCTGCAGTAATCTATGTATAACCCTTAATGAATTCCCCCTTAACTGTTCCAATTCAAAAACAAAATCCCATAAAACAAAAACCCCTTTTCAAGGGCGTGGCCCAGCACTCTGCATTCTCACTTGAATAAGACTGGCTTTCCCGGAGATTCTGACCCCGTCTCACCAGGTTCAAACCGGAAAGCAAACTATATCCAAAGCCACCACCAAGGTGATTTTTACTGGAACAGATATTTAAAATGAAACTAGAGAGAGACAGGCCAAAACACTTTCTCTTGTCTCAGTCCACAGCAGTCAAATGTGAAAGCGAAACCAAAAACCTCACACAGCCACAGCCCAGCTCCACCCACACAATTACATCACTGAAGCCATGTGATAAGACAAAAACCTTTCTTAAAGGGACACTCACATGACAACTATGATGTTGTGGCTATCACAGAAACGTGGTTAAAGGAAGGGCAGGATTGGCAGCTGAACGTTGGAGGATATAGATGCTTCAGGAGAGATAGAGGGGGATGTAAAAGGGGTGGGGGAGTAGCATTACTGGTTAAGGAAAATATTATAGCCGTCCTGCGGGAGGACACCTCGGAGGGCTCGACAATGTGGCAATCTGGGTAGAGCTCAGGAACAGGAAGGGGGAAATCACAATGTTAAGGGTTTATTACAGGCCCCCCAACTGTCAGCGAGTGATAGAGGAGCAGCTAGGTAGAGAGATTTTGGAAAGGTGCAAATATGGCGGTTGTTGTGGTAGGGAATTTTAATTTCCCCTAAATTGACTGGGACTCACTTAGTGCTGGGGGCTTGGATGGGGCAGAGTTTGTAAGTTGTATCCAGGAAGGCTTCTTTTTTTAAAAAAAAATCTTTTTACACCAGGAAGGCTTCTTGACGCAATATGTAGGTAGCCCAACTAGGGAAGGGGCAGTACTGGACCTGGTATTGGGGTGTGAGCCTGGACAGGCGGTTGAGGTTTCAGTCGGGGAACATTTTGGGAGTAGTGACCACAATTCCGTAGGTTTTAGGGTACTTTTGGATAAGGATGAGGGTAACCCTCGCGTTAAGGTGCTAAACTGGGGAAAGGCAAATTACGATAACATTAGGAATTGAAGAATTTGGATTGGGTGCGGCTGTTGGAAGGTAAATCAACATCGGACATGTGGGAATTTTTCAAGCAACAGTTGATTAGGATTCAGGAAAGTCACATTCCTGAGAGAACGAAGGGTAAGTATGGGAAATTTAGGGAGCCTTGAATAACGAGGGATATTGTGAACCTCATCAGAAAGAACAAGGAGGCTTTTGTATGGTCGAGAAGGGTGGGGACAGTCGAAACCCTTGAGGAGTATAAAGAAAGTAGGAAGGTACTAAAGCGGGAAATTAGGAGGGCTAGGAGGGATCATGAAAAGTCGTTGGCAAGTAGGATTAAGGTGAATACCAAAGCTTTTTATTCGTATGTAAAAAGCAAGAGGGTGGCCAGGGAAAGGATTGGACCACTTAACGACAGTGGGGGGAATCTATGTGTCGAGCCAGAGGAAATGGGCGAGGTACTAGATGAATACTTTACATCAAGGTTCACCAAAGAAAGTGACTTTGTGGAAATTGATTCTTGGGTCGGGTGTGTGGACAGTCTGGATCATGTTAACATCAAAAAGGAGGAGGTATTGGGTCGTTTAAAAGATATTAAGGTAGATAAGTCTCCTGGGCTGGATGGGATTTACCCCAGAATACTGAGGGAAGTAAGGGAGAAAACTACTGGGGTCTTGACTGACATCTTTGCATCCTCATTGGCTCCAGGTGAGACCCCAGAGGACTGGAGAATAACCAATGCGGTACCCCTGTTTAAGAAAGGTAGCAGGGATAATCCTGGAAACTATAGGCCGGTGAGCCTCACGTCGGTAGGAGGTAAATTATTGGAGAGAATTCTCAGGGACAGTATTTATGCCCATTTGGAAACAAATGGACTCATAAGTGATCGACAGCATGGTTTTGTGAAGGGGAGGTCGTGCCTCACTAACTTGATCGTGATTTTTGAGGAGGTCACAAAGGTGATTGATGAGGGCAGTGGATGTTGTTTACATGGACTTCAGTAAAGCCTTTGTCAAGGTGCCTTATGGCAGACAGGTACGAAAGGGTAGCAATAGAAGGGTGTTTTTCTGAATGGAAGTTTGTGACTGTGGTGTTCCACAGGGATCTGTGCTGGAGCCTCTGTTGTTTGTGGTGTACACAAACTATTTGGAGGAAAATATAGCTGATCAGATTAGTAAATTTGCGGATGACACCAAGGTTGGTGGAGTGGTAGATAGAACATAGAACATCCAGTGCAGAAGGAGGCCATTTGGTCCATCGTGTCTGCACCGGCCCATCGTGTCTGTAACGACCCACTTAAGCCCGCAATTCCACCCTATCCCCGTAACCCAATAACCCCTCATAACCATTTTGGACACTAAGGGCAATTTATAATGGCCAATCCACCTAACCTGCACGTCTTTGGACTGTGGGAGGAAACTGGAGCACCCGGAGGAAACCCTCACAGACACTGGGAGAACGTGCAGACTCCGCACAGGCAGTGACCCAGTGGGGAATCGAACCTGGGACCCTGGCGCTGTGAAGCCACAGTGCGAGCCACTGTGCTACCGTGCTGCCCATAATTAGTGTTGAGGATTGTCAGAGGATACAGCAGGACATAGATAGGTTGGAGACTTGGGCAAAGAAATGGCAAATGGAGTTTAATCCGGACAAATGTGAGGTAATGAATTTTGGTAGGTCTAACATAGAGGGGAAATATACCGTAAATGCACAACTCTTGGGAATATAGAAAGTCTGAGATCTCTGGGCGTGCAGGCCCACAGATGTTTGAAGGTGGCAACACAAGCGGACAAGGTAGTCAAGAAAGCATACGGAATGCTTGCCTTCATTGGACGGGGCATCGAGTATAAAAACTGGCAAGTCACGCTACAGTTGTATAGAACCTTGGTAAGGCCGCACTTGGAATATTGCGCACAATTCTGGTCGCCACACTACCAGAAGGATGTGGAGGCTATGGAGAGGGTGCAGAGGAGGTTTACCAGGATGTTGCCTAGTCTGGAGGGTGTGAGCTATGTGGAGAGGCTAAATAGACTCTAACTGTTTTCATTAGAAAGACAGAGGTTATGGGGCGACTTGATAGACGCCTACAAGATTATGAGGGGCGTGGACAGAGTGGATGGGCAGGCACTCTTTCCCAGGGTGGAGGGGTCAGTCACCTTGGGGCAGAGGTTTAAGGTCCGTGGAGCAAAGTTTAGAGGAGATGTGCGAGGCAGGTTTTTTACACAGAGGGTGGTGAGTGCCTGGAACGCGTTGCCAGGGGAGGCTGTGGAAGCAGATACATTAACGCCATTCAAAAGGCATCTTGACAAACACATGGATAGGATGGGTATAGAGGGACATGGCACAAGGAAGTGCTGAGGGTTTTGGCCAAGGGTGGTATCATGACCGATACAGGCTTGGAGGGCCGAAGGGCCTGTTCCTGTACTGTATTGTTCTTTTTTTATAAATTTAGAGTACGCAATTATTATTTCCAATTAAGGGGCGATTTAGCGTGGCCAATCCACCTATCCTGCACATCTTTTGGGTTGTGGGGGCGAAACCCACGCAGACACGGGGAGAATGTGCAAATTCCACACGGACAGTGACCCAGAGCCGGGATTCGAACCCGGGTCCTCAGCGCCGTAGGCAGCAGTGCTAACCACTGCACCACCGTGCTGCCCCTATGCTGTATTGTTCTTGTGCTGTATTGTTCTTTGTTAGAGCTGGAGAGAGCTGGAAAGAGGGTCCGAGCTGTACTGTTAATGGCAGGGGGAGGGGTGTTGAGTTGTGGGGCTGGATTCAGGATCTGTTTTTGGAGAGAATACAGACTCACCGGCACCGAGGGAATCTGAAGAACTGGCTTTGGAGGAAGTTGGTTCATAGAAACGTAGAAAATAGGTGCAGGAGTGGGCCATTCGGCCCTTCGAGTCTGCACCACCATTCAATGTGGTCAAGGCTGATCGTGCAAATTCAGTCTCCCACTCCCCCTTTCTCTCCATTCCCCTGGATCCCTTTAGCCGCAAGGGCCACGTCCAGCTGCCTCTTGAACATATCCAACGTACTGACCCCAACAGCTTTCTGTGGGAGAGAATTCCACAAGTTCACAGCTCTCTGAGAGAAGAAGTTCTTCCTCATCTCAGTCCTGAATGGCTGACCCCTTATTCCTAGGCTGTGACTCCTAGTTCTGGACGTTCCCAACATCCGGAACATTCTTCCCGCATCTCGCCTGTTCAGTCCCATCAGGATTTTCTATGTTTCTATGAGATCCCCTCTCATTCTTCTAAACTCCAGTCAGTACGAGCCCAGTCCATCCAGTCTTTCTTCATCTGTCAGTCCTGCCATCCCGGGAATTAGTCTGGTGAACCTTCGCTGGACACCCTCAATAGCAAGAATGTCCTTCCTCAAACTAGGAGACTAAAACTGCCACAATATGCAAGGTGTGGCCTCACCAAGGCCCCGTATAACTGCAGCAAGACATCCCTCCTCCTATACTCAAACCCTCTCACTATGAAGGCCAGCGTGCCATTAGCTTCCCTCACCGCCTGCTGTACCCGAATGCCAACCTTCAGCGACTGTTCCACCATCACACCCACGTCTCGTTACACTTCCCCTTTTTATAAACTGCCACCATTCAGATAATCTGCCTTCCTGTTATTTCCACCAAACTGGATAACCTCACATTTACCCACATTATATTGCATTTGCCAAGTATTTGCCCACTCAGCCAGCCTGCCCAAGTCGCCCTGCAGCCTCTTTGCATCCTCCTCAGCACGCACTGCCACCCAGCTTAGTGTCGTCTGCAAATTTGGAGATATTGCAATTCCATCGTCCAAATCATTAATGTATATTGTGAAGAGCTGGGCCCCCAGCACTGAACCCTGCGGTACTCCACTAGTCACTGTCAACCACTCTGAAAAGGACCCGTTTATTCCCACTCTTTGCTTCCTGTCTGCCAACCAGTTCTCTATCCTTGCCAATACATTTCCCCAATACGATGAGCTTTAATTTTGCTCACTAATCTCTTGTGTGGGACCTTGTCAAAAGCCTTTTGAAAGTCCAGATACACAACATCCACTGGTTCACCCTTGTCCACTCTACTGGTCATATCCTCAAAAACTTCCAGAAGATTTGTCGACCCTTTCGTGAATCCGTGTTGACTTGGACCGATCCTGTCCCCGCTTTTCAAATGCTCGGTTATTTTATCCTGAATAATTGACTCCAGCACTTTCTCCACCACCAATGTCAGGCTAACCGGTCTGTAATTGTCCGTTTTTTTTCAACCCCTCCTTTTTTCAAAAGTGGGGTTACGTTAGCTACCCTCCAATCCTTTGGAACTCTTCCAGAGTCTATAGAATTTTGGAAAATGATCACCCTATGCATCCACTATTTCTCGGGCCACTTCCTTAAGTACTCTGGGATGCAGAACACCAGGCCCTGGGGATTTAATCCCATCAATTTCCCCAACACAATTTCCTGAATAATAAAGATTTCCTTCAGTTCCTCCTTCATGCTAGACCCTCTGTCCCCTAGTATTTCCGGAAGGTTATTTGTGCCCTTAGTGCAGACAGATCCAAAGTATTTGTTCAACTGGTCTGCCATCTCTTTGTCGCCCATCATGAATTCCCCTGATTCTAACTGTGAGGGTCCTACATTTGTCTTCACCAGTCTTTTTCTCTTCACATATCTATAGAAGCTTTTGCAGTCAGTTTTTATGTTTTCTGCAAGCTTACCCTCCTTTCTATTTTCTCCTTCTGAATTAAACCCTTTGTCCTCCTCTGCTGAATTTTAAATTTCTCCCAGGCCTCGGGCTTGCTGCTCTTTCTGGCCAATTTATTTGCCTCCTCTTTGGGTTTAACACTCTCCCTGATTTCCCTGTTAGCCACGGTTCAGCCACCTTCCCCGTCTTACTCTGGAGTCAATTAGTGTTCTTTAAATTTCTGCCATTGCCTATCCACCGTCAACCCCTTAAGTGTCCTTTGCCAGCTTATTCTAGCCAATGCAAATTTCATACCTTCAAAATTAGCTTTCTTTAAGTTCAGACTTAACTGTGTCGCTCTCCATCTTGATGACGAATTCTACCATATTATGGTCACTCTTCCCTAAAAGATCTTGCACCGCCACATTGCTAATTAATCCTCTCCTTGCACAATAAGCAGTCTAGGATGGCCTGCTCTCTAGTTGTCGTGAAAACTATCCCTTACACATTCCAGGAAATCCTCCTCCATCGCACTGCTACCAGTTTGATTAGCCCAATCAATATGCAGATTGAAGTCGCCCTTAATAACTGCTGTACCCTTACTGCGCGCATCTCTAATTTCCTGTTTGATGCCACCCCCAACCTCACAACTACTGTTTGGTGGTCTGTACACAACTCTCATTAACGTTTTTGCCCTTTGGTGTTCCAGAGGGCTGGTGTTCCAGAGGGCACACAGATTCCACATCGTCCAGGCTAATGTCCTTCCTCACTATTGTGTTAATCTCCTCTTTAAGCAGCAATGCTGCCCCACCTTCCTTTCCTTTCCTTCTATCTTTCCTGAATATTGAATCTCCCTGGATGTTGTTCCCATCCTTGGTCACCCAGGAGCCAGGTCTCCATGATCCCAATTACATCATATCTGCTAATGATTGTCAGCGCAGTTAATTCATTAGACTTATTACAAATGCTCCTCGCATTAAGACACAGAGCCTTCAGGCTTCTTTTTTTGCCATTTATTGCCCTTTTAGAGTTATGATGTAATGTGGCCCTTTTTGATTTTTGTCTTTGGTTTCTCTGCCTTCCACCTTTCCCTTCACTGCCTTTTCTATCTGTCTCCACCTTACTTCCCTCTGACTTCCTGCATCGGTTCCCACCCACTGCCACATTAGTTTAAACCCTCCCCAACAACACTAGCAAACACTCCTCCTCAGACATTGGTTCCAGTCCTGCCCAGGTGCAGATGTTTGGTTTGTACTGGTCCCACCTCCCCCAGAACCGGTTCCAGTGCCCCTGGAATTTGATTCCTTCCATCTTGCACCATCCCTCAAGCCACATATTCATCTTATCTATCCTGACATTCCTACTCTGACTTGCACGTGGCACTGGTAGAAATCCTGAGATTATGACCTTTGAGGTCCTGCTTTTTAGTTTAACTCCTAACTCCCTAAATTCAGCTTGAAGGACTCATCCCGTCTTTTACCTATGTCGTTGGTGCCTATGTGCGCCCTGACAGCTGGCTGTTCACCCTCCACCCCCCCCCCCCCCCCCCCAGAATGTCCTGCAGCCGCTCCGAGACATCCTTGACCCTTGCACCAGGGAGGCAACATACCATCCTGGAGTCTCGATTGCGTCCGCAGAAAGGCCTGCCTGCTCCTTTAACAAGTGAATCCCCTATCACTATAGCTCCACCACTATTTTCCCTGCCCTCCTGCGCAGCAGAGCCAGCCACGGTGCCATGAACCTGGCTGTTGCTGCCTTCCCCTGGTGAGCCATCTCCCCCAACAGTATCCAAAACGGTTTATATCTGTTTTGAATGGAGATGACAGCAGGGGACCCCTGCACTGCCTTCCTACTCTCCCTCTGTCTGTCTGGCTGGCAATCTGTGGGTTGGCCAAGGACCGTCTTCTGGTTTCCAATAGCCAGTGATTGGTTCCTGCAGGATGCATCTGGGAGAGCTGGTCAGAAGTGACTGGATGTTGAAAGGAGATGGAACTTTCTCTCTGTTGAAGTAAAGGACTGTTTTATTGTTCTAATATCAGTGAGTGCCTGGCACATCTTTACTATATAGTTGAAATAATATTAGATCTACGAAGTAGACAGCCCTGCCAGAGAAAACCCTTTCAAGCTTTGAAGGAAGAAGCATCGAAGCCAAAGATTGCACTCTTGAAAGACTTTAACTGAAAACCATCCTAGTGGACCAGAGATTCTTTATCCTTTAACTTAATCATCACTTTTCCTCCCTCTCCACCACTCTTTCCCGCAGTGTTGTCTGTCTGCGTGCGTGCGTGCAGAGTGGGGACGAGTTGGAAAGGGAGGGTTGGGTAAGGGGTATTAGGTAGCCATTTACATTCTTGTCAGTTTAGTTATAGTGCTGTTAATTAACTGAAGGTATTTGTGATAAATTTACAAAGTTGGAGACTGCAATTTATTGCACTCAGCCAAGGTCCTCGGGTATTTTAAAAATATCATTTGAGTTCACCTGTGTTGAGACTCCAGGTAAAGTGGGGCTGGGATTGGTCAGGCCCTAGACCAGGGTGTTGTCCCACATGTATTTCTGTAAAGGGTTTCTGTGAGAAGCAGTAGGAAATAGTGAGAACCCTGTCAGTTTGAAATATTTTTCTGCCTTAACATTTAATTTACTTTGTTTTTACAGAACACTTTGATGCCAAAAAGGCTGGAGATGTTTCAACACTGTTTGACGTGGGTGGAATCATAGGTATGAGTTATCCCAATCACTCGAAGCATGACGATGTTATAACCTGTTAATTGTTGATGAAAGGAAGGAGAGCACCAGGTGCTTTCGCAAACTCCCAGTTGTTGCATAATCAGAGTTGGCAGAAGGCCCGGAGTTGAGGCTTTGTTTGGAGTGTTAGATGTTTACAGTGTTATATTAGCATGAGTCAGTGCAAGCTTGTCCAAGGTACGGCCCAGTGGCTGGATGCGGCTCACTAAGCCACTCTGGCAGACGCTCCGTGTCTCTGGCAGACGCTCCGTGTCTCTGGCAGACGCTCCGTGTCTCTGGCAGACGCTCCGTGTCTCTGGCAGACGCTCCGTGTCTCTGGCAGACGCTCCGTGTCTCTGGCAGACGCTCCGTGTCTCTGGCAGACGCTCCGTGTCTCTGGCAGACGCTCCGTGTCTCTGGCAGACGCTCCGTGTCTCTGGCAGACGCTCCGTGTCTCTGGCAGACGCTCCGTGTCTCTGGCAGACGCTCCGTGTCTCTGGCAGACGCTCCGTGTCTCTGGCAGACGCTCCGTGTCTCTGGCAGACGCTCCGTGTCTCTGGCAGACGCTCCGTGTCTCTGGCAGACGCTCCGTGTCTCTGGCAGACGCTCCGTGTCTCTGGCAGACGCTCCGTGTCTCTGGCAGACGCTCCGTGTCTCTGGCAGACGCTCCGTGTCTCTGGCAGACGCTCCGTGTCTCTGGCAGACGCTCCGTGTCTCTGGCAGACGCTCCGTGTCTCTGGCAGACGCTCCGTGTCTCTGGCAGACGCTCCGTGTCTCTGGCAGACGCTCCGTGTCTCTGGCAGACGCTCCGTGTCTCTGGCAGACGCTCCGTGTCTCTGGCAGACGCTCCGTGTCTCTGGCAGACGCTCCGTGTCTCTGGCAGACGCTCCGTGTCTCTGGCAGACGCTCCGTGTCTCTGGCAGACGCTCCGTGTCTCTGGCAGACGCTCCGTGTCTCTGGCAGACGCTCCGTGTCTCTGGCAGACGCTCCGTGTCTCTGGCAGACGCTCCGTGTCTCTGGCAGACGCTCCGTGTCTCTGGCAGACGCTCCGTGTCTCTGGCAGACGCTCCGTGTCTCTGGCAGACGCTCCGTGTCTCTGGCAGACGCTCCGTGTCTCTGGCAGACGCTCCGTGTCTCTGGCAGACGCTCCGTGTCTCTGGCAGACGCTCCGTGTCTCTGGCAGACGCTCCGTGTCTCTGGCAGACGCTCCGTGTCTCTGGCAGACGCTCCGTGTCTCTGGCAGACGCTCCGTGTCTCTGGCAGACGCTCCGCGTCTCTGGCAGACGCTCCGCGTCTCTGGCAGACGCTCCGCGTCTCTGGCAGACGCTCCGCGTCTCTGGCAGACGCTCCGCGTCTCTGGCAGACGCTCCGCGTCTCTGGCAGACGCTCCGCGTCTCTGGCAGACGCTCCGCGTCTCTGGCAGACGCTCCGCGTCTCTGGCAGACGCTCCGCGTCTCTCTGGCCTACATGTGACTCCAAACCCACAGCAATGTGGTATCTCTGAAATGCCATCTGACATGACTCAGTAACTACTCAGTTGAAGGCTTATTAGGGATGGACAATAATGCTGGCCCATCTAGCGATACCCACAACCTGTCAATGAAGTTTAAAAAACACTCACTGGCTAAACCGTTTTTCCACATGTTACTCCTTTTCAATCTGTGCCCTCTCGATCTCGATCCTTCGATTTGGATTTGTTTATTGTCACGTGTACCGAGGTACAGTGAAAAGCATTTTTCTGCGAGCAGCTCAACAGATCATTAAGTACATGAGAAGAAAAGGGAATAAAAGAAAATACATAATAGGGCAACACAACATATACAATGTAACTACATAAGCACCGGCATCGGGTGAAGCATACAGGGTGTAGTGTTAATGAAATCAGTCCATAAGAGGGTCATTTAGGAGTCTGGTGACAGTGGGGAAGAAGCTGTTTTTGAGTCTGTTTGTGCGTGTTCTCAGACTTCTGTATCTCCTGCCCGATGGAAGAAGTTGGAAGAGTGAGTAAGCCGGGTGGGAGGGATCTTTGATTATACTGCCCGCTTTCCCCAGGCAGCGGGAGGTGTAGATGGAGTCAATGGATGGGAGGCAGGTTCATGTGATGGACTGGGCGATGTTCACGACTCTCTGTAGTTTCTTGCGGTCCTGGGCCGAGCAGTTGCCATACCAGGCTGTGATGCAGCCCGATAGGATGCTTTCTATGGTGCACCAGTAAAGGTTGGTAAGAGTCAATGTGGACATGCCGAATTTCTTTGTTTCCTCAGGAAATATAGGCGCTGTTGTGCTTTCTTGGTGGTAGCGTCGACGTGGGTGGACCAGGACAGGTTTTGGAGATGTGCACCCCTAGGAATTTGAAACTTAACCATCTCCACCTCGGCCCCGTTGATGCTGACAGGGGTGTGTACAGTACTTTGCTTCCTGAAGTCAATTACCAGCTCTTTAGTTTTGCTGGCATTGAGGGAGAGATTGTTGTCACTGCATCACTCCACTGGGTACTCTTGCACCCCTGGGAATAGTTTTGTCCTATCTGACTTTCCAGACATGTCATAACCTGCATAGTTATGGCAATGATTAAACTCGCTGAATACGAGCACCCCCGTTGAACATAGAAACATAGAAAATAGGAGCAGGAGGAGGCCATTCGGCCCTTCGAGCCTGCTCCGTCATTCATTCTGACCACGGCTGATCATCAAGTTCAATACCCTGATCCTGCCTCTCTCTTCCCACCCCCCCATATCCCTTGACCCCTTTAGCCCCAAGAGCTATATCTAATTGCTTCTTGTGCAGCACAGTGGTGCAGTGGCTATCACTGCTGCCTCATGGCACCGAGGTCCCAGGTTCGATCCCGGCTCAGGGTCACTGTCCGTGTGGAGTTTGCACATTCTCCCCGTGTCTGCGTGGGTTTCGCCCCCACAACCCAAAGATGTGCAGGCTAGGTGGATTGGCCACACTAAATTGCCCCTTAATTGGAAAAAATTAATTAGGTACTCTAAATTTAGAAAAGAAAATCAAATTTCTTAAATCCAGGACAAAGGTTCGGCACAACATCGTGGGCCGAAGGGCCTGTTCTGTGCTGTATTTTCTATGTTCTATGTTTTTCTTCTTGAAATTGCACAACGTTTTGGCCTTAGCTACTTTCTGTGGTAGCAAATTCCACAGATTCACCGCTCTCTGGATGATGATATTCTCCTAACATCAGCCCTAAAAGGTATCCCCGTTTATCCCCAACAATAACCCCTAGTTCTGGACTCCCCCACCATCGGGAACATTCTTCCTGACTCTACCCTGTCTAATCCTGTTCGAATTTTGTACGTTTCTATGAGATCCCCCCTCACTCTTTTAAAAAAAATCTTTTTATTGGCATTTTCAAAATTTATAAACAGTTATGTACATTGTTGGCCGTGTTAATTTGCTGCATTATACAGAAAGGTTTGTTCCTCCCTTAACTTGTCCTATTTACACTCTGCCGCCGTCTGACTCGGCGCGTGGGCCCTCCCCCCTTTGTGTCCACCCCTGGTCATTTTTTTTGGGGGGGGGGGGGTTCCCCCTCTTTCTCTCCTCTTCCCTTCTCCCCTTTATTTTCTTCCCCCATCGACTTTGGCTGTGTTTCCCCTCTCTCCCACCTGGTTCCCATTTGTGTCAACAATTCACAATGGGTTCATGTCAACATTAGAGTTTTAATTCCAGAGATGTTATTGAGTTTTAATTCCACCATCTGCTGGGGTGGGATTGGAACCCGGGTCACAGATTTGTATCCTGGGTCCATGGATTACTGGTCCAGTGACAATACCACGATGCCTCCACCTCCCCAGAGGTCCGGGCAGCATCTTCCACCTTGGGAAAGATAAATACAAAATATTAACTTATTACCTTTACCAAGCCTCCTGCCTCCATGTGTAAGTCTCTGTTTTGATCTCGATTCCAGACTACTCCTTTCACCACCTCTTTCCTATTGGAATGCCGGTAGAAACTTTGGGATTTGTTTTCCTGCTGGCTGTCAGCCTGTTTACATACTCTCTCTTTGCTCCTCTTATTTGTTTTTCACTTCCCCTTTGAACCTGGTTCTGCATAGTATTATCCACTTGACACCTGTCAGAAACACACTTTCTTCTTTACCGTAATCTTTATATCTTTCGTCTCCAGAAGCTCTGGATTTGTTTCCCCTACTGTTCCCTTCTGAGAGCAGATACCTTTGTCACTATCCAGAGTATCTGTTCTTTGAAGGTACAAACAAACATAGCAATCAGGAGCGCCTCGAGTCTGTTCTGCTATTCAATTAAACCACGGCTGATCTGATTGTAACTTTAACCCCACATTCCTGCCGACCCCGATAAGCTTGCACTCCCTCTTCATCAAGAATCTATCTCGCCTTTGCCTCAAAAATATTCAAAACTCTGCTTCCACTGCCTTTTGTGGAAGAGAGTTCCAACGTCTCATACCCCTGAGAGAAACAAATTCTCATCTCTGTGCAAAATGAACAACTCCTTATTTATAAATATTTTTTATTCTCCTTTTTCACATTTTCTCCCAAATTTACACCCACCAACAATAAACAATAATCAGTAACAAATATGTCAATCCCCATAACAATAACAACGATCCCATCCTCCCACCAAACCCCAAACGTGAGCCCGCATGTTCACATAAACAAATGTCAAAAAGGAATCACGGATCACCCATAGTCACCATTAACACACACTGCCCCCTCCCCCCACACCCCCCACCCACCCCGCCCAACTAATGTTCGATGTTATCCAGTTCTTGAAAGTACATAATGAATAATGCCCATGAATTGTAGAACCCCTCCATCCTTCCCCTCAGTTCAAACTTAACCTTCTCAAGAGTGAAGAATTCCAACAGATCCCCCCGCCACGCCAGGGCACAGGGTGGGGAGGTTGCTCTCCAACCTGTCAGGATCCGCCTTCGGGCGATCAACGAGGCGAAGGCTATGATATCTGCCTCCGCACCCGTTTCCAACCCTGGCTGGTCCAACGCCCCGAATATGGCCTCCCGGGGGCCGGGTCTAGTTTCACGTGCACCATTTTAGAAATTACCCTAAACACCACCTTCCAGTAATCCTCCAGCTTTGGACAGAACCAAAACATATGAACGTGATGAGCGGGGGCCCCCCCGCAACGTTCACACACATCTTCTTCTACTCCTTCAAAGAATCGGCTCATCCTCGCCCTTGTGAGGTGTGCTCTGTATACCACCTTCAGCTGTATCAGCCCCAACCTCGCGCACGAGGTGGAGGCATTCACTCTCCGGAGCACCTCACACCAGAACCCCATCTCCATATCCTCTCCCAACTCGTCCTCCCACTTTGCTTTGATCCCTTCCAATGGTGCCTTCTCCTCTTCCAAAATAGCTCCGTAAACCGCTGACACAACCCCCTTCTCCAGTCCCCCCGTCGTCAGCACCTCCTCCAGCAATGTGGAGGTCGGCTCCACCGGGAAGCTCTATCTCCTTTCTGGCAAAATCTCGAACCTGCATGTCTCTAAACATTTCCCCCTGCTCCAGCCCATACTTCGCTTCCAGCTCCTTCAATCCTGCAAACCGACCCCAAAGAAACAAATCTTTTAGTGTAACCCCTTTTTTTAAACAGTGATCCCTGGTTCTAGATTGTCCCACAAGAGAAAACACCTGTGAACCGCATCCAACGCATTCACATTCTTCCTTAAATAGAGACCAAAACTGCACACAGTATTTGAGGTGTGGTCTCATCAATATCCTGTCTAACTGGAGCGTAGCCTTCCTGTTATATTACCCTGTGTAATATATGTTACTCTTTGCTTCTTATCAAGATGATCTTTAACGCGATGTTCATTAGCACTCGTAGTCTTCCAATTAAAGCAAATAATTTTTGAATACCTTTAACAAATAAACTGTGAGGTGTGTTCTCTCTCCAATACTTATACTAGATATTAAATAAACCAGATTGAATAAGAATACACTATGATTAACTACACCTGCAGTCTGAGCTTGCTCCCTCTACCTCTGGTCACTAGTCACGACTATACACACGAAGAGGCGGGGACTCGGTTTGAGTCTGTCTTTTATACCCCTTTCTAGTGCTGCCATCGAGTGATAACTTAGCTGCTATGTCTATACATTAACCCCTTGTATACATACACATATGCAGATCACTACACTTCCTACTTTTGTAATCAATTCCCATTGCAATAAACATTCTATTCACTTTCCTAATTACTTGCTGCAAGTGTATACCAGCCTTTTCTGATTCATTCACCAGGACCCCCAGATCCCTCTGCGTCTTGGAGCTGTGCAATCTCTCACCATTTAGAGAATAAACGTTTTTATTCTTCCTGCCAAAATAGATAATTTCACATTTTCCCATATTGTACTCCATTGTCCAGACCTTTACCCACTCACTGAACATATCTTAATCATAGAATTTACAGTTCAGAAGGAGGCCATTCGGCCCATCGAGTCTGCACCGGCCCTTGGAAAGAGCACCCTACACAAGCCCATGCCTCCACCCCATCCCCGTAACCCCACTTAATCTTTTTGGACACTAAGGGCAATTTATCACGGCCAATCCGCCTAACCTGCACATCTTTTGGGACTTGTGAGAGGAAACCGGAGCACCCAGAGGAAACCCAAGCCGACACGGGGAGAACGTGCAGACTCCGCACAGACAGTGACCCGAGGGAATAGAACCTGGGACCCTGGAGCTGTGAAGAAACTGTGCTAACCACTGTGCTACCATGCTGCCCTTTGTCCGCTTCACAATTTGTCCATATCTATGTCCCTTTGTCCTCTTCACAATTGAGTTCCCTAGCTATCAGTGTCGTCAACAAAATTAGCAACCATCCCTTCATCCCAGTCATTCATTTAAATTGTGAAAAGTTGAGGTCCCAGCAGTGATCCCTGTGGCCCGCTACTCGTCCATTCATCCAATGGTCAGCTACTGTTTTTCCAGCCAACCTTTGACTCTAATTTGTCTGGCCCGGATCCATTCTTACCCCATTGAAGTTGGCTCTTCTCCAGTTAATGATTCCCACTCTGGGTTGTTCTTTGTCGTTTTCCATAGTCCGCCTAAAACGTATGGTCACCACATTCCCAAGAACCAGGGCGAGCAATGCCTCCTTCCTCATTGGGCACTGCCAAATCACTGCTGCAGAACACAATCTCAGAACTCTCTCCCCCTCTGCCCTTTGGGAGCGGGGATATAAACAGCACGGTGACTGGGAGCGGGGAGTAAACAGCACAGTGACTGGGAGCGGGGATATAAACAGCACAGTGACTGGGAGCGGGGATATAAACAGCACAGTGACTGGGAGCGGGGATATAAACAGCACAGCGACTGGGAGCGGGGATATAAACAGCACAGCGACTGGGAGCGGGGATATAAACAGCACGGTGACTGGGAGCGGGGATATAAACAGCACGGTTACTGGGAGCGGGATATAAACAGCACAGTGACTGGGAGCGGGGATATAAACAGCACAGTGACTGGGAGCGGGGATATAAACAGCACAGAGACTGGGAGCGGGGATATAAACAGCACTGGGACTGGGAGCGGGGATATAAACAACACTGACTGGGAGCGGTGATATAAACAGCACAGTGACTGGGAGCGGGATGTAAACAGCACGGTGACTGGGAGCGGGGATATAAACAGCACAGTGACTGGGAGCGGGGATATAAACAGCACAGTGACTGGGAGCGGGGATATAAACAGCATAGCGACTGGGAGCGGGGATATAAACAGCACAGCGACTGGGAGCGGGGATATAAACAGCACAGCGACTGGGAGCGGGGATATAAACAGCACAGCGACTGGGAGCGGGGATATAAACAGCACAGTGACTGGGAGCGGGGTATAAACAGCAGTGACTGGGAGCGGGGATATAAACAGCACAGTGACTCGGAGCGGGGATATAAACAGCACAGTGACTGGGAGCGGGGATATAAACAGCACAGTGACTGGGAGCGGGGATATAAACAGCACAGCGACTGGGAGCGGGGATATAAACAGCACAGCGACTGGGAGCGGGGATATAAACAGCACACTGACTGGGAGCGGGGATATAAACAGCACGGTGACTGGGAGCGGGGATATAAACAGCACGGTGACTGGGAGCGGGGATATAAACAGCACGGTGACTGGGAGCGGGGATATAAACAGCACGGTGACTGGGAGCGGGGATATAAACAGCACGGTGACTGGGAGCGGGGATATAAACAGCACGGTGACTGGGAGCGGGGATATAAACAGCACGGTGACTGGGAGCGGGGATATAAACAGCACAGTGACTGGGAGCGGGGATATAAACAGGACCGAGACTGGGATCGGGGATATAAACAGCACAGTGACTGGGAGCGGGGATATAAACAGGACAGAGACTGGGATCGGGGATATAAACAGCGCGGTGACTGGGAGCGGGGATATGAACAGCACGGTGACTGGGAGCGGGGATATAAACAGGACAGAGACTGGGATCGGGGATATAAACAGCGCGGTGACTGGGAGCGGGGATATGAACAGCACGGTGACTGGGAGCGGGATATAAACAGCACGGTGACTGGGAGCGGGGATATAAACAGCACAGTGACTGGGAGCGGGGATATAAACAGCACAGTGACTGGGATCGGGGATATAAACAGCACAGTGACTGGGAGCGGGGATATAAACAGCACAGTGACTGGGATCGGGGATATAAACAGCACGGTGACTGGGAGCGGGGATATAAACAGCACGGTGACTGGGAGCGGGATATAAACAGCACGGTGACTGGGAGCGGGGATATAAACAGCACAGTGACTGGGATCGGGGATATAAACAGCACGGTGACTGGGAGCGGGGATATAAACAGCACGGTGACTGGGAGCGGGGATATAAACAGCACGGTGACTGGGAGCGGGGATATAAACAGCACAGTGACTGGGATCGGGGATATAAACAGCACGGTGACTGGGAGCGGGGATATAAACAGCACGGTGACTGGGAGCGGGATATAAACAGCACGGTGACTGGGAGCGGGGATATAAACAGCACAGTGACTGGGAGCGGGGATATAAACAGCACAGTGACTGGGATCGGGGATATAAACAGCACGGTGACTGGGAGCGGGGATATAAACAGCACGGTGACTGGGAGCGGGGATATAAACAGCACGGTGACTGGGAGCGGGGATATAAACAGCACGGTGACTGGGAGCGGGGATATAAACAGCACGGTGACTGGGAGCGGGGATATAAACAGCACGGTGACTGGGAGCGGGGATATAAACAGCACAGTGACTGGGAGCGGGGATATAAACAGGACCGAGACTGGGATCGGGGATATAAACAGCACAGTGACTGGGAGCGGGGATATAAACAGGACAGAGACTGGGATCGGGGATATAAACAGCGCGGTGACTGGGAGCGGGGATATAAACAGCATAGTGACTGGGAGCGGGGATATAAACAGCATAGTGACTGGTAGCGGGGATATAAACAGCACGGTGACTGGGAGCGGGGATATAAACAACACAGTGACTGGGAGCGGGGATATAAACAGCACAGTGACTGCGAGCGGGGATATAAACAGCATAGTGACTGGGAGCGGGGATATAAACAGCACAGTGACTGGGAGCGGGGATATAAACAGCACAGAGACTGGGAGCGGGGATATAAACAGCATAGTGACTGGGAGCGGGGATATAAACAGCACAGTGACTGGGAGCGGGGATATAAACAGCACAGCGACTGGGAGCGGGGATATAAACAGCACAGTGACTGGGAACGGGAATATAAACAGCACAGTGACTGGGAGCGGGGATATAAACAGCACAGCGACTGGGAGCGGGGATATAAACAACACTGACTGGGAGCGGGGATATAAACAGCACAGTGACTGGGAGCGGGGATATAAACAGCACAGCGACTGGGAGCGGGGATATAAACAGCACAGCGACTGGGAGCGGGGATATAAACAGCACGGCGACTGGGAGCGGGGATATAAACAGCACGGTGACTGGGAGCGGGATATAAACAGCACAGTGACTGGGAGTGGGGATATAAACAGCACAGTGACTGGGAGCGGGGATATAAACAGCACAGTGACTGGGAGCGGAGATATAAACAGCACAGTGACTGGGAGCGGGGATATAAACAGCACAGCGACTGGGAGCGGGGATATAAACAGCACAGCGACTGGGAGCGGGGATATAAACAGCACAGCGACTGGGAGCGGGGATATAAACAGCACAGTGACTGGGAGCGGGATATAAACAGCACAGTGACTGGGAGTGGGGATATAAACAGCACAGTGACTGGGAGCGGGGATATAAACAGCACAGTGACTGGGAGCGGGGATATAAACAGCACAGTGACTGGGAGCGGGGATATAAACAGCACAGCGACTGGGAGCGGGGATATAAACAGCACAGCGACTGGGAGCGGGGATATAAACAGCACAGCGACTGGGAGCGGGGATATAAACAGCACGGTGACTGGGAGCGGGGATATAAACAGCACAGCGACTGGGAGCGGGGATATAAACAGCACGGTGACTGGGAGCGGGATATAAACAGCACGGTGACTGGGAGCGGGGATATAAACAGCACAGTGACTGGGAGCGGGGATATAAACAGCACAGTGACTGGGAGTGGGGATATAAACAGCACAGTGACTGGGAGCGGGGATATAAACAGCACAGAGACTGGGAGCGGGGATATAAACAGCACAGAGACTTGGAGCGGGATATAAACAGCACAGTGACTGGGAGCGGGGATATAAACAGCACAGTGACTGGGAGTGGGGATATAAACTGCACAGTGACTGGGAGCGGGGATATAAACAGCACAGTGACTGGGAGCGGGGATATAAACAGCACAGTGACTGGGAGTGGGGATATAAACAGCACAGACTAGGAGCGGGGATATCAACTGCACAGTGACTGGGAGCGGGGATATAAACAGCACAGTGACTGGGAGCGGGGATATGAACAGCAGTGTGACTGGGAGCGGGGATATAAACAGCACAGTGACTGGGAGTGGGGATATAAATAGCACTGACTAGGAGCGGGGATATCAACTGCACAGAGACTGGGAGCGGGGATATAAACAGCACTGTGACTGGGAGCGGGGATATGAACAGCAGTGTGACGGAGCGGGGATATAAACAGCACAGTGACTGGGAGCGGGGATATAAACAGCACAGTGACTGGGAGCGGGATATAAACAGCACAGTGACTGGGAGCGGGGATATAAACAGCACGGTGACTGGGAGCGGGGATATAAACAGCACGGTGACTGGGAGCGGGGATATAAACAGCACGGTGACTGGGAGCGGGGATATAAACAGCACGGTGACTGGGAGCGGGGATATAAACAGCACAGTGACTGGGAGCGGGGATATAAACAGCACAGTGACTGGGAGCGGGGATATAAACAGCACAGTGACTGGGAGCGGGGATATAAACAGCACAGTGACTGGGAGCGGGGATATAAACAGCACAGTGACTGGGAGCGGGGATATAAACAGCACAGTGACTGAGATCGGGGATATAAACAGCTCAGTGACTGGGAGCGGGGATATAAACAGCACAGTGACTGTGAGCGGGGATATAAACAGCACAGTGACTGGGAGCGGGATATAAACAGCACAGTGACTGGGAGCGGGGATATAAACAGCACAGTGACTGGGAGCGGGATATAAACAGCACGGTGACTGGGAGCGGGGATATAAACAGCACAGCGACTGGGAGCGGGGATATAAACAGCACAGTGACTGGGAGCGGGGATATAAACAGCACAGTGACTGGGAGCGGGATATAAACAGCACTGTGACTGGGAGCGGGGATATAAACAGCACAGTGACTGGGAGCGGGATATAAACAGCACTGTGACTGGGAGCGGGGATATAAACAGCACGGTGACTGGGAGCGGGGATATAAACAGCACAGTGACTGGGAGCGGGTTATAAACAGCACAGTGACTGGGAGCGGGAATATAAACAGCACGGTGACTGGGAGCGGGGATATAAACAGCACAGTGACAGGGAGCGGGGATATCAACAGCACGGCGACTGGGAGCGGGGATATAAACAGCACAGTGACTGGGAGCGGGGATATAAACAGCACAGTGACTGGGAGCGGGATATAAACAGCACAGTAACTGGGAGCGGGGATATATACAGCACAGTGACTGGGAGCGGGGATATAAACAGCACAGTGACTGGGAGTGGGGATTTAAACAGCAGTGTCTGGGAGCGGGGATATAAACAGCACAGTGACTGAGACCGGGGATATGAACAGCACAGTGACTGGGAGCGGGATATAAACAGCACAGTGACTGGGAGCGGGGATATAAACAGCGCAGTGACTGGGAGCGGGGATATAAACAGCACAGTGACTGGGAGCGGGGATATAAACAGCACAGTGACTGGGAGCGGGGATATAAACAGCACAGAGACTGGGAGCGGGATATAAACAGCTCAGTGACTGGGAGCGGGGATATAAACAACCCAGTGACTGGGAGCGGGGATATAAACAGCACAGTGACTGGGAGCGGGGATATAAACAGCACTGTGACTGGGAGCGGGGATATGAACAGCACAGTGACTTGGAGCGGGGATATAAACAACCCAGTGACTGGGAGCGGGGATATAAACAGCACAGTGACTGGGAGCGGGGATATAAACAGCACTGTGACTGGGAGCGGGGATATGAACAGCACAGTGACTGGGAGCGGGGATATAAACAGCACAGTGACTGGGAGCGGGGATATAAACAGCACAGCGACTGGGAGCGGGGATATAAACAGCACAGTGACTGGGAGCGGGGATATAAACAACCCAGTGACTGGGAGCGGGGATATAAACAGCACAGTGACTGGGAGCGGGATATAAACAGCACAGTGACTGGGAGCGGGGATATGAACAACCCAGTGACTGGGAGCGGGGATATAAACAGCACAGTGACTGGGAGCGGGATATAAACAGCACAGTGACTGAGACCGGGGATATGAACAGCACAGTGACTGGGAGCGGGGATATAAACAGCACAGTGACTGAGACCGGGGATATGAACAGCACAGTGACTGGGTGCGGGGATATAAACAGCACCGTGACTGGGAGTGGGGATATAAACAGCACAGTGACTGGGAGCGGGGATATAAACAGCACAGTGCCTGGGAGCGGGATATAAACAGCACAGCGACTGGGAGCGGGGATATAAACAGTGGGCAGCACGGTAGCCTTGTGGATAGCACAATTGCTTCACAGCTCCAGGGTCCCAGGTTCGATTCCAGCTTGGGTCACTGTCTGTGCGGAGTCTGCACATCCTCCCCGTGTGTTCGTGGGTTTCCTCCGGGTGCTCCGGTTTCCTCCCACAGTCCAAAGATGTGCAGGTTAGGTGGATTGGCCATGATAAATTGCCCTTAGTGTCCAAAATTGCCCTTAGTGTTGGGTGGGGATACTGGGTTCTGGGGATAGGGTGGCGGTATTGGCCTTGGGTAGGGTGCTCTTTCCAAGAGCCGGTGCAGACTCGATGGGCTGAATGGCCTCCTTCTGCACTGTAAAATCTATGAAAACAGCACAGTGACTGGGAACGGGATATAAACAGCACGGTGGCTGGGAGCGGGGATATGAATAGCACGGTGGCTGGGAGCGGGGATATAAACAGCACAGTGACTGGGAGCGGGGATATAAACAGCACGGTGACTGGGAGCGGGGATATAAACAGCACGGTGACTGGGAGCGGGGATATAAACACACAGTGACTGGGAGCGGGGATATAAACAGCACAGTGACTGGGAGCGGGGATATAAATAGCACGGTGGCTGGGAGCGGGGATATAAATAGCACGGTGACTGGGAGCGGGGATATAAACAGCACAGTGACTGGGAGCGGGGATATAAACAGCACTGTGACTGGGAGCGGGGATATAAACAGCACAGTGACTGGGAGCGGGGATATAAACAGCACTGTGACTGGGAGCGGGGATATAAACAGCACAGTGACTGGGAGCGGGGATATAAACAGCAGTGTGACGGAGCGGGGATATAAACAGCACAGCGACTGGGAGCGGGGATATAAACAGCACAGTGACTGGGAGCGGGGATATAAACAGCACGGTGACTGGGAGCGGGGATATAAACAGCACAGTGACTGGGAGCGGGGATATAAACAGCACAGTGACTGGGAGCGGGGATATAAACAGCACAGAGACTGGGAGCGGGATATAAACAGCACAGTGACTGGGAGCGGGGATATAAACAGCACAGAGACTGGGAGCGGGATATAAACAGCACAGTGACTGGGAGCGGGGATATAAACAGCACGGTGACTGGGAGCGGGGATATAAACAGCACAGCGACTGGGAGCGGGGATATAAACAGCACAGTGACTGGGAGCGGGGATATAAACAGCACAGTGACTGGGAGCGGGGATATAAACAGCACGGTGACTGGGAGCGGGGATATAAACAGCACAGTGACTGGGAGCGGGGATATAAACAGCACAGTGACTGGGAGCGGGGATATGAACAGCACGGTGACTGGGAGCGGGGTTATAAACAGCACGGTGACTGGGAGCGGGGATATAAACAGCACAGTGACTGGGAGCGGGGATATAAACAGCACGGTGACTGGGAGCGGGATATAAACAGCACGGTGACTGGGAGCGGGATATAAACAGCACAGTGACTGGGAGCAGGGATATAAACAGCACAGTGACTGGGAGCGGGGATATAAACAGCACGGTGACTGGGAGCGGGATATAAACAGCACAGTGACTGGGATCGGGGATATAAACAGCACAGTGACTGGGAGCGGGGATATAAACAGCACAGTGACTGGGAGCGGGGATATAAACAGCACGGTGACTGGGAGCGGGGATATAAACAGCACAGTGACTGGGAGCGGGGATATAAACAGCACGGTGACTGGGAGCGGGGATATGAACAGCACGGTGACTGGGAGCGGGGTTATAAACAGCACGGTGACTGGGAGCGGGGATATAAACAGCACAGTGACTGGGAGCGGGGATATAAACAGCACGGTGACTGGGAGCGGGATATAAACAGCACGGTGACTGGGAGCGGGATATAAACAGCACAGTGACTGGGAGCGGGGATATAAACAGCACAGTGACTGGGAGCGGGGATATAAACAGCACGGTGACTGGGAGCGGGATATAAACAGCACAGTGACTGGGAGCGGGGATATAAACAGCACGGTGCCTGGGAGCGGGGATATAAACAGCACAGTGACTGGGAGCGGGGATATAAACAGCACAGCGACTGGGAGCGGGGATATAAACAGCACAGAGACTGGGAGCGGGGATATAAACAGCGCAGCGACTGGGAGCGGGAATATAAACAGCGGGGATATAAACAGCACGGTGACTGGGAGCGGGGATATAAACAGCACAGTGACTGGGAGCGGGGATATAAACAGCACGGTGACTGGGAGCGGGTATACAAAACAGCAAAGTGACTGGGAGCGGGGATATAAACAGCACAGTGACTGGGAGCGGGGATATAAACAGCACAGTGACTGGGAGCGGGGATATAAACAGCACAGTGACTGGGAGCGGGATATAAACAGCACAGTGACTGGGAGCGGGATATAAACAGCACAGTGACTGGGAGCGGGATATAAACAGCACGGTGACTGGGAGCGGGGATATAAACAGCACAGTGACTGGGAGCGGGGATATAAACAGCACAGTGACTGGGAGCGGGATATAAACAGCACAGTGACTGGGAGCGGGGATATAAACAGCACAGTGACTGGGATCGGGGATACAAAACAGCACAGTGACTGGGATCGGGGATATAAACAGCACAGTGACTGGGATCGGGGATATAAACAGCACAGTGACTGGGAGCGGGATATAAACAGCACGGTGACTGGGAGCGGGGATATAAACAGCACAGTGACTGGGAGCAGGGATATAAACAGCACAGTGACTGGGATCGGGGATATAAACAGCACAGTGACTGGGAGCGGGATATAAACAGCACAGTGACTGGGAGCGGGGATACAAAACAGCACAGTGACTGGGATCGGGGATATAAACAGCACAGTGACTGGGAGCGGGGATATAAACAGCACAGTGACTGGGAGCGGGGATATAAACAGCACAGTGACTGGGAGCGGGATATAAACAGCACTGACTTGGAGCGGGATATAAACAGCACAGTGACTGGGAGCGGGGTTATAAACAGCACAGTGACTGGGAGCGGGGATATAAACAGCACAGTGACTGGGAGCGGGGATATAAACAGCACAGTGACTGGGAGCGGGGATATAAACAGCACGGTGACTGGGAGCGGGTATACAAAACAGCAAAGTGACTGGGAGCGGGGATATAAACAGCACAGTGACTGGGAGCGGGGATATAAACAGCACAGTGACTGGGAGCGGGATATAAACAACACAGTGACTTGGAGCGGGGATATAAACACACAGTGACTGGGAGCGGGGATATAAACAGCGCAGTGACTGGGAGCGGGGATATAAACAGCGCAGTGACTGGGAGCGGGGATATAAACAGCACAGCGACTGGGAGCGGGGATATAAACAGCACAGCGACTGGGAGCGGGGATATAAACAGCACAGTGACTGGGAGCGGGATATAAACAGCACAGTGACTGGGAGCGGGATATAAACAGCACGGTGACTGGGAGCGGGATATAAACAGCACGGTGACTGGGAGCGGGATATAAACAGCACGGTGACTGGGAGCGGGGATATAAACAGCACGGTGACTGGGAGCGGGGATATAAACAGCTCGGTGACAGGGAGCGGGGATATAAACAGCACGGTGACTGGGAGCGGGGATATAAACAGCACGGTGACTTGGAGCGGGGATATAAACAGCACAGTGACTGGGAGCGGGGATATAAACAGCACGGTGACTGGGAGCGGGGATATAAACAGCACAGTGACTGGGAGCGGGATATAAACAGCACAGTGACTGGGAGCGGGATATAAACAGCACGGTGAATGGGAGCGGGGATATAAACAGCACACTGACTGGGAGCGGGATATAAACAACCCAGTGACTGGGAGCGGGGATATAAACAGCACAGTGACTGGGAGCGGGGATATAAACAGCACAGTGACTGGGAGTGGGGATATAAACAGCACAGTGACTGGGAGCGGGGATATAAACAGCACAGTGTCTGGGAGCGGGGATATAAACAGCACAGTGACTGGGAGCGGGGATATAAACAGCACAGTGACTGGGAGCGGGAATATAAACAGCTCAGTGACTGGGAGCGGGGATATAAACAGCACAGTGACTGGGAGCGGGGATATAAACAGCACAGTGACTGGGAGCGGGGATATAAACAGCACAGCGACTGGGAGCGGGGATATAAACAGCACAGTGACTGGGAGCGGGGATATAAACAGCATAGTGACTGGGAGCGGGGATATAAACAGCATAGTGACTGGGAGCGGGGATATAAACAGCACAGCGACTGGGAGCGGGGATATAAACAGCACAGTGACTGGGAGCGGGGATATAAACAGCACACTGACTGGGAGCGGGATATAAACAGCACACTGACTGGGAGCGGGGATATAAACAGCACAGTGACTGGGAGCGGGGATATAAACAGCACAGTGACTGGGAGCGGGATATAAACAGCACGGTGACTGGGAGCGGGGATATAAACAGCACAGCGACTGGGAGCGGGGATATAAACAGCACAGTGACTGGGAGCGGGGATATAAACAGCACAGTGACTGGGAGCGGGATATAAACAGCACTGTGACTGGGAGCGGGGATATAAACAGCACAGTGACTGGGAGTGGGGATATAAACAGCACAGTGACTGGGAGCGGGATAAAAACAGCACTGTGACTGGGAGCGGGGATATAAACAGCACGGTGACTGGGAGCTGGGATATAAACAGCACAGTGACTGGGAGCGGGATATAAACAGCACAGTGACTGGGAGCGGGAATATAAACAGCACAGTGACTGGGAGCGGGGATATAAACAGCACGGCGACTGGGAGCGGGGATATAAACAGCACGGTGACTGGGAGCGGGATATAAACAGCACAGTGACTGGGAGCGGGAATATAAACAGCACAGTGACTGGGAGCGGGATATAAACAGCACGGTGACTGGGAGCGGGGATATAAACAGCACAGAGACTGGGAGCGGGGATATAAACAGCACGGTGACTGGGAGCGGGGATATCAACAGCACGGCGACTGGGAGCGGGGATATAAACAGCACAGTGACTGGGAGCGGGGATATAAACAGCACAGTGACTGGGAGCGGGATATAAACAGCACAGTAACTGGGAGCGGGGATATATACAGCACAGTGACTGGGAGCGGGGATATAAACAGCACAGTGACTGGGAGTGGGGATTTAAACAGCAGTGTCTGGGAGCGGGGATATCAACAGCACAGTGACTGAGACCGGGGATATGAACAGCACAGTGACTGGGAGCGGGATATAAACAGCACAGTGACTGGGAGCGGGGATATAAACAGCACAGTGACTGAGACCGGGGATATGAACAGCACAGTGACTGAGACCGGGGATATGAACAGCACACTGACTGGGAGCGGGATATAAACAGCACAGTGACTGGGAGTGGGGATTTAAACAGCAGTGTCTGGGAGCGGGGATATAAACAGCACAGTGACTGGGAGCGGGGATATAAACAGCACAGTGACTGGGAGCGGGGATATAAACAGCGCAGTGACTGGGAGCGGGGATATAAACAGCACAGTGACTGGGAGCGGGGATATAAACAGCACAGTGACTGGGAGCGGGGATATAAACAGCACAGAGACTGGGAGCGGGATATAAACAGCACAGTGACTGGGATCGGGGATATAAACAGCACGGTGACTGGGAGCGGGGATATAAACAGCACGGTGACTGGGAGCGGGGATATAAACAGCACAGTGTCTGGGAGCGGGATATAAACAGCACAGTGACTGGGAGCGGGGATATAAACAGCACAGTGACTGGGAGCGGGGATACAAAACAGCACAGTGACTGGGATCGGGGATATAAACAGCACAGTGACTGGGATCGGGGATATAAACAGCACAGTGACTGGGAGCGGGGATATAAACAGCACAGTGACTGGGAGCGGGGATATAAACAGCACAGTGACTGGGAGCGGGGATATAAACAGCACAGTGACTGGGAGCGGGATATAAACAGCACAGTGACTGAGACCGGGGATATGAACAGCACAGTGACTGGGAGCGGGGATATAAACAGCACAGTGACTGAGACCGGGGATATGAACAGCACAGTGACTGGGTGCGGGGATATAAACAGCACCGTGACTGGGAGTGGGGATATAAACAGCACAGTGACTGGGAGCGGGGATATAAACAGCACAGTGACTGGGAGCGGGGATATAAACAGCACAGCGACTGGGAGCGGGGATATAAACAGTGGGCAGCACGGTAGCCTTGTGGATAGCACAATTGCTTCACAGCTCCTGGGTCCCAGGTTCGATTCCAGCTTGGGTCACTGTCTGTGCGGAGTCTGCACATCCTCCCCGTGTGTTCGTGGGTTTCCTCCGGGTGCTCCGGTTTCCTCCCACAGTCCAAAGATGTGCAGGTTAGGTGGATTGGCCATGATAAATTGCCCTTAGTGTCCAAAATTGCCCTTAGTGTTGGGTGGGGATACTGGGTTCTGGGGATAGGGTGGCGGTATTGGCCTTGGGTAGGGTGCTCTTTCCAAGAGCCGGTGCAGACTCGATGGGCTGAATGGCCTCCTTCTGCACTGTAAAATCTATGAAAACAGCACAGTGACTGGGAACGGGATATAAACAGCACGGTGGCTGGGAGCGGGGATATAAATAGCACGGTGGCTGGGAGCGGGGATATAAACAGCACAGTGACTGGGAGCGGGGATATAAACAGCACGGTGACTGGGAGCGGGGATATAAACAGCACGGTGACTGGGAGCGGGGATATAAACACACAGTGACTGGGAGCGGAGATATAAACAGCACAGTGACTGGGAGCGGGGATATAAATAGCACGGTGGCTGGGAGCGGGGATATAAATAGCACGGTGACTGGGAGCGGGGATATAAACAGCACAGTGACTGGGAGCGGGGATATAAACAGCACTGTGACTGGGAGCGGGGATATAAACAGCACAGTGACTGGGAGCGGGGATATAAACAGCACTGTGACTGGGAGCGGGGATATAAACAGCACAGTGACTGGGAGCGGGGATATAAACAGCAGTGTGACGGAGCGGGGATATAAACAGCACAGCGACTGGGAGCGGGGATATAAACAGCACAGTGACTGGGAGCGGGGATATAAACAGCACGGTGACTGGGAGCGGGGATATAAACAGCACAGTGACTGGGAGCGGGGATATAAACAGCACAGTGACTGGGAGCGGGGATATAAACAGCACAGAGACTGGGAGCGGGATATAAACAGCACAGTGACTGGGAGCGGGGATATAAACAGCACAGAGACTGGGAGCGGGATATCAACAGCACAGTGACTGGGAGCGGGGATATAAACAGCACGGTGACTGGGAGCGGGGATATAAACAGCACAGCGACTGGGAGCGGGGATATAAACAGCACAGTGACTGGGAGCGGGGATATGAACAGCACGGTGACTGGGAGCGGGGTTATAAACAGCACGGTGACTGGGAGCGGGGATATAAACAGCACGGTGACTGGGAGCGGGGATATAAACAGCACAGTGACTGGGAGCGGGGATATAAACAGCACGGTGACTGGGAGCGGGATATAAACAGCACGGTGACTGGGAGCGGGATATAAACAGCACAGTGACTGGGAGCGGGGATATAAACAGCACAGTGACTGGGAGCGGGGATATAAACAACCCAGTGACTGGGAGCGGGATATGAACAGCACGGTGACTGGGAGCGGGATATAAACAGCACGGTGACTGGGAGCGGGGATATGAACAGCACGGTGACTGGGAGCGGGGATATAAACAGCACAGTGACTGGGATCGGGGATATAAACAGCACAGTGACTGGGAGCGGGGTTATAAACAGCACAGTGACTGGGAGCGGGGATATAAACAGCACGGTGACTGGGAGCGGGGATATAAACAGCACAGTGACTGGGAGCGGGGATATAAACAGCACAGTGACTGGGAGCGGGGATATGAACAGCACGGTGACTGGGAGCGGGGTTATAAACAGCACGGTGACTGGGAGCGGGGATATAAACAGCACAGTGACTGGGAGCGGGGATATAAACAGCACGGTGACTGGGAGCGGGATATAAACAGCACGGTGACTGGGAGCGGGATATAAACAGCACAGTGACTGGGAGCGGGGATATAAACAGCACAGTGACTGGGAGCGGGGATATAAACAGCACGGTGACTGGGAGCGGGATATAAACAGCACAGTGACTGGGAGCGGGGATATAAACAGCACGGTGCCTGGGAGCGGGGATATAAACAGCACAGTGACTGGGAGCGGGGATATAAACAGCACAGCGACTGGGAGCGGGGATATAAACAGCACAGAGACTGGGAGCGGGGATATAAACAGCGCAGCGACTGGGAGCGGGAATATAAACAGCACGGTGACTGGGAGCGGGGATATAAACAGCACGGTGACTGGGAGCGGGGATATAAACAGCACAGTGACTGGGAGCGGGGATATAAACAGCACAGTGACTGGGAGCGGGGATATAAACAGCACGGTGACTGGGAGCGGGTATACAAAACAGCAAAGTGACTGGGAGCGGGGATATAAACAGCACAGTGACTGGGAGCGGGGATATAAACAGCACAGTGACTGGGAGCGGGGATATAAACAGCACAGTGACTGGGAGCGGGATATAAACAGCACAGTGACTGGGAGCGGGATATAAACAGCACAGTGACTGGGAGCGGGATATAAACAGCACGGTGACTGGGAGCGGGGATATAAACAGCACAGTGACTGGGAGCGGGGATATAAACAGCACAGTGACTGGGAGCGGGATATAAACAGCACAGTGACTGGGAGCGGGGATATAAACAGCACAGTGACTGGGATCGGGGATACAAAACAGCACAGTGACTGGGATCGGGGATATAAACAGCACAGTGACTGGGATCGGGGATATAAACAGCACAGTGACTGGGAGCGGGATATAAACAGCACGGTGACTGGGAGCGGGGATATAAACAGCACAGTGACTGGGAGCGGGGATATAAACAGCACAGTGACTGGGATCGGGGATATAAACAGCACAGTGACTGGGATCGGGGATATAAACAGCACGGTGACTGGGAGCGGGGATATAAACAGCACGGTGACTGGGAGCGGGGATATAAACAGCACAGTGACTGGGAGCGGGATATAAACAGCACAGTGACTGGGAGCGGGGATATAAACAGCACAGTGACTGGGAGCGGGGATACAAAACAGCACAGTGACTGGGATCGGGGATATAAACAGCACAGTGACTGGGATCGGGGATATAAACAGCACAGTGACTGGGAGCGGGATATAAACAGCACAGTGACTGGGAGCGGGGATACAAAACAGCACAGTGACTGGGATCGGGGATATAAACAGCACAGTGACTGGGAGCGGGGATATAAACAGCACAGTGACTGGGAGCGGGGATATAAACAGCACAGTGACTGGGAGCGGGATATAAACAGCATTGACTTGGAGCGGGATATAAACAGCACAGTGACTGGGAGCGGGGTTATAAACAGCACAGTGACTGGGAGCGGGGATATAAACAGCACAGTGACTGGGAGCGGGGATATAAACAGCACAGTGACTGGGAGCGGGGATATAAACAGCACGGTGACTGGGAGCGGGTATACAAAACAGCAAAGTGACTGGGAGCGGGGATATAAACAGCACAGTGACTGGGAGCGGGGATATAAACAGCACAGTGACTGGGAGCGGGATATAAACAACACAGTGACTTGGAGCGGGGATATAAACACACAGTGACTGGGAGCGGGGATATAAACAGCGCAGTGACTGGGAGCGGGGATATAAACAGCACGGTGACTGGGAGCGGGATATAAACAGCACAGTAACTGGGAGCGGGGATATAAACAGCGCAGTGACTGGGAGCGGGGATATAAACAGCACAGTGACTGGGAGCGGGGATATAAACAGCACAGTAACTGGGAGCGGGGATATAAACAGCGCAGTGACTGGGAGCGGGGATATAAACAGCACAGCGACTGGGAGCGGGGATATAAACAGCACAGCGACTGGGAGCGGGGATATAAACAGCACAGTGACTGGGAGCGGGATATAAACAGCACAGTGACTGGGAGCGGGATATAAACAGCACAGTGACTGGGAGCGGGATATAAACAGCACGGTGACTGGGAGCGGGATATAAACAGCACGGTGACTGGGAGCGGGGATATAAACAGCACGGTGACTGGGAGCGGGGATATAAACAGCTCGGTGACTGGGAGCGGGGATATAAACAGCACGGTGACTGGGAGCGGGGATATAAACAGCACGGTGACTTGGAGCGGGGATATAAACAGCACAGTGACTGGGAGCGGGGATATAAACAGCACGGTGACTGGGAGCGGGGATATAAACAGCACAGTGACTGGGAGCGGGATATAAACAGCACAGTGACTGGGAGCGGGATATAAACAGCACGGTGAATGGGAGCGGGGATATAAACAGCACACTGACTGGGAGCGGGATATAAACAACCCAGTGACTGGGAGCGGGGATATAAACAGCACAGTGACTGGGAGCGGGGATATAAACAGCACAGTGACTGGGAGCGGGAATATAAACAGCTCAGTGACTGGGAGCGGGGATATAAACAGCACAGTGACTGGGAGCGGGGATATAAACAGCACAGTGACTGGGAGCGGGGATATAAACAGCACAGCGACTGGGAGCGGGGATATAAACAGCACAGTGACTGGGAGCGGGGATATAAACAGCATAGTGACTGGGAGCGGGGATATAAACAGCATAGTGACTGGGAGCGGGGATATAAACAGCACAGCGACTGGGAGCGGGGATATAAACAGCACAGTGACTGGGAGCGGGGATATAAACAGCACACTGACTGGGAGCGGGATATAAACAGCACACTGACTGGGAGCGGGGATATAAACAGCACACTGACTGGGAGCGGGGATATAAACAGCACAGTGACTGGGAGCGGGGATATAAACAGCACAGCGACTGGGAGCGGGGATATAAACAGCACAGTGACTGGGAGCGGGATATAAACAGCACAGCGACTGGGAGCGGGGATATAAACAGCACGGTGACTGGGAGAGGGATATAAACAGCACAGCGACTGGGAGCGGGGATATAAACAGCACGGTGACTGGGAGCGGGGATATAAACAGCACAGTGACTGGGAGCGGGGATATAAACAGCACGGTGACTGGGAGCGGGATATAAACAGCACAGTGACTGGGAGTGGGATATAAACAGCACAGTGACTGGGAGCGGGGATATAAACAGCACACTGACTGGGAGCGGGATATAAACAGCACAGTGACTGGGAGCGGGGATATAAACAGCACAGTGACTGGGAGCGGGAATATAAACAACATAGTGACTGGGAGCGGGGATATAAACAACACAGTGACTTGGAGCGGGGATATAAACACACAGTGACAGGGAGCGGGGATATAAACAACACAGTGACTTGGAGCGGGGATATAAACAACACAGTGACTTGGAGCGGGGATATAAACACACAGTGACAGGGAGAAGGGATATAAACAACACAGTGACTTGGAGCGGGGATATAAACAGCACAATGACTGGGAGCGGGGATATAAACAGCACAGTGACTGGGAGCGGGGATATAAACAACCCAGTGACTGGGAGCGGGATATGAACAGCACGGTGACTGGGAGCGGGATATAAACAGCACGGTGACTGGGAGCGGGGATATGAACAGCACGGTGACTGGGAGCGGGGATATAAACAGCACAGTGACTGGGATCGGGGATATAAACAGCACAGTGACTGGGAGCGGGGATATAAACAGCACAGTGACTGGGAGCGGGGATATAAACAGCACGGTGACTGGGAGCGGGGATATAAACAGCACAGTGACTGGGAGCGGGGATATAAACAGCACAGTGACTGGGAGCGGGGATATGAACAGCACGGTGACTGGGAGCGGGGTTATAAACAGCACGGTGACTGGGAGCGGGGATATAAACAGCACAGTGACTGGGAGCGGGGATATAAACAGCACGGTGACTGGGAGCGGGATATAAACAGCACGGTGACTGGGAGCGGGATATAAACAGCACAGTGACTGGGAGCGGGGATATAAACAGCACAGTGACTGGGAGCGGGGATATAAACAACCCAGTGACTGGGAGCGGGATATGAACAGCACGGTGACTGGGAGCGGGATATAAACAGCACGGTGACTGGGAGCGGGGATATGAACAGCACGGTGCCTGGGAGCGGGGATATAAACAGCACAGTGACTGGGAGCGGGGATATAAACAGCACAGCGACTGGGAGCGGGGATATAAACAGCACAGAGACTGGGAGCGGGGATATAAACAGCGCAGCGACTGGGAGCGGGAATATAAACAGCACGGTGACTGGGAGCGGGGATATAAACAGCACGGTGACTGGGAGCGGGGATATAAACAGCACAGTGACTGGGAGCGGGGATATAAACAGCACAGTGACTGGGAGCGGGGATATAAACAGCACGGTGACTGGGAGCGGGTATACAAAACAGCAAAGTGACTGGGAGCGGGGATATAAACAGCACAGTGACTGGGAGCGGGGATATAAACAGCACAGTGACTGGGAGCGGGGATATAAACAGCACAGTGACTGGGAGCGGGATATAAACAGCACAGAGACTGGGAGCGGGATATAAACAGCACAGTGACTGGGAGCGGGATATAAACAGCACGGTGACTGGGAGCGGGGATATAAACAGCACAGTGACTGGGAGCGGGGATATAAACAGCACAGTGACTGGGAGCGGGATATAAACAGCACAGTGACTGGGAGCGGGGATATAAACAGCACAGTGACTGGGAGCGGGGATACAAAACAGCACAGTGACTGGGATCGGGGATATAAACAGCACAGTGACTGGGATCGGGGATATAAACAGCACAGTGACTGGGAGCGGGATATAAACAGCACGGTGACTGGGAGCGGGGATATAAACAGCACAGTGACTGGGAGCGGGGATATAAACAGCACAG
The DNA here is from genome assembly GCF_047496885.1 of Scyliorhinus torazame. Lineage (NCBI taxonomy): Eukaryota > Metazoa > Chordata > Chondrichthyes > Carcharhiniformes > Scyliorhinidae > Scyliorhinus > Scyliorhinus torazame. Next base: position 1,634,289 of record NC_092714.1, read on the forward strand.
TGACTGGGATCGGGGATATAAACAGCACAGTGACTGGGATCGGGGATATAAACAGCACAGTGACTGGGAGCGGGGATATAAACAGCACGGTGACTGGGAGCGGGGATATAAACAGCACAGTGACTGGGAGCGGGATATAAACAGCACAGTGACTGGGAGCGGGGATATAAACAGCACAGTGACTGGGAGCGGGGATACAAAACAGCACAGTGACTGGGATCGGGGATATAAACAGCACAGTGACTGGGATCGGGGATATAAACAGCACAGTGACTGGGAGCGGGATATAAACAGCACAGTGACTGGGAGCGGGGATACAAAACAGCACAGTGACTGGGATCGGGGATATGAACAGCACAGTGACTGGGAGCGGGGATATAAACAGCACAGTGACTGGGAGCGGGGATATAAACAGCACAGTGACTGGGAGCGGGATATAAACAGCACTGACTTGGAGCGGGATATAAACAGCACAGTGACTGGGAGCGGGGTTATAAACAGCACAGTGACTGGGAGCGGGGATATAAACAGCACAGTGACTGGGAGCGGGGATATAAACAGCACAGTGACTGGGAGCGGGGATATAAACAGCACGGTGACTGGGAGCGGGTATACAAAACAGCAAAGTGACTGGGAGCGGGGATATAAACAGCACAGTGACTGGGAGCGGGATATAAACAACACAGTGACTTGGAGCGGGGATATAAACACACAGTGACTGGGAGCGGGGATATAAACAGCATAGTGACTGGGAGCGGGGATATAAACAGCACAGTGACTGGGAGCGGGGATATAAACAGCGCAGTGACTGGGAGCGGGGATATAAACAGCACAGCGACTGGGAGCGGGGATATAAACAGCACAGCGACTGGGAGCGGGGATATAAACAGCACAGTGACTGGGAGCGGGATATAAACAGCACAGTGACTGGGAGCGGGATATAAACAGCACAGTGACTGGGAGCGGGATATAAACAGCACGGTGACTGGGAGCGGGATATAAACAGCACGGTGACTGGGAGCGGGGATATAAACAGCACGGTGACTGGGAGCGGGGATATAAACAGCACGGTGACTTGGAGCGGGGATATAAACAGCACAGTGACTGGGAGCGGGGATATAAACAGCACGGTGACTGGGAGCGGGGATATAAACAGCACAGTGACTGGGAGCGGGATATAAACAGCACAGTGACTGGGAGCGGGATATAAACAGCACGGTGAATGGGAGCGGTGATATAAACAGCACACTGACTGGGAGCGGGATATAAACAACCCAGTGACTGGGAGCGGGGATATAAACAGCACAGTGACTGGGAGCGGGGATATAAACAGCACGGTGACTGGGAGCGGGGATATAAACAGCACAGTGACTGGGAGCGGGGATATAAACAGCACAGTGACTGGGAGCGGGGATATAAACAGCACAGTGACTGGGAGCGGGGATATAAACAGCACAGCGACTGGGAGCGGGGATATAAACAGCACAGTGACTGGGAGCGGGGATATAAACAGCATAGTGACTGGGAGCGGGGATATGAACAGCATAGTGACTGGGAGCGGGGATATAAACAGCACAGCGACTGGGAGCGGGGATATAAACAGCACAGTGACGGGGAGCGGGGATATAAACAGCACAGTGACTGGGAGCGGGGATATAAACAGCACACTGACTGGGAGCGGGATATAAACAGCACACTGACTGGGAGCGGGGATATAAACAGCACAGTGACTGGGAGCGGGGTTATAAACAGCACAGTGACTGGGAGCGGGGATATAAACAGCACAGTGACTGGGAGCGGGGATATAAACAGCACAGTGACTGGGAGCGGGGATATAAACAGCACAGTGACTGGGAGCGGGTATATAAACAGCACAGCGACTGGGAGTGGGGATATAAACAGCACAGTGACTGGGAGCGGGGATATAAACAGCACAGTGACTGGGAGCGGGTATATAAACAGCACAGCGACTGGGAGCGGGGATATAAACAGTGGGCAGCACGGTAGCCTTGTGGATAGCACAATTGCTTCACAGCTCCAGGGTCCCAGGTTCGATTCCAGCTTGGGTCACTGTCTGTGCGGAGTCTGCACATCCTCCCCGTGTGTGCGTGGGTTTCCTCCGGGTGCTCCGGTTTCCTCCCACAGTCCAAAGATGTGCAGGTTAGGTGGATTGGCCATGATAAATTGCCCTTAGTGTCCAAAATTGCCCTTAGTGTTGGGTGGGGTTACTGGGTTATGGGGATAGGGTGGCGGTATTGGCCTTGGGTAGGGTGCTCTTTCCAAGAGCCGGTGCAGACTCGATGGGCTGAATGGCCTCCTTCTGCACTGTAAAATCTATGAAAACAGCACAGTGACTGGGAACGGGATATAAACAGCACGGTGGCTGGGAGCGGGGATATAAATAGCACGGTGACTGGGAGCGGGGATATAAATAGCACGGTGACTGTGAGCGGGGATATAAACACACAGTGACTGTGAGCGGGGATATAAACACACAGTGACTGTGAGCGGGGATATAAACAGCACAGTGACTGGGAGCGGGGATATAAACAACATAGTGACTGGGAGCGGGGATATAAACAACACAGTGACAGGGAGCGGGGATATAAACATACAGTGACTGGGAGCGGGGATATAAACAACATAGTGACTGGGAGCGGGGATATAAACAACACAGTGACAGGGAGCGGGGATATAAACACACAGTGACAGGGAGCGGGGATATAAACAACACAGTGACTTGGAGCGGGGATATAAACACACAGTGACTGGGAGCGGGGATATAAACAGCACAGTGACTGGGAGCGGGGATATAAACAGCACAGAGACTGGGAGCGGGGATATAAACAGCACAGTGACTGGGAGCGGGATATAAACAGCACAGCGACTGGGAGCGGGGATATAAACAGCACGGTGACTGGGAGCGGGATATAAACAGCACAGTGACTGGGAGCGGGATATAAACAGCACGGTGACTGGGAGCGGGGATATAAACAGCACCGTGACTGGGAGCGGGGATATAAACAGCGCAGTGACTGGGAGCGGGGATATAAACAGCACGGTGACTGGGAGCGGGATATAAACAGCACGGTGACTGGGAGCGGGATATAAAGAGCACAGAGACTGGGAGCGGGGATATAAACAGCACAGTGACTGGGAGCGGGGATATAAACAGCACGGTGACTGGGAGCGGGATATAAACAGCTCGGTGACTGGGAGCGGGGATATAAACAGCACGGTGACTGGGAGCGGGATATAAACAGCACAGCGACTGGGAGCGGGGATATGAACAGCACGGTGACTGGGAGCGGGGATATAAACAGCACAGTGACTGGGAGCGGGGATATAAACAGCACGGTGACTGGGAGCGGGATATAAACAGCACAGTGACTGGGAGTGGGATATAAACAGCACAGTGACTGGGAGCGGGGATATAAACAGCACACTGACTGGGAGCGGGATATAAACAGCACAGTGACTGGGAGCGGGGATATAAACAGCACAGTGACTGGGAGCGGGGATATAAACAACATAGTGACTGGGAGCGGGGATATAAACAACACAGTGACTTGGAGCGGGGATATAAACAACACAGTGACTTGGAGCGGGGATATAAACACACAGTGACAGGGAGAAGGGATATAAACAACACAGTGACTTGGAGCGGGGATATAAACAGCACAGTGACTGGGAGCGAGGATATAAACAGCACAGTGACTGGGAGCGGGATATAAACAGCACAGCGACTGGGAGCGGGGATATAAACAGCACAGTGACTGGGAGCGGGATATAAACAGCACAGTGACTGGGAGCGGGGTTATAAACAGCACAGTGACTGGGAGCGGGGATATAAACAGCACGGTGACTGGGAGCGGGATATAAACAGCACAGTGACTGGGAGTGGGATATAAACAGCACAGTGACTTGGAGCGGGGATATAAACAACACAGTGACTTGGAGCGGGGATATAAACACACAGTGACAGGGAGAAGGGATATAAACAACACAGTGACTTGGAGCGGGGATATAAACAGCACCGTGACTGGGAGCGAGGATATAAACAGCACAGTGACTGGGAGCGGGATATAAACAGCACGGTGACTGGGAGCGGGGATATAAACAGCACGGTGACTGGGAGCGGGATATAAACAGCACGGTGACTGGGAGCGGGGATATAAACAGCACGGTGACTGGGAGCGGGGATATAAACAGCACAGTGACTGGGAGCGGGGATATAAACAACCCAGTGACTGGGAGCGGGGATATAAACAGCACGGTGACTGGGAGCGGGGATATAAACAGCTCAGTGACTGGGAGCGGGGATATAAACAGCACGGTGACTGGGAGCGGGGATATAAACAGCGCGGTGACTGGGAGCGGGATATGAACAGCACAGTGACTGGGAGCGGGATATAAACAGCACAGTGACTGGGAGCGGGGATATAAACAGCACAGCGACTGGGAGCGGGGATATAAACAACCCAGTGACTGGGAGCGGGGATATAAACAGCTCAGTGACTGGGAGCGGGGATATAAACAGCACGGTGACTGGGAGCGGGGATATAAACAGCACGGTGACTGGGAGCGGGGATATAAACAGCACGGTGACTGGGATCGGGGATATAAACAGCACAGTGACTGGGAGCGGGGATATAAACAGCACGGTGACTGGGAGCGGGGATATAAACAGCACAGTGACTGGGAGCGGGGATATAAACAGCACGGTGACTGGGATCGGGGATATAAACAGCACAGTGACTGGGAGCGGGGATATAAACAGCACAGCGACTGGGAGCGGGGATATAAACAGCACAGTGACTGGGAGCGGGGATATAAACAGCACAGCGACTGGGAGCGGGGATATAAACAGCACAGTGACTTGGAGCGGGGATATAAACAGCACAGTGACTGGGAGCGAGGATATAAACACACAGTGACAGGGAGCGGGGATATAAACAACACAGTGACTTGGAGCGGGGATATAAACAGCACAGTGACTGGGAGCGAGGATATAAACAGCACAGTGACTGGGAGCGGGGATATAAACACACAGTGACAGGGAGCGGGGATATAAACAACACAGTGACTTGGAGCGGGGATATAAACAGCACAGTGACTGGGAGCGAGGATATAAACAGCACAGTGACTGGGAGCGGGATATAAACAGCACAGCGACTGGGAGCGGGGATATAAACAGCACAGTGACTGGGAGCGGGATATAAACAGCACAGTGACTGGGAGCGGGATATGAACAGCACAGTGACTGGGAGCGGGATATAAACAGCACAGTGACTGGGAGCGGGGATATAAACAGCACAGTGACTGGGAGCGGGGATATAAACAGCACAGCGACTGGGAGCGGGGATATAAACAACCCAGTGACTGGGAGCGGGGATATAAACAGCACAGTGACTGGGAGCGGGATATAAACAGCACAGTGACTGGGAGCGGGGATATAAACAGCACGGTGACTGGGAGCGGGGATATAAACAGCACGGTGACTGGGAGCGGGGATATAAACAGCACGGTGACTGGGATCGGGGATATAAACAGCACAGTGACTGGGAGCGGGGATATAAACAGCACAGCGACTGGGAGCGGGGATATAAACAGCACAGTGACTGGGAGCGGGGATATAAACAGCACAGCGACTGGGAGCGGGGATATAAACAGCACAGTGACTGGGTGCGGGGATATAAACAGCACAGTGACTGGGAGCGGGGATATGAACAGCACAGTGACTGGGAGCGGGGATATAAACAGCACGGTGACTGGGAGCGGGGATATAAACAGCACAGTGACTGGGAGCGGGGATATAAACAGCACGGTGACTGGGAGCGGGATATAAACAGCACACTGACTGGGAGCGGGATATAAACAGCACGGTGACTGGGAGCGGGATATAAACAGCACAGTGACTGGGAGCGGGGATATAAACAGCACGGTGACTGGGAGCGGGATATAAACAGCACACTGACTGGGAGCGGGGATATAAACAACACAGTGACTGGGAGCGGGGATATAAACAGCACAGTGACTGGGAGCGGGGATATAAACAGCACAGTGACTGGGAGCGGGGATATAAACAGCACGGTGACTGGGAGCGGGGATATAAACAGCACAGTGACTGGGAGCGGGGATATAAACAGCACGGTGACTGGGAGCGGGATATAAACAGCACACTGACTGGGAGCGGGATATAAACAGCACGGTGACTGGGAGCGGGGATATAAACAGCACGGTCACTGGGAGCGGGGATATAAACAGCACGGTGTCTGGGAGCGGGGATATAAACAGCACACTGACTGGGAGCGGGATATAAACAGCACGGTGACTGGGAGCGGGGATATAAACAGCACACTGACTGGGAGCGGGATATAAACAGCACGGTGACTGGGAGCGGGATATAAACAGCACAGTGACTGGGAGCGGGGATATAAACAGCACAGTGACTGGGAGCGGGGATATAAACAGCACACTGACTGGGAGCGGGATATGAACAGCACGGTGACTGGGAGCGGGGATATAAACAGCACAGTGACTGGGAGCGGGGATATAAACAGCACAGTGACTGGGAGCGGGGATATAAACAGCACACTGACTGGGAGCGGGGATATAAACAGCACAGTGACTGGGAGCGGGGATATAAACAGCACAGCGACTGGGAGCGGGGATATAAACAGCACGGTGCCTGGGAGCGGGATATAAACAGCACAGTGACTGGGAGCGGGGATATAAACAGCACGGTGACTGGGAGCGGGGATATAAACAGCACAGTGACTGGGAGCGGGGATATAAACAGCACAGTGACTGGGAGCGGGGATATAAACAGCACAGTGACTGGGAGCGGGGATATAAACAGCACAGTGACTGGGAGCGGGGATATAAACAGCACAGTGACTGGGAGCGGGGATATAAACAGCACGGTGACTGGGAGCGGGGATATAAACAGCACAGTGACTGGGAGCGGGGATATAAACAGCACGGTGACTGGGAGCGGGGATATAAACAGCACGGTGACTGGGAGCGGGGATATAAACAGCACAGTGACTGGGAGCGGGGATATAAACAGCACAGTGACTGGGAGCGGGGATATAAACAGCACAGTGACTGGGAGCGGGGATATAAACAGCACAGTGACTGGGAGCGGGGATATAAACAGCACACTGACTGGGAGCGGGGATATAAACAGCACGGTGACTGGGAGCGGGGATATAAACAGCACGGTGACTGGGAGCGGGGATATAAACAGCACGGTGACTGGGAGCGGGGATATAAACAGCACAGTGACTGGGAGCGGGGATATAAACAGCACAGTGACTGGGAGCGGGGATATAAACAGCACAGTGACTGGGAGCGGGGATATAAACAGCACAGTGACTGGGAGCGGGGATATAAACAGCACACTGACTGGGAGCGGGGATATAAACAGCACAGTGACTGGGAGCGGGGATATAAACAGCACAGTGACTGGGAGCGGGTTATAAACAGCACGGTGACTGGGATCGGGATATAAACAGCACAGTGACTGGGAGCGGGGATATAAACAGCACAGTGACTGGGAGCGGGGATATAAACAGCACAGTGACTGGGAGCGGGGATATAAACAGCACACTGACTGGGAGCGGGGATATAAACAGCACGGTGACTGGGAGCGGGATATAAACAGCACAGTGACTGGGAGCGGGGATATAAACAGCACAGCGACTGGGAGCCGGGATATAAACAGCACAGTGACTGGGAGCGGGGATATAAACAGCACAGTGACTGGGAGCGGGGATATAAACAGCACAGCGACTGGGAGCGGGGATATAAACAGCACAGTGACTGGGAGCGGGGATATAAACAGCACAGCGACTGGGAGCGGGGATATAAACAGCAGTGACTGGGAGCGGGGATATAAACAGCACAGTGACTGGGAGCGGGGATATAAACAGCACAGTGACTGGGAGCGGGGATATAAACAGCACAGTGACTGGGAGCGGGGATATAAACAGCACAGTGACTGGGAGCGGGGATATAAACACACACTGACTGGGAGCGGGGATATAAACAGCACAGTGACTGGGAGCGGGGATATAAACAGCACAGTGACTGGGAGTGGGGATATAAACAGCACAGTGACTGGGAGCGGGGATATAAACAGCACAGTGACTCGGAGCGGGGATATAAACAGCACGGTGACTGGGAGCGGGGATATAAACAGCACGGTGACTGGGAGCGGGGATATAAACAGCACGGTGACTGGGAGCGGGGATATAAACAGCACAGCGACTGGGAGCGGGGATATAAACAGCACAGTGACTGGGAGCGGGGATATAAACAGCACAGTGACTGGGAGCGGGATATAAACAGCACAGTGACTGGGAGCGGGGATATAAACAGCACACTGACTGGGATCGGGATATAAACAGCACAGTGACTGGGAGCGGGGATATAAACAGCACGGTGACTGGGTGCGGGGATATAAACAGCACGGTGACTGGGAGCGGGGATATAAACAGCACAGTGACTGGGAGCGGGGATATAAACAGCACAGTGACTGGGATCGGGATATAAACAGCACGGTGACTGGGAGCGGGGATATAAACAGCACGGTGACTGGGATCGGGGATATAAACAGCACAGTGACTGGGAGCGGGGATATAAACAGCACAGCGACTGGGAGCGGGGATATAAACAGCACAGTGACTGGGTGCGGGGATATAAACAGCACAGTGACTGGGAGCGGGATATAAACAGCACAGTGACTGGGAGCGGGGATATAAACAGCACACTGACTGGGATCGGGATATAAACAGCACAGCGACTGGGAGCGGGGATATAAACAGCACACTGACTGGTATCGGGATATAAACAGCACAGTGACTGGGAGCGGGGATATAAACAGCACTGACTGGGAGCGGGGATATAAACAGCACAGTGACTGGGAGCGGGGATATAAACAGCACAGTGACTGGGAGCGGGGATATAAACAGCACAGTGACTGGGAGCGGGGATATAAACAGCACAGTGACTGGGAGCGGGGATATAAACAGCACGGTGACTGGGAGCGGGATATAAACAGCACGGTGACTGGGAGCGGGGATATAAACAGCACGGTGACTGGGAGCGGGGATATAAACAGCACAGTGACTGGGAGCGGGGATATAAACAACCCAGTGACTGGGAGCGGGGATATAAACAGCACGGTGACTGGGAGCGGGGATATAAACAGCTCAGTGACTGGGAGCGGGGATATAAACAGCACGGTGACTGGGAGCGGGGATATAAACAGCGCGGTGACTGGGAGCGGGATATGAACAGCACAGTGACTGGGAGCGGGATATAAACAGCACAGTGACTGGGAGCGGGGATATAAACAGCACAGCGACTGGGAGCGGGGATATAAACAACCCAGTGACTGGGAGCGGGGATATAAACAGCTCAGTGACTGGGAGCGGGGATATAAACAGCACGGTGACTGGGAGCGGGGATATAAACAGCACGGTGACTGGGAGCGGGGATATAAACAGCACGGTGACTGGGATCGGGGATATAAACAGCACAGTGACTGGGAGCGGGGATATAAACAGCACGGTGACTGGGAGCGGGGATATAAACAGCACAGTGACTGGGAGCGGGGATATAAACAGCACGGTGACTGGGATCGGGGATATAAACAGCACAGTGACTGGGAGCGGGGATATAAACAGCACAGCGACTGGGAGCGGGGATATAAACAGCACAGTGACTGGGAGCGGGGATATAAACAGCACAGCGACTGGGAGCGGGGATATAAACAGCACAGTGACTTGGAGCGGGGATATAAACAGCACAGTGACTGGGAGCGAGGATATAAACACACAGTGACAGGGAGCGGGGATATAAACAACACAGTGACTTGGAGCGGGGATATAAACAGCACAGTGACTGGGAGCGAGGATATAAACAGCACAGTGACTGGGAGCGGGGATATAAACACACAGTGACAGGGAGCGGGGATATAAACAACACAGTGACTTGGAGCGGGGATATAAACAGCACAGTGACTGGGAGCGAGGATATAAACAGCACAGTGACTGGGAGCGGGATATAAACAGCACAGCGACTGGGAGCGGGGATATAAACAGCACAGTGACTGGGAGCGGGATATAAACAGCACAGTGACTGGGAGCGGGATATGAACAGCACAGTGACTGGGAGCGGGATATAAACAGCACAGTGACTGGGAGCGGGGATATAAACAGCACAGTGACTGGGAGCGGGGATATAAACAGCACAGCGACTGGGAGCGGGGATATAAACAACCCAGTGACTGGGAGCGGGGATATAAACAGCACAGTGACTGGGAGCGGGATATAAACAGCACAGTGACTGGGAGCGGGGATATAAACAGCACGGTGACTGGGAGCGGGGATATAAACAGCACGGTGACTGGGAGCGGGGATATAAACAGCACGGTGACTGGGATCGGGGATATAAACAGCACAGTGACTGGGAGCGGGGATATAAACAGCACAGCGACTGGGAGCGGGGATATAAACAGCACAGTGACTGGGAGCGGGGATATAAACAGCACAGCGACTGGGAGCGGGGATATAAACAGCACAGTGACTGGGTGCGGGGATATAAACAGCACAGTGACTGGGAGCGGGGATATGAACAGCACAGTGACTGGGAGCGGGGATATAAACAGCACGGTGACTGGGAGCGGGGATATAAACAGCACAGTGACTGGGAGCGGGGATATAAACAGCACGGTGACTGGGAGCGGGATATAAACAGCACACTGACTGGGAGCGGGATATAAACAGCACGGTGACTGGGAGCGGGATATAAACAGCACAGTGACTGGGAGCGGGGATATAAACAGCACGGTGACTGGGAGCGGGATATAAACAGCACACTGACTGGGAGCGGGGATATAAACAACACAGTGACTGGGAGCGGGGATATAAACAGCACAGTGACTGGGAGCGGGGATATAAACAGCACAGTGACTGGGAGCGGGGATATAAACAGCACGGTGACTGGGAGCGGGGATATAAACAGCACAGTGACTGGGAGCGGGGATATAAACAGCACGGTGACTGGGAGCGGGATATAAACAGCACACTGACTGGGAGCGGGATATAAACAGCACGGTGACTGGGAGCGGGGATATAAACAGCACGGTCACTGGGAGCGGGGATATAAACAGCACGGTGTCTGGGAGCGGGGATATAAACAGCACACTGACTGGGAGCGGGATATAAACAGCACGGTGACTGGGAGCGGGGATATAAACAGCACACTGACTGGGAGCGGGATATAAACAGCACGGTGACTGGGAGCGGGATATAAACAGCACAGTGACTGGGAGCGGGGATATAAACAGCACAGTGACTGGGAGCGGGGATATAAACAGCACACTGACTGGGAGCGGGATATGAACAGCACGGTGACTGGGAGCGGGGATATAAACAGCACAGTGACTGGGAGCGGGGATATAAACAGCACAGTGACTGGGAGCGGGGATATAAACAGCACACTGACTGGGAGCGGGGATATAAACAGCACAGTGACTGGGAGCGGGGATATAAACAGCACAGCGACTGGGAGCGGGGATATAAACAGCACGGTGCCTGGGAGCGGGATATAAACAGCACAGTGACTGGGAGCGGGGATATAAACAGCACGGTGACTGGGAGCGGGGATATAAACAGCACAGTGACTGGGAGCGGGGATATAAACAGCACAGTGACTGGGAGCGGGGATATAAACAGCACAGTGACTGGGAGCGGGGATATAAACAGCACAGTGACTGGGAGCGGGGATATAAACAGCACAGTGACTGGGAGCGGGGATATAAACAGCACGGTGACTGGGAGCGGGGATATAAACAGCACAGTGACTGGGAGCGGGGATATAAACAGCACGGTGACTGGGAGCGGGGATATAAACAGCACGGTGACTGGGAGCGGGGATATAAACAGCACAGTGACTGGGAGCGGGGATATAAACAGCACAGTGACTGGGAGCGGGGATATAAACAGCACAGTGACTGGGAGCGGGGATATAAACAGCACAGTGACTGGGAGCGGGGATATAAACAGCACACTGACTGGGAGCGGGGATATAAACAGCACGGTGACTGGGAGCGGGGATATAAACAGCACGGTGACTGGGAGCGGGGATATAAACAGCACGGTGACTGGGAGCGGGGATATAAACAGCACAGTGACTGGGAGCGGGGATATAAACAGCACAGTGACTGGGAGCGGGGATATAAACAGCACAGTGACTGGGAGCGGGGATATAAACAGCACAGTGACTGGGAGCGGGGATATAAACAGCACACTGACTGGGAGCGGGGATATAAACAGCACAGTGACTGGGAGCGGGGATATAAACAGCACAGTGACTGGGAGCGGGTTATAAACAGCACGGTGACTGGGATCGGGATATAAACAGCACAGTGACTGGGAGCGGGGATATAAACAGCACAGTGACTGGGAGCGGGGATATAAACAGCACAGTGACTGGGAGCGGGGATATAAACAGCACACTGACTGGGAGCGGGGATATAAACAGCACGGTGACTGGGAGCGGGATATAAACAGCACAGTGACTGGGAGCGGGGATATAAACAGCACAGCGACTGGGAGCCGGGATATAAACAGCACAGTGACTGGGAGCGGGGATATAAACAGCACAGTGACTGGGAGCGGGGATATAAACAGCACAGCGACTGGGAGCGGGGATATAAACAGCACAGTGACTGGGAGCGGGGATATAAACAGCACAGCGACTGGGAGCGGGGATATAAACAGCAGTGACTGGGAGCGGGGATATAAACAGCACAGTGACTGGGAGCGGGGATATAAACAGCACAGTGACTGGGAGCGGGGATATAAACAGCACAGTGACTGGGAGCGGGGATATAAACAGCACAGTGACTGGGAGCGGGGATATAAACACACACTGACTGGGAGCGGGGATATAAACAGCACAGTGACTGGGAGCGGGGATATAAACAGCACAGTGACTGGGAGTGGGGATATAAACAGCACAGTGACTGGGAGCGGGGATATAAACAGCACAGTGACTCGGAGCGGGGATATAAACAGCACGGTGACTGGGAGCGGGGATATAAACAGCACGGTGACTGGGAGCGGGGATATAAACAGCACGGTGACTGGGAGCGGGGATATAAACAGCACAGCGACTGGGAGCGGGGATATAAACAGCACAGTGACTGGGAGCGGGGATATAAACAGCACAGTGACTGGGAGCGGGATATAAACAGCACAGTGACTGGGAGCGGGGATATAAACAGCACACTGACTGGGATCGGGATATAAACAGCACAGTGACTGGGAGCGGGGATATAAACAGCACGGTGACTGGGTGCGGGGATATAAACAGCACGGTGACTGGGAGCGGGGATATAAACAGCACAGTGACTGGGAGCGGGGATATAAACAGCACAGTGACTGGGATCGGGATATAAACAGCACGGTGACTGGGAGCGGGGATATAAACAGCACGGTGACTGGGATCGGGGATATAAACAGCACAGTGACTGGGAGCGGGGATATAAACAGCACAGCGACTGGGAGCGGGGATATAAACAGCACAGTGACTGGGTGCGGGGATATAAACAGCACAGTGACTGGGAGCGGGATATAAACAGCACAGTGACTGGGAGCGGGGATATAAACAGCACACTGACTGGGATCGGGATATAAACAGCACAGCGACTGGCAGCGGGGATATAAACAGCACACTGACTGGTATCGGGATATAAACAGCACAGTGACTGGGAGCGGGGATATAAACAGCACTGACTGGGAGCGGGGATATAAACAGCACAGTGACTGGGAGCGGGGATATAAACAGCACAGTGACTGGGAGCGGGGATATAAACAGCACAGTGACTGGGAGCGGGGATATAAACAGCACAGTGACTGGGAGCGGGGATATAAACAGCACAGTGACTGGGAGCGGGGATATAAACAGCACAGTGACTGGGAGCGGGGATATAAACAGCACGGTGACTGGGAGCGGGGATATAAACAGCACGGTGACTGGGAGCGGGGATATAAACAGCACGGTGACTGTGAGCGGGTATATAAACAGCACGGTGACTGGGAGCGGGGATATAAACAGCACAGTGACTGGGAGCGGGGATATAAACAGCACAGTGACTGGGAGCGGGGATATAAACAGCACAGTGACTGGGAGCGGGGATATAAACAGCACAGTGACTGGGAGCGGGGATATAAACAGCACAGTGACTGGGAGCGGGATATGAACAGCACAGTGACTGGGAGCGGGATATAAACAGCACAGTGACTGGGAGCGGGGATATAAACAGCACGGTGACTGGGAGCGGGGATATAAACAGCGCGGTGACTGGGAGCGGGGATATAAACAGCACAGTGACTGGGAGCGGGGATATAAACAGCACAGTGACTGGGAGCGGGGATATAAACAGCACAGTGACTGGGAGCGGGATATAAACAGCTCAGTGACTGTTAGCGGGGATATAAACAGCACGGTGACTGGGAGCGGGGATATAAACAGCACGGTGACTGGGAGCGGGATATAAACAGCACGGTGACTGGGAGCGGGATATAAACAGCACGGTGACTGGGAGCGGGGATATAAACAGCACGGTGACTGGGAGCGGGGATATAAACAGCACGGTGACTGGGAGCGGGGATATAAACAGCACGGTGACTGGGAGCGGGATATAAACAGCACGGTGACTGGGAGCGGGGATATAAACAGCACGGTGACTGGGAGCGGGGATATAAACAGCGCGGTGACTGGGAGCGGGGATATAAACAGCACAGTGACTGGGAGCGGGGATATAAACAGCACAGTGACTGGGAGCGGGGATATAAACAGCACAGTGACTGGGAGCGGGATATAAACAGCTCAGTGACTGTTAGCGGGGATATAAACAGCACGGTGACTGGGAGCGGGGATATAAATAGCACGGTGACTGGGAGCGGGATATAAACAGCACGGTGACTGGGAGCGGGATATAAACAGCACGGTGACTGGGAGCGGGGATATAAACAGCACGGTGACTGGGAGCGGGGATATAAACAGCACGGTGACTGGGAGCGGGATATAAACAGCACGGTGACTGGGAGCGGGGATATAAACAGCACGGTGACTGGGAGCGGGGATATAAACAGCACGGTGACTGGGAGCGGGGATATAAACAGCACGGTGACTGGGAGCGGGGATATAAACAGCACGGTGACTGGGAGCGGGGATATAAACAGCACGGTGACTGGGAGCGGGTATATAAACAGCACAGTGACTGGGAGCGGGTCAAATACACATACTCTGCTCTTCATAGAATTTACAGTGCAGAAGGAGGCCATTCGTCCCATCGAGTCTGCACCGGCTCTTGGAAACAGCACCCTACCCAAAGGCAACACCTCCACCCTATCCCCATAACCCAGTAACCCCAGCCAACACTAAGGGCAATTTTGGACACTAAGGGCAATTTATCATGGCCAATCCACCTAACCTGCACATCTTTGCACTGTGGGAGGAAACCGGAGCACCCGGAGGAAACGCACACACTGGGAGGATGTGCAGACTCCGCACAGGCAGTGACCCAAGACGGGAATCAAACCCGGGATCCTGGTGCTGTGAAGCAACAGTGCTAACCAATGCCCAACCTCTTTAGATTTTCTTTGTTTTGACTGCTGTGCAAACTGTTCACAATTGCTTTTAACTCTCGATTCCCTGACTGTATTAAAATGGCATCAAATGTTTCATCTACCTCTGAAGTCTGTTGTCCCACTTTAAATCAAGTTACTGTGATTGTCTCTTTAACTCCGAACACTTTGTTTACTCTTCCTTGAATTCTTCTGAACAATACCTTGGTCTCTGTTAATCCTGACTTAGACATTCTTTCTGTCCCAATTCTCTGGTTATCTGGACTGTAACTGGTTCTTTAGGAAGCCTGATTCTTTGCAGCCACTGTCCTGTCCAGCCTTTTTTCTGGCAGAGTTGAGAGATGTTCACTCCCTGAGATTCTGTCTCCAACTGCTCTGGCTTGCATTTAAAACTGAGAACAAGGGAAAGCCTTCGCTGCTGGAAGTGACCTCCTATTGCTGAGCACCGGACTCATACTTATGCATTTTATTTATTCTTCACGCTGTAGCCATCTCTAAACAGAATAGAATCAGAGTTGGAATTGAACCAACCCCCACACTTACAAACACACACCTTTGTCCAGCCTGAATCTATCTATAGGTTTACCTTTCCAGACACACAAACATTAAATTCACTTAAAACATAGAACATAGTGCAGAAGGAGGCCATTCGGCCCATCGAGTCTGCACCGATCCACTTAAACCCTCACTTCCACCCTATTCCCGTAACCCAATAACCCCTCCTAACCTTTTTTGGTCACTAAGGGCAATTTATCACGGCCAATTCACCTAACCTGCATGTCTTTGGACTGTGGGAGGAAACCGGAGCACCCGGAGGAAACCCACGCATACACTGGGAGAAGGTGCAGACTCTGCACAGACAGTGACTCCGCGGGGAATCGAACCTGGGACCCTGGCACTGTGAAGCCAAAGTGCTCGCCACTTGTGCTACCGTGCTGCCCTAATTTCTTATTTCCAATGTTTACGATTCAAATTTAAATCCCTTAAAACTATCTTTCTTTTCCTAACAAAGACCTGAATCATGACGGCTTCAACGATGGTGTCATGTTCATGTGCGTAGTGATTGCACTAGAGAGGGTGCAGAGTAGATTCGCCGGGGCTTGCCTGGCATGGAGAGTTTCAGCTACGAAGATAGGCTGGTTAGTTTGGGGTTATTTTCCTCCGAGCAGAAAAGGCTGAGGGGGGGGCATGATTTCGGTGAGGGGACATGGAGGATCGACAGGAAGAAACGTTTCCCCTTCTCACCAGGAGCATACATTTAACGGACAGGATGTTCAGAGGGGATTTGGGGAAAATCTTTTCACCCAGAGGGACTGGCTGGGCCGAAGAGCCTCTTGTGGTATTCTGTGATTCAGAGGGTGGTGCGAATCGGGATCTCTGCCTGAAAGGGTGGGAGAGGCGGGAACCCTCACAACATTTAACAAACATTTCGATGAGCGATTGGAACTCTACAGCAGACAAAGCTACAGACCACGTGCTGGAACATGGGACTAGAATAGATAGGTGCTTGATGGACAGCAGGGAGCTGATGGGCCAAAGAGCCTCTTTCTGTGCTGTAAAACTCAATAACTGTCTGGTAACTTTGATTATTTCCTGTATTTCTGTAACCAGGTGGTATCCTGGCAGGTGTGATATCTGATTACACAAAGAAGAGAGCAACAACCTGCGGAGTGATGTTGCTGCTGGCGGCTCCAACAGTAAGACCTTAAAAGATATTTATAAACAAAAATACATCTTGCTCCTGTCCCAGAAAACTCTCAATTGTTATGTCGCCATTTTCAATGTGGTGAGATCCCAGACACACAATGGTCAGCGATCCGAATTGTAATGCTGGTTAAGAAGGGGCGAGGACCACGTCCTTCACACTGACTCTCACTGGGGTACGGGTCCCACACACACTGACTCTCACTGGGGTACGGGTCCCACACACACTGACTCTCACTGGGGTACGGGTCCCACACACACTGACCCTCACTGGGGTACGGGTCCCACACACACTGACTCTCACTGGGGTACGGGTCCCACACACTGACTCTCACTGGGGTACGGGTCCCACACACACTGACTCTCACTGGGGTACGGGTCCCACACACACTGACTCTCACTGGGGTACGGGTTCCACACACACTGACCCTCACTGGCGTTTTGGGTCTCGCTCTCACCCTCTCACTCTCTCACGCTCACTCACGACCACATGTGCTCTCTCTGTCTGTGTGTGTGTGTGTGTGTCTGTCTCTCTATCGCTCTCTCTCTGTCTCTCTGTCTCTCTCTGTCTCTCTCTCTGTCTCTCTCTGTCTCCCTCCCTCCCTCTGTCTCCCTCCCTCCCTCTGTCTCCCTCCCCCCCTCTGTCTCCCTCCCCCCCTCTGTCTCCCTCCCCCCCTCTGTCTCCCTCCCCCCCTCTGTCTCCCTCCCCCCTCTGTCTCCCTCCCCCCCTCTGTCTCCCTCCCCCCCTCTGTCTCCCTCCCCCCTCTGTCTCCCTCCCCCCCTCTGTCTCCCTCCCCCCCCTCTGTCTCCCTCCCCCCCTCTGTCTCCCTCCCCCCCTCTGTCTCCCTCCCCCCCTCTGTCTCCCTCCCCCCCTCTGTCTCCCTCCCCCCCTCTGTCTCCCTCCCCCCTCTGTCTCCCTCCCCCCCTCTGTCTCCCTCCCCCCCTCTGTCTCCCTCCCCCCCTCTGTCTCCCTCCCCCCCTCTGTCTCCCTCCCCCCCTCTGTCTCCCTCCCCCCCCTCGGTCTCCCTCCCCCCCTCTGTCTCCCTCCCCCCCTCTGTCTCCCTCCCCCCCTCTGTCTCCCTCCCCCCCCTCTGTCTCCCTCCCCCCCCTCTGTCTCCCTCCCCCCCCTCTGTCTCCCTCCCCCCTCTGTCTCCCTCCCCCCTCTGTCTCCCTCCCCCCTCTGTCTCCCTCCCCCCTCTGTCTCCCTCCCCCCCTCTGTCTCCCTCCCCCCCTCTGTCTCCCTCCCCCCCCTCTGTCTCCCTCCCCCCCTCTGTCTCCCTCCCCCCTCTGTCTCCCTCCCCCCCCTCTGTCTCCCTCCCCCCCCCCTCTGTCTCCCTCCCCCCCCTCTGTCTCCCTCCCCCCCTCTGTCTCCCTCCCCCCCCCTCTGTCTCCCTCCCCCCCCTCTGTCTCCCTCCCCCCCCTCTGTCTCCCTCCCCCCCCCCTGTCTCCCTCCCCCCCCCTCTGTCTCCCTCCCCCCCCCTCTGTCTCCCTCCCCCCCTCTGTCTCCCTCCCCCCCCTCTGTCTCCCCCCCCCCCTCTGTCTCCCCCCCCCCCCTCTGTCTCCCTCCCCCCCCCTCTGTCTCCCTCCCCCCCTCTGTCTCCCTCCCCCCCTCTGTCTCCCTCCCCCCTCTGTCTCCCTCCCCCCCTCTGTCTCCCTCCCCCCCTCTGTCTCCCTCCCCCCCTCTGTCTCCCTCCCCCCCCTCTGTCTCCCTCCCCCCCTCTGTCTCCCTCCCCCCCCTCTGTCTCCCTCCCCCCCCTCTGTCTCCCTCCCCCCCTCTGTCTCCCTCCCCCCCTCTGTCTCCCTCCCTCCCCCTGTCTCCCTCCCTCCCCCTGTCTCCCTCCCTCCCCCTGTCTCCCTCCCTCCCCCTGTCTCCCTCCCTCCCCCTGTCTCCCTCCCTCCCCTGTCTCCCTCCCTCCCCCTGTCTCCCTCCCTCCCCCTGTCTCCCTCCCTCCCCCTGTCTCCCTCCCTCCCCCTGTCTCCCTCCCTCCCCCTGTCTCCCTCCCTCCCCCTGTCTCCCTCCCTCCCTCTGTCTCCCTCCCTCCCTCTGTCTCCCTCCCTCCCTCTGTCTCCCTCCCTCCCTCTGTCTCCGTCCCTCCCTCTGTCTCCCTCCCTCCCTCTGTCTCCCTCCCTCCCTCTGTCTCCCTCCCTCCCTCTGTCTCCCTCCCTCCCTCTGTCTCCCTCCCTCCTTCTGTCTCCCTCCCTCCCTCTGTCTCCCTCCCTCCCTCTGTCTCCCTCCCTCCCTCTGTCTCCCTCCCTCCCTCTGTCTCCCTCCCTCTGTCTCCCTCCATCCCTCCCTCTGTCTCCCTCCCTCCCTCCCTCTGTCTCCCTCCCTCCCTCCCTCTGTCTCCCTCCCTCCCTCCCTCTGTCTCCCTCCCTCCCTCCCTCTGTCTCCCTCCCTCCCTCCCTCTGTCTCCCTCCCTCCCTCTGTCTCCCTCCCTCCCTCCCTCTGTCTCCCTCCCTCCCTCCCTCTGTCTCCCTCCCTCCCTCCCTCTGTCTCCCTCCCTCCCTCCCTCTGTCTCCCTCCCTCCCTCTCCCTCCCTCCCTCTGTCTGTCTCCCTCCCTCCCTCCCTCTGTCTGTCTCCCTCCCTCCCTCCCTCTGTCTGCCTCCCTCCCTCCCTCCCTCTGTCTCCCTCCCTCCCTCTGTCTCCCTCCCTCCCTCTGTCTCCCTCCCTCCCTCTGTCTCCCTCCCTCCCTCTGTCTCCCTCCCTCCCTCCCTCTGTCTCCCTCCCTCCCTCCCTCTGTCTCCCTTCCTCCCTCTGTCTCCCTCCCTCCCTCTGTCTCCCTCCCTCCCTCCCTCTGTCTCCCTCCCTCTCTCCCTCCCTCTGTCTCCCTCCCTCTCTCCCTCCCTCTGTCTCCCTCCCTCTCTCCCTCCCTCTGTCTGTCTCCCTCCCTCCCTCTGTCTCCCTCCCTCCCTCCCTCTGTCTCCCTCCCTCCCTCCCTCTGTCTCCCTCCCTCCCTCTCCCTCCCTCCCTCCCTCCCTCCCTCTGTCTCCCTCCCTCTCCCTCCCTCCCTCCCTCCCTCTCCCTCCCCCCCCCTCCCTCCCCCTCCCTCCCTCCCTCCCTCCCTCTCCCTCCCTCCTCCTCCCTCTGATGTGACTGGGTAAGGTTATTCAGACTATCAGCTGGCAGTATAACCTGCAGCATCTTGTTGATCCCCATCGTAAACTCTTTCCCATCTGTTTTACAACAACCTTCACTTCCAGTTCCTCCATTTGGATTCCATCCTTTCCCTATCCGTGGCTATTTCACACCACTCTCCTCACTCTATTTTCCAAAGTCACACATATCCTCATTTGTTTTCATAAATTTAGTGTATCCAATGAGGGGGTGTGGTAGTCTGTGTAGAGGTATTATGGTACCTGGTAATGCTGGAACACCATTGGTAGATATTGTATGTTTCCTATTGGTCAAGCTGTATGGTAGCTCCGCCCTGCAAGGCGGGGTATAAGAGCCCATGCTGCCCCAGCAGCCTTCTTTCTGTACCTGAGCTGCTGGCGGAAACATCTAGCTTATTAAAGCCTTCAGTTGGACTACAACCTCGCTTTAGTGGTCATTGATTGTGCATCAAGGGGCAATTTAGCGTGGCCAATCCACATCCCCTGCACAACACCAGACATGGGGAGAACGTGCAAACTCCACACGGACAGTGACCCAGGGCTGGGATTGAATCTGGGACCTCAGCACCCTGAGGCAGCAGTGCTAACCGCTGCAGTAGCATGCCGCTCTATACAAGTCACCATAAACTACTTTTCTACCTTCAATCTCTGCTCCCTCTTCTTGACCACATTGTTGAGCTTTTTCTGGGAGACTCCAGTCTCGTTTCAGTCCAATCGATGGCATTAAGGTTCCTTGCTCAGTTTTCAGTTGATCCTGGTAACTGGTGGCATGGCTTCTGTCTGCACTTTTGACAAGGTGCCGCATAGGAGACTGTTAAATAAGTTAAGAGCCCATGGTGTTCAGGGTAAGATCCTGGCATGGATAGAGGATTGGCTGACTGGCAGAAGGCAAAGAGTGGGGATAAAGGGGTCTTTTTCAGGATGGCAGCCGGTGACTAGTGGTGTGCCTCAGGGGTCTGTGCTGGGACCACAACTTTTCACAATATACATTAATGATCTGGAAGAAGGTACTGAAGGCACTGTTGCTAAGTTTGCAGATGATACAAAGATCTGTAGAGGGACAGGCAGTATTGAGGAAGCAAGGGGGCTGCAGAAGGATTTGGACAAGCTAGGAGAGTGGGCAATGAAGTGGCAGATGGAATACAATGTGGAAAAGTGTGAGGTTCTGCACTTTGGAAGGAGGAATTTAGGCATAGACTATTTTCTAAATGGGGAAATGCTTAGGAAATCCGAAACACAAAGGGACTTGGGAGTCCTTGTTCACGATTCTCTTAAGGTTAACGTGCAGGTTCAGTCGGCAGTTAAGAAGGCAAATGCAATGTTAGCATTCATGTCGAGAGGGCTAGAATACAAGACCAGGGATGTACTTCTGAGGCTGTATAAGGCTCTGGTCAGATCCCATTTGGAGTATTGAGAGCAGTTTTGGGCCCCGTATCTAAGGAAGGATGTGCTGGCCATGGAAAGGGTCCAGAGGAGGTTCACAAGAATGATCGCTGGAATGAAGAACTTGCCGTATGAGGAACGGTTGAGGACTCTGGGTCTGTACTCGTTGGAGTTTAGAAGGGTGAGGGGGGATCTTATTGAAACTTACCGGATATTGCGAGGCCTGGATAGAGTGGACGTAGAGAGGATGTTTCCACTTGTAGGAAAAACTAGAACCAGAGGACACCATCTCAGACTAAAGGGACGATCCTTTAAAACAGGGATGAGGAGGAATTTCTTCAGCCAGAGGGTGGTGAATCTGTGGAACTCTTTGCCGCAGGAGGCTGTGGAGGCCAAATCACTGAGTGTCTATAAGACAGAGATAGATAGGTTCTTGATTAATAAGGGGATCAGGGGTAATGGGGAGAAGGCAGGAGAATGGGGATGAGAAAATATCAGCCGTGATTAAATGGCAGAGCAGACTCGATGGGCCGAGTGGTCTAATTCTGCTCCTATGTTTTATGGTCTTATGCACATTGCTGTCCTCAAACTGTCTGCCCTGCCTGGAAAAAGAAGTTTAGAATGAAGGAAGATCATTTGTCCATCAATCTAATTCCATTCAAGATTCATTCCAGCTTGTTCTATTTCCCTCTCATTCATATTGCCAACTGCTGATCAACTACTTCATTTCCTTCCTTGCCTCTCCAGGAAGTATATCAAGCAGTGCTATTAATGCCTCTATCACTGTCAATTCTCTTCTCCACAGATATCGAATCGATCCAGTTGCTTTTTAAAGATGCCGATTGACCTTGAACGACCTTTCTGCAGGTCTGACCTTTCTCTTCACCACCCTGGCCTTGTTCTACATCGCCCATTTTGTTCTGGTGATAATTCTCTCTCTTGTCTTGTTATTGTTTTATCAACAATCAGTCAAATCACTTTTTCACTTGTCTGAAACCATTTGACAATTTTGACAAGTTGTTTGTACACAAGCTGACGGCAGTGTATATTTAGCAGCTGAATCAGTCTGTCTCCTCATGTACACCACACTCCAGTGACCACCGGCTCGGTTGGTTGGGTGCTTTTCCTTGTCTGGAGCTGTTCTTCGTTACAGGAAATGGTTAAATATAAATGTGCGAAGATTTGAATGTCAAGTTTCTGTTTCTACAGCTCTACATTTTCTCCGCAATTGGCTACATGAGTCTGAAGACCATCGTTGGTAAGTTCACTTTCATTCTGTTATTTATTTACGGATATGGCTGGTCAGCATTTACTGCCCAGACCTAACTGTCCTTGAGAAGGTGCGGATGAACCGCCTGCGTTAATCACGGCAGTCCCTGAACTGTAGGTACACCCACAGTGCTGTTACAAAGGGAATGCCAGATCTGCTGCTCTTGTCCTTCTAGATGGTGGTGGTCGTGGGTTTGGAAGGTTCTGTCTAAGGAACCTTGGTGAGTTACTGCAGTGCATCTTGTAGATGGTACACACGGCTGCCCCTGTGCGTCGGTGGTGGCGGGTCTGAATGTTTGTGGAAGGAGGAGCAATCAAGCGGGGCTGCTTTGTCCTGGGTGCTTGTCGGGCTTCTTGAGTGTTGTTGGAGCTGCGCTCATCCAGGCAAGTGGAGAGTATTCCATCACACTCCTGACTTGTGCCTTCTCGACAGGCTTTGGTGGGGTCAGGAGTTGAGTCACTCACCGTAGGATTCCGAGCTTTTGATCTACCCTGGTAGCCACAGTATTAATATGGCTTTTCCAGTTCAGTTTCTAGTCAATGGTAACCCTCAGGATGTTGATTGTGGGGATTCAGCGATGGTAATGCCATTGAATGTCAAGGGGGGGTGGTTAGATTGTCTCTGATTGGAGATGGTCATTGCCGGGCACTTGTGTGGCACGAATGTAACTTGCCCCTTGCCAGCCCCGAGCCTGGATATTGTCCGGGTCTTGCTGCATTTGGACAGGGACTGCTTCATTATCTGAGGAGTCGCGAATTGTGCTGAACATTGTGCAGTCATCAGCAAACATCCCCACTACTGACCTTATGATGGAAGGAAGGTCATTGATGAAGCAGCTGAAGGTGGTTGGGCCGAGGACACTGTCCTGAGGAACTCCTGCAGTGATGTCCTGGAGCTGAGATAATTGACCACCAACCACCACAACCACCTTCCTATGTCCCCACCTGCTTCAAGAAGGCCACCATCAGACCGGTTAACCAGGCAACGTGCCTCAATGACTGCCATCCGGTAGCCCTGACTTAATAATAAATTGCTTATTGTCACAAGTAGGCTTCAATGAAGTTACTGTGAAAAGCCCCTAGTCGCCACATTCAGGCTCCTGTTCGGGGAGGCCGTCACTTCGAGAGGTTGGTCATGAAGGGCATCAACTCCATACTCCCAGAATGCCTAGATCCACTGCAATTTGCATACCGCCTCAACCGGTCCACAGCAGACACCATCTCCCTGGCCCTACACTCATCCCTAGAGCATCTCGACAACAAGGACTCCTACAGAGAGCCAGGAGTTTACAGGAAGTGTAGCTGACTGGGAGCAGAGTCGGAGGGCGGAGATCTAGTTACTCCACACAGCAGCTATATTCTGTAAGGTAAGAGGGGATGGAGGCTAGGCCAGTTACATGCTCCTCCTGTAGGATGTGGGTGGTGAGGGATACCACCGGTGTCCCCACTGACTATACCTGCGGGAAGTGCACCCAACTTCAGCTCCTCAAAGACCGTGTTAGGGAACTGGAGCTGAAGCTGGATGAACTTCGGATCATCCGGGAGGCAGAGGGGGTGATTGAGAAGAGTTACAGGGAGGTAACCACACCCAAGGCACAGGACAAGAATAGCTGGGTTACAGTCAGGGGGAAAAAAACAAACAGGCAGACAGTGCAGGGATCCCTCGTGGCCGTTCCCCTTCAAAACAAGTATACCGTTTTGGATGCTGTTGGGGGGGATGACCTACCGGGGGAAGGCCCTAGCGGCCAGGTCTCTGGCACTGAGTCTGGCTCTGGGGCTCAGAAGGGAAGGGGGGAGAATAGAAAAGCAATAGTTGTAGGAGATTCAATGGTTAGGGGAATAGATAGGAGATTCTGTGGTCGCGAGCGAGACTCCCGGAAGGTATGTTGCCTCCCGGGTGCCAGGGCCAGGGATGTCTCGTATCGTGTCTTCAGGATCCTTAAGGGGGAGGGGGAGCAGCCAGAAGTCGTGGTGCACATTGGTACCAACGACATAGGTAGGAAAAGGGGTGTGGAGGTAATAAACAAGTTTAGGGAGTTAGGCTGGAAGTTGAAAGCCAGGACAGACAGTTGTCATCTCTGGTTTGTTGCCGGTGCCACGTGATAGCGAGGCTAGGAATAGGGAGAGAGTGCAGTTGAACACGTGGCTGCAGGAATGGTGTAGGAGGGAGGGCTTCAGGTATTTGGATAATTGGAGCGCATTCTGGGGAAGGTGGGACCTGTACAAGCAGGACGGGTTGCATCTGAACCAGAGGGGCACCAATATCCTGGGAGGGAGGTTTGCTAGTACTCTTCGGGAGGGTTTAAACTAATTTGGCAGGGGAATGGGAACCGGATTTGTAGTCCAGCAACTAAGGTAGCCGATATTCAGGACGCCAAAGCATGTAATGAGGCAGTGGGGAAGGGAACACTGACAAAGGAGAGTATTTGCAGGCACAGAGATGGGTTGAAGTGTGTATACTTCAACGCAAGAAGCATCAGGAATAAGGTGGGTGAACTTAAGGCATGGATCGATACTTGGGACTACGATGTGGTGGCCATCACGGAAACTTGGATAGAAGAGGGGCAGAAATGGTTGTTGGAGGTCCCTGGTTATAGATGTTTCAATAAGATTAGGGAGGGTGGTAAAAGAGGTGGGGGGGTGGCATTATTAATTCGAGATAGTATAACAGCTGCAGAAAGGCAGTTCGAGGAGTATCACCCTATTGAGGTAGTATGGGTTGAAGTCAGAAATAGGAAAGGAGCAGTCACCTTGTTAGGAGTTTTCTATAGGCCCCCCAATAGTAGCAGAGATGTTGAGGAACAGATTGGGAAACAGATTTTGGAAAGGTGCAGAAGTCATAGGGTAGTAGTCATGGGCGACTTTAACTTCCCAAATATTGAGTGGAAACTCTTTAGATCAAATAGTTTGGATGGGGTGGTGTTTGTGCAGTGTGTCCAGGAAGCTTTTCTAACACAGTATGTAGATTGTCCAACCAGAGGAGGGGCAATATTGGATTTAGTACTGGGTAATGAACCAGGGCAAGTGATAGATATGTTAGTGGGGGAGCATTTTGGAGATAGTGACCACAATTCTGTGACTTTCACTTTAGTAATGGAGAGGGATAGGTACGTGCAACAGGGCAAGGTTTACAATTGGGGGAAGGGTAAATACGATGTTGTCAGACAAGAATTGAAGTGCATAAGTTGGGAACATAGGCTGGCAGGGAAGGACACAAGTGAAATGTGGAACTTGTTCAAGGAACAGGTGCTACATGTCCTTGATATGTATGTCCCTGTCAGGCAGGGAAGAGATGGTCGAGTGAGGGAACCATGGTTGACAAGAGAGGTTGAATGTCTTGTTAAGAGGAAAAAGGTGACTTATGTAAGGCTGAGGAAACAAGGTTCAGACAGGGCATTGGAGGGATACAAGATAGCCAGGAGGGAACTGAAGAAAGGGATTAGGAGAGCTAAGAGAGGGCATGAACAATCTTTGGCGGGTAGGATCAAGGAAAACCCCAAGGCCTTTTACACATATGTGAGAAATATGAGAATGACTAGAGCGAGGGTAGGTCCGATCAAGGACAGTAGCGGGAGATTGTGTATTGAGTCTGAAGAGATAGGCGAGGTCTTGAATGAGTACTTTTCTTCTGTATTTACAAATGAGAGGGGCGATATTGTTGGAGAGGACAGTGTGAAACAGATTGGTAAGCTCGAGGAAATACTTGTTAGGAAGGAAGATGTGTTGGGCATTTTGAAAAACTTGAGGATAGACAAGTCCCCCGGGCCTGACGGGATATATCCAAGGATTCTATGGGAAGGAAGAGATGAAATTGCAGAGCCGTTGGCAATTATCTTTTCGTCCTCACTGTCAACAGGGGTGGTACCAGGGGATTGGAGAGTGGCGAATGTCGTGCCCCTGTTCAAAAAAGGAACTAGGGATAACCCTGGGAATTACAGGCCAGTTAGTCTTACTTCGGTGGTCGGCAAAGTAATGGAAAGGGTACTGAAGGATAGGATTTCTGAGCATCTGGAAAGATACTGCTTGATTAGGGATAGTCAGCACGGATTTGTGAGGGGTAGGTCTTGCCTTACAAATCTTATTGAATTCTTTGAGGAGGTGACCAAGCAGTGGATGTAGTGTACATGGATTTTAGTAAGGCATTTGATAAAGTTCCCCATGGTAGGCTTCTGCACAAAGTAAGGAGGCATGGGATAGTGGGAAATTTGGCCAGTTGGATAACGAACTGGCTAACCGATAGAAGTCAGAGAGTGGTGGTGGATGGCAAATATTCAGCCTGGATCCCAGTTACCAGTGGTGTACCGCAGGGATCAGATCTGGGTCCTCTGCTGTTTGTGATTTTCATTAATGACTTGGATGAGGGAGTTGAAGGGTGGGTCAGTAAATTTGCAGACGATACGAAGATTGTTGGAGTTGTGGATAGTAAGGAGGGCTGTTGTCGGCTGCAAAGAGACATCGCTAGGATGCAGAGCTGGGCTGAGAAGTGGCAGATGGAGTTTAACCCTGAAAAGTGTGAGGTTGTCCATTTTGGAAGGACAAATATGAATGCGGAATACAGGGTTAACGGTAGAGTTCTTGGCATTGTGGAGGAGCAGAGAGACCTTGGGGTCTATGTTCATACATCTTTGAAAGTTGCCACTCAAGTGGATAGAGCTGTGAAGAAGGCCTATGGTGTGCTCGCGTTCATTAACAGAGGGATTGAATTTAAGAGCCGTGAGGTGATGATGCAGCTGTACAAAACTTTGGTAAGGCCACATTTGGAGTACTGTGTACAGTTCTGGTCGCCTCATTTTAGGAAGGATGTGGAAGCTCTGGAAAAGGTGCAAAGAAGATTTACCAGGATGTTGCCTGGAATGGAGAGTAGGTCTTACGAGGAAAGGTTGAGGGTGCTAGGCCTTTTCTCATTAGAGCGGAGAAGGATGAGGGGCGACTTGATAGAGGTTTATAAGATGATCAGGGGAATAGATAGAGTAGGCAGTCAGAGACTTTTTCCCCAGGTGGAACACACCATTACAAGGGGACATAAATTTAAGGTGAAAGGTGGAAGATATAGGAGGGATATCAGAGGTAGGTTCTTTACCCAGAGAGTAGTGGGGGCATGGAATGCACTGCCTGTGGAAGTAGTTGAGTCGGAAACATTAGTGACCTTCAAGCAGCTGTTGGATAGGTACATGGATTACGGGAAAATGATATAGTGTAGATTTATTTGTTCTTAAGGGCAGCACGGTAGCATTGTGGATAGCACAATTGCTTCACAGATCCATGGTCCCAGGTTCGATTCCGGCTTGGGTCATTGTCTGTGCGGAGTCTGCACGTCCTCCCTGTGTCTTCGTGGGTTTCCTCCGGGTGCTCCGGTTTCCTCCCGCAGTCCAAAGATGTGCGGGTTAGGTGAATTGGCCAATGATAAATTGCCCTTAATGTCCAAATTGCCCTTGGTGTTGGGTGGAGGTGTTGAGTTTGGGTAGGGTGCTCTTTCCAAGAGCTGGTGCAGACTCGGGGGGCCGAATGGCCTCCTTCTGCACTGTAGATTCAATGATAATCTATGATTAATCTCGGACAAAGGTTCGGCACAACATCGTGGGCCGAAGGGCCTGTTCTGTGCTGTATTTTCTATGTTCTATGTACATCAGACTACTAATTATTGACTACAGCTCCGCCTTCAACACCATAATCCCAGCCAAGCTCATATCAAAGCTCCAAAACCTAGGACTTGGCTCCTCACTCTGCAACTGGATCCTCAACTTTCTAACCCACAGACCAGAAAGCACAACAACACCACCTCCACAATAGTCCTCAATACCGGGGCCCCGCAAGGCTGCGTACTTAGCCCCCTGCTCTACTCCCTGTACACACACGACTGCGTGGCAACATTTGGTTCCAACTCCATCTACAAGTTTGCTGACGTTACGACCATCGTGGGCTGGATCTCGAATAACGATGAGTCCGAATACAGGAGGGAGATAGAGAACCTAGTGGAGTGGTGTAGCGACAACAATCTCTCCCTCAATGCCAGCAAAACTAAGGAGCTGGTCATTGACTTCAGGAAGCAAAGTACTGTACACACCCCTGTCAGCATCAACGGGGCCGAGGTGGAGATGGTTAGCAGTTTCAAATTCCTAGGGGTGCACATCTCCAAAAATCTGTCCTGGTCCACCCACGTCGACGCTACGACCAAGAAAGCACAACAGCGCCTATACTTCCTCAGGAAACTAAGGAAATTTGGCATGTCCACATTAACTCTTACCAACTTTTACAGATGCACCATAGAAAGCATCCTATCAGGCTGCATCACAGCCTGGTATGGCAACTGCTCAGCCCAAGACTGCAAGAAACTTCAGAGAGTCGTGAACACAGCCCAGTCCATCACACGAACCTGCCTCCCATCCATTGACTCCATTTACACCTCCCGCTGCCTGGGGAAAGCGGGCAGCATAATCAAAGACCCCTCCCACCTGGCTTACTCACTCTTCCAACTTCTTCCATCGGGCAGGAGATACAGAAGTCTGAGAACATGCACGAACAGACTCAAAAACAGCTTCTTCCCCACTGTCACCAGACTCCTAAACCATCCTCTTATGGACTGACCTCATTGACACCACCCCTGTATGCTTCATCCGATGCCAGTGCTTATGTAGTTACATTGTGTACCTTGTGTTGCCCTATTATGTATTTTCTTTTCTTTTCATGTACTAAATGATCTGTTGAGCTGCTCGCAAAAAAATACTTTTCACTGTACCTCGGTACACGTGACAATAAACAAATCGAGGAGAATACTGAGATTCAGGCTACTAGACAAGAAGGGCTTGAGGTTCATAAGGAGGAGGTGTTAGCAATTCTGGAAAGTGTGAAAATAGATAAGTCCCCTGGGCTGGATGGAATTTATCCTTGGATTCTCTGGGAAGCTAGGGAGGAGATTGCTGAGCCTTTGGCTTTGATCTTTAAGTCATCTTTGTCTACAGGAATAGTGCCAGAAGACTGGAGGATAGCAAATGTTGTCCCCTTGTTCAAGAAGGGGAGTAGAGACAACCCCGGTAACTATAGACCAGTGAGCCTTACTTCTGTTGTGGGAAAAATCTTGGAAAGGTTTATAAGAGATAGGATGTATAATCATCTGGAAAGGAATAATTTGATTAGAGATAGTCAACACGGTATTGTGAAGGGTAGGTCGTGCCTCACAATCCTTATGGAGTTATTTGAGAAGGTGGCCAAACAGGTGGATGAGGGTAAAGCAGTTGATGTGGTGTATATGGATTTCAGTGAAGCGTTTGATAAGTTTCCCCACGGTCGGCTACTCTAGAAAATATAGAGGCATTGGATTCAGGGTGATTTAGCAGTTTGGATCAGAAATTGGCTAGCTGGAAGAAGACAAAGGGTGGTGGTTGATGGGAAATGTTCAGACTGGAGTCCAGTCACTAGTGGTGTACCACAAGGATCTGTTTTGGGGCCACTGCTGTTTGTCATTTTTATAAATGACCTGGAGGAGGGCGTAGAAGGATGGGTGAGTAAATTTGCAGATGACACTAAAGGCGGTGGAGTTGTGGACAGTGCAGAAGGATGTTACAAGTTACAGAGGGACATAGATAAGCTGCAGAGCTGGGCTGAGAGGTGGCAAATGGAGTTTAATGCAGAAAAGTGTGAGGTGATTCATTTTGGAAGGAATAACAGGAAGACAGAGTACTGGGCTAATGGTAAGATTCCTGGCAGTGTGGATGAGCAGAGAGATCTCGGTGTCCATGTACATAGATCCCTGAAAGTTGCCATCCAGGTTGAGAGGGTTGTTAAGAAGGCGTACGGTGTGTTCGCTTTTATTGGTAGAGGGATTGAGTTTAGGAGCCATGAGGTCATGTTGCAGCTGTACAAAACTCTGGTGCGGCCGCATTTGGAGTATTGCGTGCAATTCTGGTCGCCGCATTATAGGAAGGATGTGGAAGCATTGGAAAGGGTGCAGAGGAGATTTACCAGAATGTTGCCTGGTCTGGAGGGAAGATCTTATGAGGAAAGGCTGAGGGACTTGAGGCTGTTTTCGTTAGAGAGAAGAAGGTTAAGAGGTGACTTAATTGAGGCATACAAGATGATCAGAGGATTGGATAGGGTGGACAGTGAGAGCCTTTTTCCTCGGATGGTGATGTCTCGCACGAGGGGTCATAGCTTTAAATTGAGGGGAGATAGATATAGGACAGATGTCAGAGGTAGGTTCTTTACTCAGAGAGTAGTAAGGGCGTGGAATGCCCTGCCTGCAACAGTAGTGGACTCGCCAACACTAAGGACATTCAAATGGTCATTGGATAGACATATGGACGTAAGGGAATAGTGTAGATGGGCTTTAGAGTGGTTTCACAGGTCGGCGCAACATCGAGGGCCGAAGGGCCTGTACTGCGCTGTAATGTTCTATGTATGACTCCAACCAGTCGAGAGTTTTCCCCCTGATACCCATTGACTCCACATTTGCTTGGGCTTTGTGATGCCATACCCGGTCAAATGCTGAATTAATCAGGGGTAAGAGAACATAGAACAGTACAGCACAGTACAGGCCCTTCGGCCCACAATGTTGTGCCGACCATTTATCCTAATTTAAGATCAACCTAACCTACACCCCTTCAATTTACTGCTGTCCATGTGCCTGTCCAAGAGTCGCTTAAATGTCCCGAATGACTCTGACTCCACCACCTCTGCTGGCAGTGCGTTCCACACACCCACCACTCTCTGTATAAAGAACCGACCTCTGACAGCTCCCCTCTACCTCCCTCCAATCACCTTAAAATTATGTCCTCTCGTGACAGCATTTCCGCCCTGGGGAAAGTCTCTGGCTATCCACTCTATCCATGCCTCTCATCACCTTGTACATCTAAATCAAGTCACCTCTCTGCCTTCTTCACTCCAGTAAGAAAAGCCCTTTCTTCATAAGACATGCCCTCCAGTCCAGGCAGCATCCTGGTAAATCTCCTCTGTACCCTCTCCACAGCATCCACATCCTTCAAGAACAAAGAACAAACAAAAGTACAGCCCAGGAACAGGCCCTTCGGCCCTCCAAGCCCATGCCGACCATGCTGCCTGACTAAACGACAATCTTCCACGTTTCCTGGGTCCGTATCCCTCTATTCCCATCCTATTCATGTATTTGTCAAGATGCCCCTTAAATGTCACTATCGTCCCTGCTTCCACCACCTCCTCCGGTAGCGAGTTCCAGGCACCCACTACCCTTTGTGCAAAAAATCTTGTCTCGTACATCTACTCTAAACCTTGCCCCTCGCACCTTAAACCTATGCCCCCTAGTAATTGACCCCGCTACCCTGGGGAAAAGCCTCTGACTATCCACTCTGTCTGTGCCCCTCATAATTTTGTAGACCTCTATCAGGTCGCCCCTCAACCTCCGTCGTTCCAGTGAGAACAAACCGAGTTTATTCAACCGCTCCTCATAGCTAATGCCCTCCATACCAGGCAACATTCTGGTAAATCTCTTCTGCACCCTCTCTAAAGCCTCCACATCCTTCTGGTAGTGTGGCGACCAGAATTGAACACACTACTCCAAGCATGGCCTAACTAAGGTTCTATACAGCTGCAACATGACTTGCCAATTCTTATACTCAATGCCCCGGCCAATGAAGGCAAGCATACCGTATGCCTTCTTGACTACCTTCTCCACCTGTGTTGCCTCTTTCAGTGACCTGTGGACCTGTACACCTAGATCTCTCTGACTTTCAATACTCTTGAGGGTTCTACCATTCACTGTATATTCCCTACCTGCATTAGACCTTCCAAAATGCATTACCTCACATTTGTCCGGATGAAACTCCATCTGCCACCTCTCCGCCCAAGTCTCCAAACAATCTAAATCCTGCTGTATCCTCTGACAGTCCTCATCGCTATCCGCAATTCCACCAACCTTTGTGTCGTCTGCAAACTTACTCATCAGACTAGTTACATTTTCCTCCAAATCATTTATATATACTAAGAACAGCAAAAGTCCCAGCACTGAACCCTGCGGAACACCACTAGTCACAGCCCTCCAATTAGAAAAGCACCCTTCCATTGCTACTCTCTGCCTTCTATGACCTAGCCAGTTCTGTATCCACCTTGCCAGCTCACCCCTGATCCCGTGTGACTTCACCTTTTGTACTAGTCTACCATGAGGGACCTTGTCAAAGGCCTTACTGAAGTCCATATAGACAACATCCACTGCCCTACCTGCATCAATCATCTTAGTGACCTCCTCGAAAAACTCTATCAAGTTAGTGAGACACGACCTCCCCTTCACAAAACCATGCTGCCTCTCACTAATACGTCCATTTGCTTCCAAATGGGAGTAGATCCTGTCTCGAAGAATTCTCTCCAGTAATTTCCCTGCCACTTACGTCAGGCTCACCGGCCTGTAGTTCCCTGGATTATCCTTGCTCCCCTTCTTAAACAAAGGAACAACATTGGCTATTCTCCAGTCCTCCGGGACATCACCTGATTCCTATAATGAGGCAACCAGAACTGGACACAATATTCCAAGTGTGGTCTAACCAGGGTTTTATAAAGCTGCAGCAAAAACTCACGGCTCTTAAACTCAATCCCCGTTAATGAAAGCCAACACACTATGCACCTTCTTAACAACCCTATCAACCTGGGTGGCAACTTTGAGGGATCTATGTATGTGGACCACAAGATCCCTCTGTTCCTCCACACTTCCAAGATTCCTGCCTTTAACCCTATATTCAGCATTCAAATTGGACCTTTCAAAATGAATCACTTCACATTTATCTCGGTTGAACTCCATCTGCCACTTCTCAGCCCGGCTCTGCATCCTGTCAATGTCCTGTTGTAACCTGCAACAACCCTCGACAGTATCTACAACTCCACCAGCCTTCGTGTCATCGACAAACTTTCTAACCCACCCTTCCACTACCTCATCCAAATCATTTATAAAAACCACAAAGAGCAGAGGTCCCAGAACAGATCCTTTCGGGACACCAGGCAATTAGAAACATTTGGGATTGATGGGCCTTTGGCAGCATGGATTAGAAGTTGCTCAGAGATAGGAAACCGAGGGTAGGTGTAGATGGGCATTTCTCAGACTGGAGACCAGTTGAAAGTCGTGTCCCCAGGGCTCAGTGTTGGGACTTTGCTTTTCTGATTTATATAAACAATTTAGAGGTGGATGTTGAGGGCAAATTCTCTCAATTTGCAGATGATACTAAAATATGGGAACTAGTGAATTGTGAGAATGATGCTGAGCGACTTTAGAGAGACGTTGGCAAGTTGGCCAAATGGACGGACACCTGGCAGATCAACTTCAATGCAGCGAAATGTGAGATAATGCATTTTGGAGAAATGTGAGGAGACAATACAGGCTCAATGGTACAACTTTGAGGGAAGTCCAGGAGCAGAGGGACCTCGAGGTTCAAGCGCATAATTCTCGGAAGGTCAGTTGTGACTCTAGGTGAGGGCACAGGACATGGGGAGAGAGTGGGTTCCCCCTCGAGCCTGTTCTCCCCCCCCCCCCCCCCCCGGAGCCTGTTCTCTCTCCCCCCCGAGCCTGTTCTCCCCCCCCCCCCCCCCCCCGAGCCTGTTCTCCCCCCCCCCCCGAGCCTGTTCTCCCCCCCCCCGAGCCTGTTCTCCCCCCCCCCGAGCCTGTTCTCTCCCCCCCCCCGAGCCTATTCTCCCCCCCCCCCGCCTGTTCTCCCCCACCCCCCGCCTGTTCTCCCCCCCCCCGCGAGCCTGTTCTCCCCCCCCCCCGAGCCTGTTCTCTCTCCCCTTCCCCCCGAGCCTGTTCTCTCTCCCCTTCCCCCCGAGCCTGTTCTCCCCCCCCCCGAGCCTGTTCTCTCTCTCTCCCCCCCCCCAAGCCTGCACTCCCCCCCCCCCCCCGAGCCTGTTCTCTCCCCCCCCCCCCGAGCCTGTTCTCTCTCCCCCCCCCCCGAGCCTGTTTCCCCCCCCCCCGAGCCTGTCCCCCCCCCCCCGAGCCTGTCCCCCCCCCCCGAGCCTGTTCCCCCCCCCCCGAGCCTGTTCCCCCCCCCCGAGCCTGTTCCCCCCCCCCCCGAGCCTGTTCCCCCCCCCCCCGAGCCTGTTCCCCCCCCCCGAGCCTGTTCCCCCCCCCCCGAGCCTGTTCCCCCCCCCCGAGCCTGTTCCCCCCCCCGAGCCTGTTCTCTCCCCCCCCCCCCGAGCCTGTTCTCCCCCCCCCGAGCCTGTTCTCTCCCCCCCCCCCCGAGCCTGTTCTCTCCCCCCCCCCCCCGAGCCTGTTCTCTCCCCCCCCCCCGAGCCTGTTCTCCCCCCCTCCCCCCGAGCCTGTTCTCTCCCCCCCCCCGAGCCTGTTCTCTCCCCCCCCCCCCCATAGCCTGTTCTCCCCCCGAGCCTGTTTCCCCCCCCCCCCCCCGAGCCTGTTCTCTTTCCCCCCCCCCCCGAGCCTGTTCTCTTCCCCCCCCCCCCGAGCCTGTTCTCTCCCCCCCCCGAGCCTGTTCTCTCCCCCCCCCCCTCCCCGAGCCTGTTCTCTCCCCCCCCCCCCCTCCCCGAGCCTGTTCGCCCCCCCCCCCCCCCGGAGCCTGTTCTCTCTCTTCCCCCCCCCCCCAAGCCTGCACTCCCCCCCCTCCCCCCCCCCGAGCCTATTCTCTCCCCCCCCCCCCGAGCCTGTTCTCCCCCCCCCCCGAGCCTGTTCTCCCCCCCCCCCGAGCCTGTTCTCTTCCCCCCCTCCCGAGCCTGTTCTCTTCCCCCCCCCGAGCCTGTTCTCCCCCCCCCCGAGCCTGTTCTCCCCCCCCGCCTGTTCTCTTCCCCCCCCCCGAGCCTGTTCTCCCCCCACCCCCCGAGCCTGTTTTCCCCCCCCCCCCCGAGCCTGTTCTCTCTCCCCTTCCCCCCCCAAGCCTGTTCTCCCTCCCCCCCCTCCCCGAGCCTGTTCTCCACCCCCCCCTCCCCGAGCCTGTTCTCCCCCCCCCCCTCCCCGAGCCTGTTCTCCCCCCCCCCGAGCCTGTTCTCTTCCCCCCCCCGAGCCTGTTCTCCCCCCCCGAGCCTGTTCTCCCCCCCCCCGAGCCTGTTCTCCCCCCCCCCCCCTCCGAGCCTGTTCTCTTCCCCCCCCCCCCCCGAGCCTGTTCTCCCCCCCCCCGAGCCTGTTCTCTCCCCCCCCCCCCTCCCCGAGCCTGTTCTCCCCCCCCCCCTCCCGAGCCTGTTCTCCCCCCCCCCCGAGCCTGTTCTCTTCCCCCCCCCGAGCCTGTTCTCCCCCCCCGAGCCTGTTCTCCCCCCCCCCGAGCCTGTTCTCCCCCCCCCCCCTCCGAGCCTGTTCTCTTCCCCCCCCCCCCCGAGCCTGTTCTCCCCCCCCCCCGAGCCTGTTCTCGTCCCCCCCCCCCCCCCCCGAGCCTGTTCTCTCCCCCCCCCCCCGAGCCTGTTCTCTCCCCCCCCCCCCGAGCCTGTTAGCCTGTTCTCTCCCCCCCCCCCCCCCCCCCCAAGCCTGTTACACAGATACATGTGAGATAGGAGCGGGAGTAGGCCTTTTGGCCCATTTTAAATTGGTGATCCCTTATTTTTAAACCATTACCTCCAGTTGTAGATTCTCCCACAAGAGGAAACATATCCACACGCTCCCTGTCAATACCTCTCAGGATCTTGTATGTTTCAATCATACTAGAATCCCTGAAGTGCAGAAGGAGGCCATTCCGCCCATCGTGTCTGCACTGACCCTTGGACAGAGCCCCCTACCTGGGCCTGTGCCCCACCCTATCCTGCAGCCCAGTAACTCTTCTAAACTCCAGCAGATACAAGCCTGGCCTGTCCAGCCTTTCCTCCGAAGCCAACCCACACATTCCTAGTATTAGTCTGGAAGACTGCTTCCAACACACTTGCATCTTTCCTTAAATAAGGTGACCGAGGGCAGCACAGTGGTTAGCACTGCTGCCTCGCGGCGCCGAGGTCCCAGGTTCGATCCCGGCTCTGGGTTACTGTCTGTGTGGAGTTTGCACATTCTCCCCGTGTCTGTGTGGGTCTCACCCTCACAACCCAAAGATGTGCAGGCTAGGTGGATTGGCCACGTTAAATTGCCCCTTAATTGGAAAAAATGAATTGGGTACTCTAAATTTTTTTTTTAATAAGGTGACCGATACCGTCACAATACTCCAGATGTAGTCTCACTTCACTGGTGCCCTGTACAACTGAACCATAACCGTCCAACTTTTGTAATCCATTCCCTTCGCAATAAACATTATTATCTTTCCTAATTACTTGCTGCAAGTGTATACCAGCCTTTTGTGACTCATGCAGTAAGGCACCCAGATCCCTCTGCACCTCAAATGTGCAATCTCTCACCCTTTAGACACATTGGGTGGGGTTGGTATAGAATTTTTTTCCTATAAATTTAGAGTACCCAATTAATTTTTTCCAATTAAGGGGCAATTTAACATGACCAATCCGCCTACGCTGCACATCTTTGGGTTGTGGGGGTGAAACCCACGCAAACACGGGGAGAATGTGCAAATTCCACACGCACAGTGACCCAGAGCCGGGATCGAACCCGGGTCCTCGGCGCCGTGAGGCAGCAGTGCTAACCACTGTGCCTCCGTGCTGCCTGTTGGTGCACAGTTAATGGTCGCCTCATGCATTGTAGGTTTTCGATGAATTTACCTTTTTGTACTTCCTGCCAAATGGACAGTTTCGCCTTTGCCCACATGAAACTGCATTTGCCAGATCTTTGCCCACTCACCTAATCTACCTTGTCCCTTTGCAGCCGCCTTATATCCTCTTCACAGTTTGCTTTCCTACTTATCTTTGTATCATCAGCAAATTTGGCAATCGTACCTTTGGTACCTTCATCCAAGTTACTTAAATAAATTGTAAAAGGCTTAGGACCCTACACCAATCACTGATTGAATTGAACGATGGGCAGATTCAGGCTGATTGATCCCTGATTGAATTGAACGATGGACAGATTCAGGCTGATTGATCCCTGATTGAATTGAACGATGGGCAGATTCAGGCTGATTGATCCCTGATTGAATTGAACGATGAGACAGATTCAGACTGATTGATCCCTGATTGAATTGAACGATGGACAGATTCAGACTGATTGATCCCTGATTGAATTGAACGATGGGCAGATTCAGGCTGATTGATCCCTGATTGAATTGAACGATGGGCAGATTCAGACTGATTGATCCCTGATTGAATTGAACGATGGACAGATTCAGGCTGATTGATCCCTGATTGAATTGAACGATGGGCAGATTCAGACTGATTGATCCCTGATTGAATTGAACGATGAGACAGATTCAGACTGATTGATCCCTGATTGAATTGAACGATGAGACAGATTCAGACTGATTGATCCCTGATTGAATTGAACGATGGACAGATTCAGACTGATTGATCCCTGATTGAATTGAACGATGGACGGATTCAGACGGATTGATCCCTGATTGAATTGAACAATGGACAGATTCAGACTGATTGATCCCTGATTGAATTGAACGATGGACGGATTCAGACGGATTGATCCCTGATTGAATTGAACGATGAGACGGATTCAGACTGATTGATCCCTGATTGAATTGAACGATGGACAGATTCAGACTGATTGATCCCTGATTGAATTGAACGATGGACAGATTCAGACTGATTGATCCCTGATTGAATTGAACGATGGACGGATTCAGACGGATTGATCCCTGATTGAATTGAACGATGAGACGGATTCAGACTGATTGATCCCTGATTGAATTGAACGATGGACAGATTCAGACTGATTGATCCCTGATTGAATTGAACGATGGACAGATTCAGACTGATTGATCCCTGATTGAATTGAACGATGAGACAGATTCAGACTGAGTGATCCCTGATTGAATTGAACGATGGACGGATTCAGACGGATTGATCCCTGATTGAATTGAACAATGGACAGATTCAGGCTGATTGATCCCTGATTGAATTGAACGATGGGCAGATTCAGGCTGATTGATCCCTGATTGAATTGAACGATGGACAGATTCAGGCTGATTGATCCCTGATTGAATTGAACAATGGACAGATTCAGGCTGATTGATCCCTGATTGAATTGAACGATGGACAGATTCAGACTGATTGATCCCTGATTGAATTGAACGATGGACAGATTCAGGCTGATTGATCCCTGATTGAATTGAACGATGGACAGATTCAGGCTGATTGATCCCTGATTGAATTGTTATGGGTCAGGGTTTAGAGAATCCCAAAGAGTATCATGGAGTTCACCTGACCCACAACTTTTAATTGATTGTGGTTATGGGGAGCACACGGCCCACTCTACAGGTGTGGTACAGCAGAAATGGACCATGGTTTTTTAAAACAAAAGAATGTTTATTCTATGAACTCAAGTTAACCTTTTTAAAACAAACAGTGAACATCTTAGCAACCAGTAAATCAAATACACCCCCCAAAGAATACAACACTAAGTAATCTGTATGTTGTCCTTTTAACATCCAAAAGGCTTAACAAACCTTCAAACAGGAGCACATTAGGATTTACATTCAAGACTGAAAATATTTATAATTCTTCTGAATTCACCAAATGATCCATAGATAGTCTTTGGATGGCAGAGATCACAGTACTGCAGCTCACTTTTAACTTCAGATTCAGCTCACTGAAAAACACAGACACACCCAAGCTCTTTCTCAAACTAAAACTAAAAAGCAGAAGTGGAGCTCAGCTCCACCCACACTCTGACATCACTCCAGTAACATGAGCAGCTCCATTTCTTAAAGGTATATTTCTTGAACACCCATTTCTTAAAGGGTGATCTCGCATGACAGAATTGAACGATGAGACAGATTCAGGCTGATTGATCCCTGATTGAATTGAACGATGAGACAGATTCAGACTGATTGATCCCTGATTGAATTGAACGATGGGCAGATTCAGGCTGATTGATCCCTGATTGAATTGAACGATGGACGGATTCAGACTGATTGATCCCTGATTGAATTGAACGATGAGACAGATTCAGACTGATTGATCCCTGATTGAATTGAACGATGGGCAGATTCAGGCTGATTGATCCCTGATTGAATTGAACGATGGGCAGATTCAGGCTGATTGATCCCTGATTGAATTGAACGATGGGCAGATTCAGGCTGATTGATCCCTGATTGAATTGAACGATGGGCAGATTCAGGCTGATTGATCCCTGATTGAATTGAACGATGGGCAGATTCAGGCTGATTGATCCCTGATTGAATTGAACGATGGGCAGATTCAGGCTGATTGATCCCTGATTGAATTGAACGATGAGACAGATTCAGACTGATTGATCCCTGATTGAATTGAACGATGGACAGATTCAGACTGATTGATCCCTGATTGAATTGAACGATGGGCAGATTCAGACTGATTGATCCCTGATTGAATTGAACGATGGGCAGATTCAGGCTGATTGATCCCTGATTGAATTGAACGATGGGCAGATTCAGGCTGATTGATCCCTGATTGAATTGAACGATGGGCAGATTCAGGCTGATTGATCCCTGATTGAATTGAACGATGGGCAGATTCAGGCTGATTGATCCCTGATTGAATTGAACGATGGGCAGATTCAGGCTGATTGATCCCTGATTGAATTGAACGATGGGCAGATTCAGACTGATTGATCCCTGATTGAATTGAACGATGGGCAGATTCAGGCTGATTGATCCCTGATTGAATTGAACGATGGACAGATTCAGACTGATTGATCCCTGATTGAATTGAACGATGGGCAGATTCAGGCTGATTGATCCCTGATTGAATTGAACGATGGGCAGATTCAGGCTGATTGATCCCTGATTGAATTGAACGATGAGACAGATTCAGACTGATTGATCCCTGATTGAATTGAACGATGAGACAGATTCAGGCTGATTGATCCCTGATTGAATTGAACGATGGACAGATTCAGGCTGATTGATCCCTGATTGAATTGAACGATGAGACGGATTCAGACTGATTGATCCCTGATTGAATTGAACAATGGACAGATTCAGGCTGATTGATCCCTGATTGAATTGAACGATGGGCAGATTCAGGCTGATTGATCCCTGATTGAATTGAACGATGAGACAGATTCAGACTGATTGATCCCTGATTGAATTGAACGATGAGACAGATTCAGGCTGATTGATCCCTGATTGAATTGAACGATGGACAGATTCAGGCTGATTGATCCCTGATTGAATTGAACGATGAGACGGATTCAGACTGATTGATCCCTGATTGAATTGAACAATGGACAGATTCAGACTGATTGATCCCTGATTGAATTGAACGATGGACAGATTCAGGCTGATTGATCCCTGATTGAATTGAACGATGAGACAGATTCAGACTGATTGATCCCTGATTGAATTGAACGATGGACAGATTCAGACTGATTGATCCCTGATTGAATTGAACGATGGGCAGATTCAGGCTGATTGATCCCTGATTGAATTGAACGATGGGCAGATTCAGACTGATTGATCCCTGATTGAATTGAACGATGGACAGATTCAGACTGATTGATCCCTGATTGAATTGAACGATGGGCAGATTCAGGCTGATTGATCCCTGATTGAATTGAACGATGGGCAGATTCAGGCTGATTGATCCCTGATTGAATTGAACGATGGACAGATTCAGACTGATTGATCCCTGATTGAATTGAACGATGGACAGATTCAGACTGATTGATCCCTGATTGAATTGAACGATGGGCAGATTCAGGCTGATTGATCCCTGATTGAATTGAACGATGGGCAGATTCAGGCTGATTGATCCCTGATTGAATTGAACGATGAGACAGATTCAGACTGATTGATCCCTGATTGAATTGAACGATGGACAGATTCAGGCTGATTGATCCCTGATTGAATTGAACGATGGACAGATTCAGGCTGATTGATCCCTGATTGAATTGAACGATGAGACAGATTCAGACTGATTGATCCCTGATTGAATTGAACGATGAGACAGATTCAGGCTGATTGATCCCTGATTGAATTGAACGATGAGACAGATTCAGACTGATTGATCCCTGATTGAATTGAACGATGGACAGATTCAGACTGATTGATCCCTGATTGAATTGAACGATGAGACAGATTCAGACTGATTGATCCCTGATTGAATTGAACGATGGACAGATTCAGACTGATTGATCCCTGATTGAATTGAACGGTGGAACAGACTTGGGTTGATTGATTCCTTCTGTTCCTATGTTTCTGAAGACATTAAGGATTTGTTATACATTTCTACTATCAAGGCGTTTCCTTTGTCAGTGAATGTGTAGCTTAATTTAAATAAAAGGGGGTAAAATGCCTCCCATTTATCATGTTGTTATAATGCTCCGAATAGCACCTTTGCAGTCCTCTGTCTGGTTCCACATCTTCATGGTGAAGTATGGTCAACCTCTACAGCAACTTCATTATGTTTGGGTTTCATATCTTGCAGTTATACTGATTAATAGTTTCTGCCTCAATTTTATTCCACAGTTATGCTGATTGGCTGTGGGGCATTAGTGAATGGACCTTATGCATTAATCACAACTGCAGTATCTGCTGATTTGGTGAGTACTGTAAGCTTTCTCACTGCAACACAACATTAGTGTCAAAGGGTGCTTCAGAGCTCTGTAATTGAACAGGAAGAAACACTGATCTAAAGGAGGTGAATTAGGACAGGCTATCAAAATATGGTCAGTTTAGGACCGTAGAAGCCCAACAGTGCAGGAGGTCATTCAGCCCATTGAGTGTGCACCGACTCTCTGAAAGAGCACCCAACTTAGGCCCACTCTTCCACCCTGGCCCCGTAACCCCACCTAACCCGCACAACCCTGGAACATATGGGACAATTGATCATGGCCAATCTACCTAACCCATACATCTTTGGACTGTAGGAGGAAACTGGAGTACCCAGAGGAAACCCACACAGAAATAATAATAATAATCTTTATTGACACCAGTAGGCTTACATTAACATTGCAATGAAGTTACTGTGAAAAGCCCCTAGTTGTAACACTCTGGCTCCTGTTCGGGTACACTGAGGGAGAATTCAGAATGTCCAATTCACCTAACAGCGCATCTTGTGGGAGGAAACTGGAGCACTCGGAGGAAACCCACGCAGACACGGGGAGAACATGCAGACTCCGTACATACAGTGACCCAAGCCGGGAATCGAACCCGGGACCCTGGCGCTGTGAAGCAACAGTGCTAACCACTGTGCTACCGTGCCGTCCAAGAGTTGCCTCAATTCCGCGCTATTGACTGCCTGTCTTGGGTGATGTCCTCCAACTGGAATCGACAGCCATTGTGCTGGTGTCAAGAACACAGGTTCTGGACATGGCGAGAAGGTGCAAACCCGGAATCGAACCCGGGTCCCTGGCGCTGTCAGGCAGCAGTGTTAACCACTTTGCCAATGTGCCGCCCTCTAACAGTTAAGTTTTAAGAAGCATCTTAAATCAGGGGAGAGAGGTGAAGTGGTATCGGGAGGAGTTTCTCGGTGTAGGGTCTAGAAGGTTCGAGGAAAAGGAGTTAATGGCGAGACCGAGTTGCCGGAACACAGATTCTCTCCCTAAATATCTCTGCCTCTAAATATCTCTGACTCTACCCCTTTATCTTCTCTTTTAAGAACAACCTGGTCCCTCCCTCATATCCCCAGCGCTAGCCTACCATTCGCTCTTTTGTCAGGTACTTTGGTTTAATCCAGCTGAATCTTTCAATTAGTTTACAGACTTGTTGAAAGGGCGATTTTTGGGATTTCCTGTTGGCCTGACGTTGAGGACGGTGGATTGTATTGGGCCTGGTGATTGCACGTATTGGAAAGGGTCAATAATCCTGTCAGTGGTAACTCTGCTTTCAAATGCCTGAATGATTTGTGATTTCAGGGCACACACAAGAGTTTGACGGGGAATTCCAAAGCTCTGTCCACTGTCACTGCTATCATTGATGGCACCGGCTCTATAGGTAAGTCTGTGAAATACTCCATTGCAGCACATCGACCTCGCGACCCTGATACCCTAGCCAGTTAACTCAAATTATCCACTCTGTGTGGGCATCTTGTAATGGGAATAGGTGTAATTTAAAATATATTAATTAACCGAGAATGTCCCGAAATGCAGACAAACAGCACAAATCAACCAGATATTGGGTGAATGTTTCACACTTGACCCTCAAGGCATCATGGTATTGCTGGATGATTCTGTGGACAACCAGTTTATTGAGGTTCACTATGTGGACTCTGTTTTTGACGATATACCATAGCATCAGAACACAACCGCTTGAACAGGGGCAGCACGGTAGCATTATGGTTAGCACAAGTGATTCACAGCTCCAGGGTCCCAGGTTCGATTCCGGCTTGGGTCACTGTCTGTGCGGAGTCTGCACATCCTCCCC
Source organism: Scyliorhinus torazame (assembly GCF_047496885.1). Taxonomy (NCBI): domain Eukaryota; kingdom Metazoa; phylum Chordata; class Chondrichthyes; order Carcharhiniformes; family Scyliorhinidae; genus Scyliorhinus; species Scyliorhinus torazame. The sequence continues at coordinate 1,678,757 of NC_092714.1, forward strand.
GTGTGTGCGTGGATTTCCTCCGGGTGCTCCGGTTTCCTCCCACAGTCCAAAGATGTGCAGGTTAGGTGGATTGGCCATGATAAATTGCCCTTAGTGTCCAAAATTGCCCTTAGTGTCCAAAATTGCCCTTAGTGTTGGGTGGGGTTACTGGGTTATGGGGATAGGGTGGAGGTGTTGACCTTGGGTAGGGTGCTCTTTCCAAGAGCCGGTGCAGACTCGATGGGCTGAATGGCCTCCTTACATAGAACATAGGACAATACAGCGCAGTACAGGCCCTTCGGCCCACGATGTTGCACCGAAACAAAAGCCATCTAACCTACACTATGCCATTATCATCCATATGTTTATCCAATAAACTTTTAAATGCCCTCAATGTTGGCGAGTTCACTACTGTAGCAGGTAGGGCATTCCACGGCCTCACTACTCTTTGCATAAAGAACCTACCTCTGACCTCTGTCCTATATCTATTACCCCTCAGTTTAAAGCTATGTCCCCTCGTGCCAGCCATATCCATCCGCGGGAGAAGGCTCTCACTGTCCACTCTATCCAACCCCCTGATCATTTTGTATGCCTCTATTAAGTCTCCTCTTAACCTTCTTCTCTCCAACGAAAACAACCTCAAGTCCATCAGCCTTTCCTCATAAGATTTTCCCTCTATACCAGGCAACATCCTGGTAAATCTCCTCTGCACCCGCTCCAAAGCCTCCACGTCCTTCCTATAATGCGGTGACCAGAACTGTACGCAATACTCCAAATGCGGCCGTACCAGAGTTCTGTACAGCTGCAACATGACCTCCCGACTCCGGAACTCAATCCCTCTACCAATAAAGGCCAACACTCCATAGGCCTTCTTCACAACCCTATCAACCTGGGTGGCAACTTTCAGGGATCTATGTACATGGACACCTAGATCCCTCTGCTCATCCACACTTTCAAGAACTTTACCATTAGCCAAATATTCCGCATTCCTGTTATTCCTTCCAAAGTGAATCACCTCACACTTCTCTACATTAAACTCCATTTGCCACCTCTCAGCCCAGCTCTGCAGCTTATCTATATCCCTCTGTAACCTGCTACATCCTTCCACACTATCGACAACACCACCAACTTTAGTATCATCTGCAAATTTACTCACCCACCCTTCTGCGCCTTCCTCTAGGTCATTGATAAAAATGACAAACAGCAACGGCCCCAGAACAGATCCTTGTGGTACTCCACTTGTGACTGTACTCCATTCTGAACATTTCCCATCAACCACCACCCTCTGTCTTCTTTCAGCTAGCCAATTTCTGATCCACATCTCTAAATCACCCTCAATCCCCAGTCTCCGTATTTTTTGCAATAGCCTACCGTGGGGAACCTTATCAAACGCTTTGCTGAAATCCATATACACCACATCAACTGCTCTACCCTCGTCTACCTGTTCAGTCACCTTCTCAAAGAACTCAATAAGGTTTGTGAGGCATGACCTACCCTTCACAAAGCCATGCTGACTATCCCTGATCATATTATTCCTATCTAGATGATTATAAATCTTGTCTCTTATAATCCCCTCCAAGACTTTACCCAGTACAAACGTGAGGCTCACCGGTCTATAGTTGCCGGGGTTGTCTCTGCTCCCCTTTTTGAACAAAGGGACCACATTTGCTGTCCTCCAGTCCTCTGGCACTATTCCTGTAGCCAATGATGACATAAAAATCAAAGCCAAAGGTCCAGCAATCTCTTCCCTGGCCTCCCATAGAATCCTAGGATAAATCCCATCAGCTCCCGGGGACTTATCTATTTTCAGCCTGTCCAGAATTGCCAACACCTCTTCCCTACGTACCTCAATGCCATCTATTCTATTAGCCTGGGGCTCAGCATTCTCCTCCACAACATTATCTTTTTCCTGAGTGAATACTGACGAAAAATATTCATTTAGTATCTCGCCTATCTCTTCAGACTCCACACACAATTTCCCATCCCTGTCCTTGACTGGTCCTACTCTTTCCCTAGTCATTCGCTTATTCCTGACATACCTATAGAAAGCTTTTGGGTTTTCCTTGATCCTTCCTGCCAAATACTTCTCATGTCCCCTCCTTGCTCGTCTTAGCTCTCTCTTTAGATCCTTCCTCGCTACCTTGTAACTATCCATCGCCCCAACCGAAACTTCACACTTCATCTTCACATAGGCCTTCTTCTTCCTCTTAACAAGAGATTCCACTTCCTTGGTAAACCACGGTTCCCTCGCTCGACGCCTTCCTCCCTGTCTGACCGGTACATACTTATCAAGAACACGCAGTAGCTGATCCTTGAACAAGCCCCACTTATCCAGTGTGCCCAACACTTGCAGCCTACTTCTCCACCTTATCCCCCCCAAGTCACGTCTAATGGCATCATAATTGCCCTTCCCCCAGCTATAACTCTTGCCCTGCGGTGTATACTTATCCCTTTCCATCATTAACGTAAACGTCACCGAATTGTGGTCACTGTCCCCAAAGTGCTCTCCTACCTCCAAATCCAACACCTGGCCTGGTTCATTACCCAAAACCAAATCCAACGTGGCCTCGTCTCTTGTTGGCCTGTCAACAAACTGTGTCAGGAAACCCTCCTGCACACACTGTACAAAAAACGACCCATCTAATGTACTCGAACTATATCTTTTCCAGTCAATATTTGGAAAGTTAAAGTCTTCCATAATAACTACCCTGTTACTTTCGCTCTTATCCAGGATCATCCTCGCCATCCTTTCCTCTACCTCCCTAGAACTATTTGGAGGCCTATAGAAAACTCTCAACAGGGTGACCTCTCCTTTCCTGTTTCTAACCTCAGCCCATACTACCTCGGAAGATGAGTCCCCATCTAGCATCCTCTCCGCCACCGTAATACTGCTCTTGACTAGCAGCGCCACACCTCCCCCTCTTTTGCCTCCTTCTCTGAGCTTACTAAAACACCTAAACCCCGGAACCTGCAACATCCATTCCTGTCCCTGCTCTATCCATGTCTCCGAAATGGCCACAACATCGAAGTCCCAGGTACCAACCCACGCTGCCAGTTCCCCTACCTTGTTTCGTATACTCCTGGCATTGAAGTAGACACACTTCAAACCACCTACGTGAACACTGGCCCCCTCCTGCGACGTCAAATCTGTGCTCCTGACCTCTATACTCTCATTCTCCCTTACCCTAAAACTACAATCCAGGTTCCCATGCCCCTGCTGCATTAGTTTAAACCCCCCCAAAGAGCACTAACAAATCTCCCCCCCAGGATATTTGTGCCCCTCAGGTTCAGATGTAGACCATCCTGTCTGTAGAGGTCCCACCTTCCCCAGAAAGAGCCCCAGTTATCCAGAAATCTGAATCCCTCCCGCCTGCACCATCCCTGTAGCCACGTGTTTAATTGCTCTCTCTCCCTATTCCTCATCTCACTATCACGTGGCACGGGCAACAACCCAGAGATAACAACTCTGTTTGTTCTAGTTCTGAGCTTCCATCCTAGCTCCCTGAAAGCCTACCTGACATCCTTGTCCCCTTTCCTACCTATGTCGTTAGTGCCAATGTGGACCACGACTTGCGGCTGCTCCCCCTCCCCCCTAAGGACCCGGAAAACACGATCCGAGACACCTTCTGCACTGTAAATTCTATGATAACATGTGGCGGCTGCTTCATGTGCCTTGAACTTGGAAGAGAAGCCCTGACGTCTTAAACTGACGTACACACCAACTGATTATTGTAGATTGTTGTCTCAAGACTCATTAATTGACAACAAGAAGAAATCGCCTGCTGGATCATGTCCAAATCAGTGTCTCAAATGCAAATGAAATACTATTTTAAAGCTTCGGACTGGACAGACGTTAGCCGCAGGTACTCACCAAACATTCCCGGGACATTCACAACTAATGCCTGCAGGATGAAAAAGGTAGAAACACACCCCCGCCCCCTCGTGGGGAACGCCCCCCCCGCCCCCTCGTGGCGAACGCCGCCCCCCCGCCCCCTCGTGGCGAACGCCCCCTCGTGGGGAACGCCCCCCCGCCCCCTCGTGGCGAACGCCCCCCCCGCCCCCTCGGGGGGAACGCCCCCCCCGCCCCCTCGTGGCGAACGCCCCCCCCGCCCCCTCGTGGGGAACGCCCCCCGCCCCCTCGTGGGGAACGCCCCCCGCCCCCTCGTGGGGAACGCCCCCCCGCCCCCTCGTGGCGAACGCCCCCCCCGCCCCCTCGTGACGAACGCCCCCCCCGCCCCCCTCGTGGCGAACGCCCCCCCCCGCCCCCTCGTGGCGAACGCCCCCCCCGCCCCCTCGTGGCGAACGCCCCCCCCCGCCCCCTCGTGGCGAACGCCCCCCCCGCCCCCTCGTGGCGAACACCCCCTCGTGGCGAACACCCCCCGCCCCCTCGTGGCGAACGCCCCCTCGTGGCGAAGGCCCCCCCGCCCCCTCGTGGCGAAGGCCCCCCGCCCCCTCGTGGCGAACACCCCCCGCCCCCTCGTGGCGAACGCCCCCCCCGCCCCCTCATGGCGAACGCCCCCACGTGGCGAACGCCCCCTCGTGACCCCCCGCCCCCTCGTGGCGAACACCCCCCGCCCCCTCGTGGCGAACGCCCCCCCACCCCCTCGTGGGGAACGCCCCCCCGCCCCACATGGCGAACGCCCCCCGCCCCCTCGTGGGGAACGCCCCCCCGCCCCACATGGCGAACGCCCCCCGCCCCCTCGTGGGGAACGCCCCCCCGCCCCCTCGTGGCGAACGCCCCCCCACCCCCTCGTGGGGAACGCCCCCCCCGCCCCACATGGCGAACGCCCCCCGCCCCCTCGTGGCGAACGCCCCCTCGTGGCGAAGGCCCCCCCGCCCCCTCGTGGCGAAGGCCCCCCGCCCCCTCGTGGCGAACACCCCCCGCCCCCTCGTGGCGAACGCCCCCCCCCGCCCCCTCATGGCGAACGCCCCCACGTGGCGAACGCCCCCTCGTGACCCCCCCGCCCCCTCGTGGCGAACACCCCCCGCCCCCTCGTGGCGAACGCCCCCCCCACCCCCTCGTGGGGAACGCCCCCCCGCCCCACATGGCGAACGCCCCCCGCCCCCTCGTGGGGAACGCCCCCCCGCCCCACATGGCGAACGCCCCCCGCCCCCTCGTGGGGAACGCCCCCCCGCCCCCTCGTGGCGAACGCCCCCCCACCCCCTCGTGGGGAACGCCCCCCCGCCCCACATGGCGAACGCCCCCCGCCCCCTCGTGACGAACGCCCCCTCGTGTTGGAGTTTTGTGTTCATATCTCCTTCCCCTCTCACACCTCCTGCTGGACGTGACGAGCAGTCAGTCTGATGCAGGCACTGTCACCAGTGTATCTTTGTCCTGCTAGTAGGAGGTGTCTCAGATAGTTGAGTATCTGTGTGAATAACCTGTCAGTGTTGCTGTTGTGTTGCCGTATTGATAAAGCTGATGGATTTCTGACTCCATGCCTTCCTGTAATTGTAGGTGCTGCTTTAGGGCCGCTGTTAGCAGGTCTGATCTCACCCACCGGTTGGAACAATGTATTTTACATGTTGATGGTAGCAGACGCCTTTGCTCTTTTGGTGAGTAGAAACACCATTGTCATTGTCTCACTCTTCATGGATAATTGTTTCCTGTACACATCAGCCGGGGCATTGAGTACAGGAGTTGGGAAATCATGTTGCAGCTATATAAAACTTGGTTAGGCTGCAGTTGGAGCATTGTGTGCAGTTCTGGTCACCACATTATCAGAAGGACGTGTAAGCTTTGGAGAAAGTGCAAAGAAGGTTCACCAGGATGTTGCCTGGTGGGGGGGAAATAGAGGGATACGGACCGAGTCAGGGCAGAAGGTTTTTTCCAGTTAGGGCATCGTGATCGGCACGGGCTTGGAGGGCCGAAGGGCCTGTTCCTGGGCTGTACTTTTATTTGTTCTTTGTACATCAGGTATTGAAAACCCTTCAAGAACTGAGTGACAGCAAACCTTACACAAGATTCAGGTTTCCCGCCTCAGCCTGCAGTCTCTCCCATTCCGGACGATGGACTCGATTCTCTGCCGCCTGCCACCGATGGCGAAGTTCCTGATGTGCCGGAGAATCCAGCGTTGGGGGGAAACGGGACCGGTGCCAGGACGATCGTTTCGGATGCCCAGGGCCTCTGCTGACGGCGACGTCCTATTGATGGGCTGGGCTCCGGATTCTCCACATCTCCGTGATGCTCCAACTTTCCGGGCCGGGATTCACACGGTTCAAGCATGGCTCTGACGCAGTAAGAAAAGGGGTTTAGAATTTACGGTACAAGCCCCAAGTCCATCAGAGAGCCCCCCGCACCCCCCCCCCCAACCAGGCAGACCCCCCCCCCACCAGGCAGACCCCCCCCCCCCCTCCACCAGGCAGACCCCCCCCCCCCCTCCACCAGGCAGACCCCCCCCCCCTCCACCAGGCAGACCCCCCCTCCACCAGGCAGACCCCCCCTCCACCAGGCAGACCCCCCCTCCACCAGGCAGACCCCCCCCTCCACCAGGCAGACCCCCCCCTCTACCAGGCTGACCCCCCCCCCCCTCCACCAGGCAGACCCCCCCCCCCTCCACCAGGCAGACCTCCCCCCCCCACCAGGCAGACCCCCCCCTCCACCAGGCAGACCACCCCCCCCTCCACCAGGCAGACCCCCCCCTCCACCAGGCAGACCCCCCCCCCCTCCACCAGGCAGACCCCCCCCCCTCCACCAGGCAGACCCCCCCCTCCACCAGGCAGACCCCCCCCCTCCACCAGGCAGACCCCCCCTCCACCAGGCAGAGCCCCCCCCCTCTCCAGGCAGAGCCGTTCCCCCCCCCTCTCCAGGCAGAGCCGTCCCCCCCCTCTCCAGGCAGAGCCCCCCCCCCCTCCACCAGGCAGTGCCCCCCCATCCAACCAGGCAGAGCCCCTACCCCCCCTCCAGGCGGAACCCCCCCTCCCCGAAGCAAGCAGGATACGAGATGTCTTCAAGCATAAAGGGAACTGAAATTAAACAATCCAGACATCTGGCTGCCTACCAGCTGTCAATTACAGCCGAGTGAAAGTTTTTTCTCTTCGAAGTGCATAGATGCCTTGCAGATCTGAGGGGATTTTTAAACACTGGTGATGCGGTTTTCACTCGCGATGAAGGTACAGCTGCTGCTTTCTCTCCCTGAGGCAGCAACTCTAAGGAATGTTGCGTTTTAAAGCAGTTTCTCTGTTACATGAGGGTTTCTGGTGGGTTGGGGGGCTGGGTGAGGTGGAGGTCGGGTCACTCCCATGCATACATTCTGTGGGGGGTGATACAGAAATTCCTGTGGTGGTGGGGCGGCAGGAATTGTCATGTCGGGGAGGGGGGGGGCGCTGCCGGACCTCGCCATGGGGCCGCCCATTCAACATGGCAGCCGGATGGCAGGATTCCCTCCGGAATCCCTGACAGTATCTCTCATTGGACACGGCCTCCCTTCCAACACCTTTCTGGCTGCTTTAAGGATTGCTGAGATAGAGATTTGGGAAGCTTGCTGCTTATCCAGGTTACAGCAATGCTTCCGAAGGAGCATCACTGAGTCGGGTGAACAGAATGGGGAAATTGCCCCTTACTGTCAGTTACAAACTGACCCCTAAGGTCAGAGTTACTCACTGCTCAGTTAACCTTATAAAGGGTTAGGGTGGCATCATTGTTATCTGACTCTGTCCAATAATCTGGAGGCCTGAACTATTTACTATTCCATAAAATGTGTTCAAATCCCACTCCAGCAATCTTTGAGCTGGGAAAAGTTCTATCTGAGTTAACAAAGCTGGCATTAGCAAAATTGTTGAGTGCCGAAAAAACACATCTAATTAGTAAAGGACGCCCCTACAGCCCTTGTCTATTCTGACCGATACCTACCATCTGAGCCTGTTCTGACCACTACCCACTGTCCTTGCCATTCTGACCAATCCATGATTCCAGTCATGCACCAGTTGCAAAAAGAAAATTCCATCAAGTAACTCGCCTCCTGATCCCACAAAGCCTGTCCACCATCTACAAGGTACAAGTCAGGAGTGTGATGGGACACTCTCCACTTGCCTGGATGAGCGCAGCTCCAACAACACTCAAGAAACTCAACACCATCCAGGACAAAGCAGCCGCTTGATTGCTCCCCCTTCCACAAACATTCACTCCCTCCCCCACCGACGCACAGTGGCAGCCGTGTGTACCATCTACAAGATGCACTGCAGCAACTCACCAAGGTTCCTTAGGCAGCACCTTCCAAACCCCAGACCACTGCCAGCTAGAAGAACTAAGGGCTACCTGGGAACGCCACCACCTGGAGGTTCCCCTCCAAGTCACTCACCACCCTGACTGGGAAATATATCGCCGTTCCTTCGCTGATGCTGGGGCAAAACCCTGGAACTCCCTCCCTAACAGCACTGTTGGTTTACCTACACTACAGGGACTGCAGCGGTTCAAGAAGGCAGCTCACCGCCACCTTCTGAAGGGCAAATAAGGATGGGCAATAAATGGAGCCCAGCTGATATCCATGCATAAACAAATTGCTGCTCCAGGAATGAACAAAGAAAATGACAGCACAGGAGCAGGCCCTTCGGCCCTCCCAGCCTGCGCCAACAATGCAGCCCGTCTGAACAAAAACCCCTTGTCCTTCCAGGGACCCTATCCCTCTATTGCCATCCTATTCTTCCTTTAAGGGTGGCACAGTAGCACAGTGGTTAGCACTGTTGCTTCACAACACGAGGGTCCCTGGTTCGATTCCGTTCGATTCCTTTAAACCTTGCCCCTTAAACCTTGCCCCTTGCCCCTTAAACCTTCAACCTTGCTCCTTGCACCTTAAACCTTGCCCCTTGCCCCTTGCCCCTTGCACCTTGCACCTTGCACCTTGCACCTTGCCCCTTGCCCCTTGCCCCTTGCCCCTTGCTCCTTGCTCCTTGCCCCTTGCCCCTTGCCCCTTAAACCTTAAACCTTAAACCTTGCACCTTAAACCTTGCATCATGCACCTTGCACCATGCACCTTGCACCTTGCAACTTAAACCTTGCAACTTAAACCTTGCACCTTAAACCTTAAACCATGCATCATGCACCTTGCACCATGCACCTTGCACCATGCACCTTGCACCTTGCAACTTAAACCTTAAACCTTAAACCTTGCACCTTAAACCTTGCATCATGCACCTTGCACCATGCACCTTGCACCTTGCAACTTAAACCTTGCAACTTAAACCTTGCACCTTAAACCTTAAACCATGCATCATGCACCTTGCACCATGCACCTTGCACCATGCACCTTGCACCTTGCACCTTGCAACTTAAACCTTGCAACTTAAACCTTGCACCTTAAACCTTGCACCTTAAACCTTGCACCTTAAACCTTACATCTTAAACCTTGCACCATGCACCATGCACCATGCACCTTGCACCTTGCACCATGCACCTTGCACCATGCACCTTGCACCTTGCACCTTGCACCTTGCACCATGCACCTTGCACCATGCACCTTGCACCTTGCAACTTAAACCTTGCAACTTAAACCTTGCACCTTAAACCTTAAACCATGCACCATGCCCCTTGCCCCTTGCACCTTGCACCTTAAACCTTGCACCTTAAACCTTAAACCTTAAACCATGCACCTTGCCCCTTGCCCCTTGCACCTTAAACCTTGCAACTTAAACCTTGCACCTTAAACCTTAAACCATGCACCATGCACCTTGCCCCTTGCACCTTGCACCTTAAACCTTGCCCCCTAAACCTTGCCCCTTGCCCCTTAAACCTTGCCCCTTGCCCCTTAAACCTTGCCCCCTAAACCCTAAACCTTAAACCTTGCCCCTTAAACCTTGCCCCTTAAACCTTGCCCCTTAAACCTTGCCCCTTAAACCTTGCCCCTTAAACCTTGCCCCTTAAACCTTGCCCCTTAAACCTTGCCCCTTAAACCTTGCCCCTTAAACCTTGCCCCTTAAACCTTGCCCCTCAAACCTTGCCCCTCAAACCTTGCCCCTCAAACCTTGCCCCTTAAACCTTGCCCCTTAAACCTTGCCCCTTAAACCTTGCCCCTTAAACCTTGCCCCTTAAACCTTGCCCCTTAAACCTTGCCCCTTAAACCTTGCCCCTTAAACCTTGCCCCTTAAACCTTGCCCCTTAAACCTTGCCCCTTAAACCTTGCCCCTTAAACCTTGCCCCTTAAACCTTGCCCCTTAAACCTTGCCCCTTAAACCTTGCCCCTTAAACCTTGCCCCTTAAACCTTGCCCCTTAAACCTTGCCCCTTGCCCCTTAAACCTTGCCCCTTGCACCTTGCCCCTTGCACCTTGCCCCTTAAACCTTGCCCCTTAAACCTTGCCCCTTAAACCTTGCCCCTTAAACCTTGCCCCTTGCCCCTTAAACCTTGCCCCTTGCCCCTTAAACCTTGCCCCTTGCCCCTTAAACCTTGCCCCTTGCCCCTTAAACCTTGCCCCTTGCCCCTTAAACCTTGCCCCTTAAACCTTGCCCCTTGCCCCTTAAACCTTGCCCCTTAAACCTTGAACCTTAAACCTTAACCCTTGCCCCTTGCCCCTTAACCCTTGCCCCTTAAACCTTGCCCCTTAAACCTTGCCCCTTGCCCCTTAAACCTTAACCCTTGCCCCTTAAACCTTAAACCTTGCACCTTAAACCTATGTCCTAGTAATTGACTTTTCCACTCTGGGAAAAAGCTCCCGACTATCTATAAATGCGAGGCTTTGGTGCAGAATTTGCCACATGCTTCATCGTACTCTCCAGAACATTCCTGATGGTGAGTCTGAAAAACCATGGAACAATTTTGGCATTTCAAAATTCAGTTCAAAAGTAGCATCAGGGGCGAGATTCTCCGACCCCCCCACCGGGTCGGAGAATCGCCGGGGGCTGGCGTGAATCCCGCCCCTGACGGTTGCCGAAGTCTCCGGCACCGGATATTCGGCGGGGGCGGGAATCGCGCCGCGCTGGTCGGCGGGCCCCCCTCCGCGATTCTCCGGCCCGGATGGGCCGAATTTCCGCCGCTAAATTGCCTGTCCCACCAGCGCAAATTAAACCACCTCTCTTACCGGTGGGACAAGGCGGCACGGGCGGGCTCCGGGGTCCTGGGGGGGGCGCGGGGCGATCTGGCCCCGGGGGGGTGCCCTCACGGTGGCCTGGCCCGCGATCGGGGGCCACCGATCCGCGGGCGGGCCTGTGCCGTGGGGGCACTCTTTCCCTTCCGCCTCCGCCACGGTCTCCACCATGGCGGAGGCGGAAGAGACTCCCTCCACTGCGCATGCGTGGGAAACTGTCAGCTGACGCTCCCGCGCATGCGCCGCCCGGGGATGTCATTTCCGCGCCAGCTGGCGGGGCAACAAAGGCCGTTTCCGCCAGCTGGCGGGGTGGAAATTCGTCCGGCGCCGACCTAGCCCCTCAATGTTGGGGCTCGGCCCCCAAAGATGCGGAGCATTCCGCACCTTTGGGGCGGCGCGATGCCCGTCTGATTGGCGCCGTTTTGGGCGCCAGTCGGCGGACATCGCGCCGTTTCCGGAGAATTTCGCCCCAGAACTGTGCAAATCTTAGACCCCAAGTGAAATGAATGAATTGAAAATCGCTTATTGTCACAAGTAAGCTTCAATGAAGTTACTGTGAAAAGCCCCTAGTCGCCACATTCAGGCGCCTGTTCGGGGAGGCTGGTACGGGAATTGGGTATTCTGCTGAAAAATGATAGTATGTTAGAGAAGCTGAATGTCTTCGAGGATTGCACCGTATCTTCATGAGTTCTATAGCAATTCCCCTAATTGTTTTATTTTCAGTTACTGATGCGTCTGGTACTGAGGGAGTTTCATATCAAGGACCAAAAGGAAGATCAGACTGAGTGAGTAACATCTGTTCAGATACTGAAGCAAGAAGTTAAATGAGAATGTCCAAACCACTGCAGTATTCCTGAAGATTAAATCTGTATTCCCACTATTCCTTATGGGAATAGAGAATAATGGCGCTGGAAGCAGATCAGAGACCTTGAGACCGGTACATGAGGAAGGCCAGGTTACTGGGTCCATCTTCACAAGACTGTCCCCACCCCCCGCGTCTGGGAAACCTGGCGTCCCCACCCCCCGCACCTGGGACACCTGGCGGTCCCCACCCCCAGCGTCTGGGTCACCCAGCATCCCCACCCCCAGCGTCTGGGTCACCCGGCATCCCCACCCCCAGCGTCTGGGTCACCCGGCATCCCCACCCCCAGCGTCTGGGTCACCCGGCATCCCCACCCCCAGCGTCTGGGTCACCCAGCATCCCCATCCCCAGCGTCTGGGTCACACAGCATCCCCACCCCCAGCGTCTGGGTCACCTGGCGTCCCCACCCCCAGCGTCTGGGTCACCCAGCATCCCCACCCCCAGCGTCTGGGTCACCCGGCATCCCCACCCCCAGCGTCTGGGTCACCCAGCATCCCCATCCCCAGCGTCTGGGTCACACAGCATCCCCACCCCCAGCGTCTGGGTCACCTGGCGTCCCCACCCCCAGCGTCTGGGTCACCCAGCATCCCCACCCCCAGCGTCTGGGTCACCCAGCATCCCCACCCCCAGCGTCTGGGTCACCCAGCATCCCCACCCCCAGCGCCTGGGTCACCCAGCATCCCCACCCCCAGCGTCTGGGTCACCCAGCATCCCCACCCCCAGCGTCTGGGTCACCTGGCGTCCCCACCCCCCGCATCTGGGTCACCCAGCATCCCCACCTCCAGTGTCTGGGTCGCCCAGCACCCCACCCCCAGTGTCTGGGTCACCCAGCATCCCCACCTCCAGTGTCTGGGTCGCCCAGCACCCCACCCCCAGTGTCTGGGTCACCCAGCACCCCACCCCCAGTGTCTGGGTCACCCAGCATCCCCACCCCCAGCGTCTGGGTCACCTGGCGTCCCCACCCCCAGCGTCTGGGTCACCCAGCATCCCCACCCCCAGCGTCTGGGTCACCCAGCATCCCCACCCCCAGCGTCTGGGTCACCCAGCACCCCACCCCCAGTGTCTGGGTCGCCCAGCATCCCCACCCCCAGCGTCAGTGACACCTGGCGGTCCCTGCCCACCCATGGCTCCTGCGTGACGCGGGGGTCCCCGCCCATCCACGGCTCCTGGGTGGCGCGGGGGTCCTTGCCAATCACGGCTCCTGGGTGACGCGGGGGTCCCTGCCCATCACGGCTCCTGGGTGGCGCGGGGGTCCCTGCCAATCACGGCTCCTGGGTGGCGCGGGGGTCCCTGCCCATCACGGCTCCTGGGTGACGCGGGGGTCCCTGCCCACCCCCGGCTCCTGGGTGACCCGGGGGTCCCTGCCCACCCCCCCGGTCCTGGGTGACCCGGGGGTCCCTGCCCACCCCCCGGTCCTGGGTGACCCGGGGGTCCCTGCCCACCCACGGCTCCTGGGTGACCCGGCGGTCCCTGCCCACCCCCGGCTCCTGGGTGACCCGGCGGTCCCTGCCCACCCCCGGCTCCTGGGTGACCCGGCGGTCCCGGCCCATCACGGCTCCTGGGTGACGCAGGGGTCCCTGCCCACCCCCCGGTCCTGGGTGACGCGGGGGTCCCTGCCCACCCCCCGGTCCTGGGTGACCCGGGGGTCCCTGCCCACCCCCCGGTCCTGGGTGACCCGGGGGTCCCTGCCCACCCCCCGGTCCTGGGTGACCCGGGGGTCCCTGCCCACCTCCCGGTCCTGGGTGACGCGGCGGTCCCTGCCCACCCCCGGCTCCTGGGTGACCCGGGGGTCCCTGCCCACCCCCGGTGTGGTGGCGGGTGGGGGGGGGACCCATTATTCATCTTTTTCACATTTGCTCCTTTTTCAGTGGCTCTCAATCTGCCCCATCGTTTCTCTCGTTTTCCTGCGAGTCCATCTGCTGTTCATTTATGAAGAAGTTAAAGAAAAGATTTTCCAAAGCAGACACACACTGCCTTGCCCCTGGTAAAATCCTCTGGCACTCCCTCAAACAACACTGGGCAGTTCGATGGGAAAGACCTTCCCTTCCCCATGTTGCCTCTTGTTCGGTTTGATTTCTATCTCCAGGTTCTTTAGGATCTTGTCTTTGACGAAGAGTTTCAGAAACTTAACCCAGAATGCATGTCAACCTCTCCATGTTATAATTTCGTTTCTAAAAAATTGATGACATCTCCCTTTCCCAAGCTGCTCCTATTTTCTGGAAGATTTGGTGCAATTGAAGTATAGATTAGGTGGAGGTTGAAAAGAGTGGTGTGGGAATGTGCGATCAGAACTGCAGCTCCTGGAGGATGCACACCCAAACCATTTGTTTCTTTGCCAGAATGTCTCTGTCTTTCCAGGGTAGAATGTGGTGGAACTGGTTGTTTTATGAAGGATGTTATTGTGCTGAATATCCATCTGGTGAAGGAAGAAGCTTCAGCCCGTCTGTCCTCAACATTGGTTCACTCCCAAACTCAGCATGACATCAGTAGAGTACTTCTCCCTTCCACACGTGTGTGGAAGCTGGTTCTTGGGTCTGTGCCCAGCCTTTCTCCAATTAATATTGCTGCTCTTAATCACAACTAGAGCATGCAGTCAACTTGGCAGCATCTGCAGCATTAACACACAGGCTACTAGAGTCAGAAGGCTCCTTTTACAGCTCTTCCAGCTTCCATTTAGTTTTGTTCCCTGATCTTTCCCCACAACACTGCAATTTGTTTTCCATTTCATGGAGGTCAGTAGTAACGTGGATACAGAATTGACTAATATAAAGCAGAGAGTAATTGTCAATGGATGTTTTTCAGACTGGAGGAAGGTCTGTAGTTGAGTGCCCCAAGGGTCAGTATTGGACATATAATCATAGAATCCCTACAGTGCAGAAAGAGGCCATTCGGCCCATTGAGTCTGCACAGACCCTAACCAGGCCTACTCCCCCAACCTATCCTCGGAATTCCATTTGGCCTATACATCTTTTGGATACTAAGGGAAATTTTACTATGGCCAATACATCGACTGTGGGAGGCAGCCCATGTAGACAGTGGGCGCACATGCAAACTCCACTCCACCTGAGGCCAGAATCTAACCTGGGTCCCCGGTGCTATGAGGTAGCAGTGCTAACCACCATGCCACCCCAAATCTAGATCTTGGTTTGCAGGGGACAATGTGAAAGTTTATGGATGATACAAAACTTGTGAATTGTGAAGAGGACAGTGCAGAATTACAGAAGACCCATGGACAAGTCGGTGGGGTGGGCAGATAGGGGGCAGATGAAGTTCAATGCGGAGAAATGTGAGGCGATGCATTTTGGAGAGACAGACAATGTAAAATGAGGGGTTGAATTATTGAAGGGGATCAGACAGACCTGGGTGTATCTGTGCACAGGTCATTGAAGGTGGCAGGACAGGTGGAAAGAGCAGTTAATAAACATAGCATTCTGGTATTTATTAATAGGGGCATAGAGTACAGGAGCAAGGTGTTTATACTGAACTTATACAAGACACAAGACCTCATCTGGAATATTGTGTACAGTTCTGAGTGTCACTCTATGGGAATAATGTGCAGGCGAATGGCACTGTGTTACGATCCCAGTTGATGCATTAACTGGATGGGAAGATCCCACAATGGAACCCTGGCTCAAAAGATTGTAATGTTTATTTATTTTTTTAGAAAACCTGGAGGAAGAGTCACAGGGCTCCTAAGTAGTTTTAACAACAAAAAAAACATTTCTTAAAGTTTGATGATACAAAACTCCTTTACTCCCACTTACCTTCACAAACATACGCAGATTTTAAGGTTAACACTGGTTTCAATGTATATCTTAGGCTATAATGGTCTCAGTAATACACAGTCCCTTTAAACACACAGACTGGCTGTGGTCAGACACACTCCACCCTGAACCCGAGTGAATTTCTGTGGATTTCTCCTCAATCTCCCCAGATCATTCTTGTACCACGAGCCACTTTCACTGATCTCTGGCTTCCACACAAGTCATTTCAAATTCCGCTTTCAAAAAGATACACTTTCAAATCTTCTTTTAAACAATGCTCTCCCTCAGCTGTTTCCATCAAGGTTTCTCTTCCAGGTTTTACATCTCCACTTTCAGAATTCTTTTGTCTTGACTTTTAGACAAAATCATTACAATTGCTTTAACTATCACCTCCCAGACTATATTAAAGTGGCACCAAACTTTTGATTTACCTCTGAAGTCTACTTTCCCACTTTAAATCTGGTTACTGTAGTTGTCTCTAACTCCGAACACGTATCTGCTTTCCCCCTGAATTCTGAGCAGTACCTTGTTCAATTTCATGATCTCTGTTCCTGTTATGTACCCGGACCAGACCCCAGCATTTGCTACGATATCGGACAGAAACCCCAATACTTTTTTTAAATTTGCAAAATGGTGAGGAAAGGACACCTCGCCTCAGGAGTGATTCCAGGCAAAAATAGCGATATGGTGCATTAAAACAAACGTCATTATTAACACAGTATTGGTAAATTTAACAGCACAGAAATATAGCAGTAAAACAATGCTTGCCAATAAAATGAAATACTTTAACTCCTACCTTCTTAATCATCAATCAAGCAAACCCCACTTAAATAAGGTTAGCAAATACAGGATTACTTTCCAGCTTCTGGCTGAAGAATTCCTTTAAGGGGTGGCACGGTGGCGCAGTGGGTTAGCACTGCTGCCTCACGGTGATGAAGACCCAGGTTTGATCCCGGCCCCGGATCACTGTTCCTGTTGAGTTTGCACATTCTCACCGTGTCTGCGTGGGTCTCACTCCCACAACCCAAAGATGTGCAGGGCAGGTAAATTGGGCATACTAAATTGCCCCCTAATTGGAAAAAAAGAATTGGGAATTTATTTTTTAAAATAATTCCTTTAAAAGACTACTTGGAGGGAGAGAGAGAGAGATCCTGTCAGATTAATGTTGAATCTCTGACGGCCTTCTACAGAAACTGTTGTTCAGCTCACAGTTTCCAGGAACACTAACTCAAAAACTGAGTTTTAGATGTCTGCTACAGACCTGGCTCCTCCCATTACTACATCGTCTTTATACCACTCATATCCCATGACCTAATTAAGTTTATATGCAATGTCTCTAATTATCTACACCCCAGAAATCATAACTAAAACCCATTAGGCCTCTGTTTTAAACATAAGCATGATTTGAAATAATGATGATCTTACTTTTATGACATTTTAATTGCACCTTCTGCAGCCACAGTGTCTGTCTTTTAAACCAGGATTTAAAAAAAATTACTGTAGCAGATATACATGCATCCTAACCCAGGCTTTTAATACTGCACCAGATACATATATACACCAATTTCTTACATTCATCACAATCCCCTTAACTTCAGTGCTCCGAAGACATTCTTTCTATCCCAATTCCCTGATTGTCTGGATGTTATCTGGTTGTTTGGGAAGTCTGCCTTTAAAAAAAATTTTTTTGCAGCCTCCTTGTGCTGACCAGCTTTTCTTTTGGCAGAGCTGAGAGATGTTCGCTCTCAGAACATAGGAAATCTCTTCCCTCTGTAAAGTGACCTTGGTTACTAAGCAACGACGTCATGTGTCTGCCAGCTTTTATTTACCCTTCATGACATAGCCCTCTCTAAGCACAATATATTCACAGTTTGAATTGAAATCAACCCCCCCCCCCCCCCCACACAGACAAACTTGTCCAGCATAGATCTAACTATAGGTTTATCCTTCCTTACAAAAAATCTAAATTAAACCACTTAAAACTATGCCTTATTTCTAATATTTACCAATACAAATATAAATCACTTACAGACAGCTTTGTTTTCCTGACAACTAAGTCCTGATGCTTGTCTGGAGAGCTGGTGCAGACCCGATGGGCCAAATGGCCTCTTCATGTGCCACAACGATTCTGTGATTGCATGTAGCATTTCTCCGATTCT
Organism: Scyliorhinus torazame; assembly: GCF_047496885.1. Classification (NCBI taxonomy): domain Eukaryota; kingdom Metazoa; phylum Chordata; class Chondrichthyes; order Carcharhiniformes; family Scyliorhinidae; genus Scyliorhinus; species Scyliorhinus torazame. The sequence continues at coordinate 1,696,538 of NC_092714.1, forward strand.
CTTTTTGTAAGTTCCTATTTAAACTGCTTCCACTGCCCTTTCCGGCAGCATCTTCCAAATCACAACAGCTTGCTGCGTTTAAAACAAAAAAGTATCTTCATTCTTCTCCTCGCTCTTTTGGCAGTAATCTTCAATCTGCGTCCCTCTGGTTACCAACCCTCCTGTCAGTGGAAATTGTTTGGCCTTGCTCACTCCACCAAACCCCCACATAACTTAGAGTATCTCGATTAAATCTCCCTGTCACTGTTGAGGCCCATCAAGACACAATACTCTAGGGATATGGGAGGGGGAGAGGTGACAGGCTTAACTTTTGAGAGAAGTTTGGTTTAAAACATGTGTCTTTCTCTCAGCACCAGTTATAAAGATGATGAACTGGATGACTGTGGCTAGCTGGGTGACGCCAGTCAGTGTGCTGACACCTTTATCTGACATTGGGTTTTAAACTGACTTGCAAAACTAGTGATTTTAACCTTTTTCAGTTGCTCCTATTCTGATTCCTCAGCCATGACTTTGTTACGTCTGGAATCAATTATCCCAGAATATTCTTGGCTGATCTCCCACATTGCGGATGATACTAAGATTGCAGGAGTTGCGGAGTGATGAAGATTGTTAGAGAATACAACAGGATATAGATAGACTGCAAAATTGGGCAGAGAAATGGCAGATGGAATTTAACCGGACAAATGCGAGGTGTTGCATTTTGGTGGATCCAATTCAGGTGGAAGCCATAAAATAAATGGCAGCACCATCAGGAGCAGAGAGAGACAGAGAGATCTGGGCTTGCAGGTCCACAGATCCTTAAAAGTGGCAGCACAGGTGGAAATGGTGGTAAAGAAAGCATACGGCATGTTTGCCTTCATAGGACGGGGGTATCGAGTATAAAAGCTCAAAAATGATGTTACAATTATATAGAACGTTGGTTAGGCCACATTTGGAATACTATGTCCAATTCTGGTCACCGCACTACCAGAAAGACGTGGAGGCTTTGGAGAGAGTACAGAAAACGTTTACCAGGATGTTGCCTGGTATGGAGGGTATTAGCTATGAGGAGAGATTGAATAAACTGGGATTGTTCTCCCGCGAGAGATGAAATGAAATGAAATGAAAATCGCTTATTGTCACAAGTAGGCTTCAAATGAAGTTACTGTGAAAAGCCCCTAGTCACTACATTCCGGCGCCTGTTTGGGGAGGCTGTTACGGGAATCGAACCGTGCTGCTGGCCTGCCTTGGTCTGCTTTCAAAGCCAGTGATTTAGCCCTGTGCTAAACAACAGCCCCTATGGAGACGGAGGCTGAGGAGCGACCTGATAGAAGTTTATAAAATTATGAGGGGTATAGATAGGGTGAACAGTTGGACACTTTTTCCCAGGGCGGAAATGACAATGACAAGGGGGCACAAGTTCAAGGTGAGGGGGGACAGGTTCAGTGGAGATGTGCGGGGGGGGAAGTTTTTTACACAGAGGGTTGTGGTGGCCTGGAATGCATGGCCCAGTGAGGTGGTTGAGGCAGATACGTTAGCGACCTTTAAAACTTATGTGGATAGACACATGAACAGACGAGGTACAGAAGGATACAGGCAGTTGTCTAGATAGGACACGTGATCGGCGCAGGCTTGGAGGGCCGAAGGGCCTGTACCTGTGCTGTATTGTTCTTTGTTCTTTTATTCTACCATCTGTAAACCCATCCAAAACCCAGGTGCCTGTGTCTAAACTTGCAGCAAGTCCCATTCCCCTGTGTGTTCACTGATCTACATTGGCTCCCAGTCAAGCTACATCTTCATTTTACATTTCTCATCCTTGTTAACACCCCTCCATGGCTATAATCCCTCCAACTAATACAGTAATAATGAACAACTTCATTTTACATAGAAACTGGGTAAACTATAGCGTGTAGGGGATGGGTTTCTGGAGCAAGATATTGAGGAACCAACTATGGATCGGGCTATTTTAGATTTAGTATTACAAAGATACAAAATAAGAGGAGGAGTAGTCCATTCGGCCCCTCGATCCTGTTCCGTATTCCATACGATTATGGCTGATCAGTTTGTGTTTCGAGTTCCACATCCCCACCCACCCGAGTACCTTTGCGAACAACAATTCATTTACCCATTGGGAAAAAGCATGAAAAGATTTGAAGGTAAACCGGCAGTGACTGGTATTCAAAGAACTCTTACACGTCTTAAGCAAATATACATTCCTGAAGACACACAAACCCAACAGGAACCGTAAATCAACCGTGGCTAACATCGATCGAAGGAAGTGGCTCACCCACTTTCCCCGAAAATGGTGAAGCCGAGGATTGGGAGCAATTTACAATCCAGCAAAGGACTATGATGAAGGAAAGGAAAAGAGAACAGGAATGCAAACAATCGAGAAACATACATTTATACAAACGAAAAGAAAATGAGGAACTGCAAGAAATTAGTATTAAAAAAAGTAGTATTCGCAAAAATAATTGGATTAGAACATAAGCAGGGCAAGAGTTATATCTGGGGGAAAGGTAATTATGATGCGATGAGGCAAGACTTAGGATGCATCGGATGGAGAGGAAAACTGCAGGGGATGGGCACAATGGAAATGTGGAGCTTGTTCAAGGAACAGCTACTGCGTGTCCTTGATAAGTATGTACCTATCAGGCAGGGAGGAAGTGGTCGAGCAAGGGAACCGTGGTTTACTAAAGCAGTCGAAACACTTGTCAAGAGGAAGAAGGAGGCTTATGTAAAGATGAGACATGAAGGTTCAGTTAGGGCGCTCGAGAGTTACAAGTTAGCTAGGAAGGACAGAAAGAGAGAGCTAAGAAGAGCCAGGAGGGGACATGAGAAGTCTTTGGCAGGTCGGATCAAGGATAACCCTAAAGCTTTCTATAGATATGTCAGGAATAGAAGAATGACTAGGGTAAGAGTAGGGCCAGTCAAGGACAGTAGTGGGAAGTTGTGCTTGGAGTCCGAGGAGATAGGAGAGGTGCTAAATGAATATTTTTTGTCCGTATTCACACAGGAAGAAGACAATGTTGTCAAGGAGAATACTGAGATTCAGGCTACTAGACTAGAAGGGCTTGAGGTTCATAAGGAGGAGGTGTTAGCAATTCTGGAAAGTGTGAAAATAGATAAGTCACCTGGGCCGGATGGGATTTATCCTAGGATTCTCTGGGAAGCTAGGGAGGAGATTGCTGAGCCTTTGGCTTTGATCTTTAAGTCATCTTTGTCTAGAGGAATAGTGCCAGAAGACTGGAGGATAGCAAATGTTGTCCCCTTGTTTAAGAAGGGAAGTAGAAACAACCCCGGTAACTATAGACCAGTGAGCCTTACTTCTGTTGTGGGCAAAATCTTGGAAAGTTTTATAGGGGTTAGGATGTATAATCATCTGGAAAGGAATAATTTGATTAGAGATAGTCAACACGGTTTTGTGAAGGGTAGGTCGTGCCTCACAAACCTTATTGAGTTCTTTGAGAAGGTGACCAAACAGGTGGATGAGGGTAAAGCAGTTGATGTGGTGTATATGGATTTCAGTAAAGCGTTTGATAAGGTTCCCCATGGTAGGCTACTGCAGAAAATAGGGAGGCATGGGATTCAGGGTGATTTAGCAGTTTGGATCAGAAATTGGCGAGATGGAAGAAGACAAAGGGTGGTGGTTGATGGGAAATGTTCAGACTGGAGTCCAGTTACTAGTGGTGTGCCACAAGGATCTGTTTTGGGGCCACTGCTGTTTGTCATTTTTATAAATGACCTGGAGGAGGGCGTAGAAGGATGGGTGAGTAAATTTGCAGATGACACTAAAGGCGGTGGAGTTGTGGACAGTGCGGAAGGATGTTACAAGTTACAGAGGGACATAGATAAGCTGCAGCGCTGGGCTGAGAGGTGGCAAATGGAATTTAATGCAGAAAAGTGTGAGGTGATTCATTTTGGAAGGAATAACAGGAAGACAGAGTACTGGGCTAATGGTAAGATTCCTGGCAGTGTGGATGAGCAGAGAGATCTCGGTGTCCATGTACATAGATCCCTGAAAGTTGCCACCCAGGTTGAGAGGGTTGTTAAGAAGGCGTACGGTGTGTTAGCTTTTATTGGTAGAGGGATTGAGTTTAGGAGCCATGAGGTCATGTTGCAGCTATACAACACTCTGGTGCGGCCGCATTTGGAGTATTGCGTGCAATTCTGGTCGCCGCATTATAGGAAGGATGTGGAAGCATTGGAAAGGGTGCAGAGGAGATTTACCAGAATGTTGCCTGGTATGGAGGGAAGATAATATGAGGAAAGGCTGAGGGACTTGAGGCTGTTTTCGTTAGAGAGAAGAAGGTTAAGAGGTGACTTAATTGAGGCATACAAGATGATCAGAGGTTTGGATAGGGTGGACAGTGAGATCCTTTTTCCTCGGATGGTGATGTCTAGCACGAGGGGACATACCTTTAAATTGAGGGGAGATAGATATAGGACAGATGTCAGAGGTAGGTTCTTTGCTCAGAGAGTAGTAAGGGTGTGGAATGTCCTGCCTGCAACAGTAGTTGGACATGGATGATAATGGCATAGTGTAGGTTAGATGGCTTTTGTTTCGGTGCAACATCGTGGGCCGAAGGGCCTGTACTGCGCTGTATCGTTCTAGTAGTGGACTCGCCAACACTAAGGGCATTCAAATGGTCATTGGATAGACATATGGACAATAAGGGAATAGTGTCGATGGGCTTTAGAGTGGTTTCACAGGTCAGCGCAACATCAAGGGCCGAAGGGCCTGTACTGCTGTACTGCGCTGTAATGTTCTATAAGAACTAGGAGCAGGAGTAGGCCATCTTGCCCCTCGAGCCTGCTCCACCATTCAATGAGATCATGGCTGATCTTTTGTGGACTCAGCTCCACTTTCCGGCCCGAACACCATAACCCTTAATCCCTCTATTCTTCAAAAAACTCTCTATCTTTATCTTAAAAACATTTAATGAAGGAGCCTCAACTGCTTCACTGGGCAAGGAATTCCATAGATTCACAACCCTTTGGGTGAAGAAGTTCCTCCTAAACTCAGTCCTAAATCTACTTCCCCTTATTTCGAGGCTATGCCCCCTAGTTCTGCTTTCACCCGCCAGTGAAAACAACCTGCCCGCATCTATCCTATCTATTCCCTTCATAATCTTATATGTTTCTATAAGATCCCCCCGCATCCTTCTAAACTCCAATGAGTACAGTCCCAGTCGACTCAACCTCTCGTCATAATCTAATCCCCTCAACTCTGGGATCAACCTAGTGAATCTCCTTTGCACTCCCTCCAGTGCCAATATGTCCTTTCTCAGGTAAGGAGACCAAAACTGAACACAATACTCCAGATGTGGCCTCACCAACACCGTATACAATTGCAGCATAACCTCACTAGTCTTGAACTCCATCCCTCAGCAATGAAAGACAAAACTCAATTAGCCTTCTTAATCACCTGTTGCACCTGCACACCAACTTTTTGCGACTCGTGCACCAGCACACCCAGGTCCCTCTGCACAGCAGCATGTTTTAACATCTTACCGTTTAAATAATAATCCATTCTGCTGTTATTCCTCCCAAAATGGATAGCCTCACACTTGGCAACATTGAATTCCATCTGCCAGACCCTAGCCCATTCACCTAACCTATCCAAATCCTTCTGCAGACTTCCGGTATCCTCTGCACTTTTTGCTTTACCACTCATCTTAGTGTCGTCTGCAAACTTTGACACATTGCACTTGGTCCCCAACTCCAAATCGTCTATGTAAATTGTGAACAACTGCGGGCCCAACACTGATCCTTGAGGGACCCCACTAGTTACAGGTTGCCAACCAGAGAAACAACCATTTATCCCCACTCTCTGCTTTCTGTTAGTTAACCAATCCTCTACCCATGCTACCACTTTACCCTCAATGCCATGCATCTTTAGTTTATGCAGCAACCTTTTGTGTGGCACCTTGTCAAAAGCTTTCTGGAAATCCAGATATACCACACCCATTGGCTCCCCGTTATCTATGGCACTGGTAACGTCCTCAAAAAATTCTACCAAATTAGTCAGACACGACCTACCCTTTGTGAACCCATGCTGCGTCTGCCCAATGGGACAATTTCCCTCCAGGTGCCCCGCTATTTCCTCCTTAATGATAGATTCCAGCATTTTCCCTACAACCAAAGTTAAGCTTACCGGCCTATAATTACCCGGCCTGTAATCTCCTTTGTTTAAGCACAAAACACTAGTGTTTGATTTTACCTTCTCACCCTCCATCTGTATTTTAAATTCCACCATATTGTGATCGCTCCTTCCAAGAGGATCGCTCACTATGAGATCATTAATCAATCCTGTCTCATTACACAGGACCAGATCTAGGACCGCTTGTTCCCTCGTAGATTCCATTACATACTGTTCCAGGAAACTATCGCGGATACATTCTATAAACTCCTCCTCAAGGCTGCCTTGACCGACCTGGTTAAACCAATCGACATGTAGATTAAAATCCCCTCTGATAATTGCTGTACCATTTCTTCAATCTTATCCCTTACTATTGCCGGATGTCATCCTTAAATAACAGAGCTACACCACCTCCCTTACCATTCACTCTGTCCTTCCGAATAGTTTGATACCCTTGGATATTTAACTACCAGTCATGACCATCCTTTAACCATGTTTCAGTAATGGCCACTAAATCATAGTCATTCACGATGATTTGCGCCATCAACTCATTTACCTTATTCCGAATACTACGAGCATTCAGGTAAAGTACACTTATGTTGGCTTTTATACTTCTGTTCTGAATCTTAACACCTCGATCAGTAACCTCTCCTAAGTTATTTTTCCTCTTAACATTTCTCCTAATTTTCCTTGTCGTTGAACCCATATCTTCATGTAACAACCTGCCGCGTCGCTTACCATTAATGTTTTTACTTCCCGTTTTATTCCTTCCAGTATTACTGGGCCTATTCACTGAGCTCCCCTCACACTGTACCTTGTACTGTCGCCCTTTTTGATTTTTGACTATGGCTTCTCTGCCTTACACTTTCCCCCTTACTGCCTTTTATTTCTGTCCCTGTTTTACGACCTTCCAACTTCCTGCATCAGTTCCCATCCCCCTGCACACGAGTATAAACACTCCCCGACCACTCTAGCAAATAGCCCCACGAGGATATCAGTTCCAGTCCTGTCCAGGTGTAACCCGTCCAGTTTGTACAGGTCCCACTTCCCCCAGAACCGGTCCCAATGCCCCAGGAATCTGAAACCCTCCCCCTGACACCATCCTTCAGCTGGATGGGAGACTCGGAGAGACATTTTGAGAAAGAGAGCTGAGGTCTGATCTGGCAAACATTTGTTTTGACCACAAGTAAAGATAATTCTCTTCCAGTAGATAGTTCTAAAAAGAGTAATAATAGTTAGAGCAGAGCGGTCTTGTCTGAAGCTAAGGAAGAGGCTGAAAAAACCCAGTTCAAGCAGCTATTTGAAGATATTCAGCCAGAGTCTGAAGGGGTTCTAACAAGAGCCACAAACCTGTTGTGTAAATCAAGTATTACTCTATCCCTTGAAGCAAGTATTACTCTCTCCCCTGAAGCAAGTATTACTCTCTCCCCTGAAGCAAGTATTACTCTCTCCGCTAAAACAAGTATTACTCTCTCCCCTGAAGCAAGTATTACTCTCTCCGCTGAAGCAAGTATTACTCTATCCCCTGAAGCAAGTATTACTCTATCCCCTGAAGCAAGTATTACTCTCTCCCCTGAAGCAAGTATTACTCTCTCCCCTGAAGCAAGTATTACTCTCTCCCCTGAAACAAGTATTACTCTCTCCCCTGAAGCAAGTATTACTCTCTCCCCTGAAGCAAGTATTACTCTCTCCCCTGAAGCAAGTATTACTCTCTCCCCTGAAGCAAGTATTACTCTCTCCGCTAAAGCAAGTATTACTCTCTCCCCTGAAGCAAGTATTACTCTCTCCGCTGAAGCAAGTATTACTCTATCCCCTGAAGCAAGTATTACTCTCTCCCCTGAAGCAAGTATTACTCTCTCCCCTGAAGCAAGTATTACTCTCTCCCCTGAAGCAAGTATTACTCTCCCCCCTGAAGCAAGTATTACTCTCTCCCTTGAAGCAAGTATTACTCTATCCCCTGAAGCAAGTATTACTCTCTCCCCTGAAGCAAGTATTACTCTCTCCCCTGAAGCAAGTATTACTCTCTCACCTGAAGCAAGTATTACTCTCTCCCCTGAAGCAAGTATTACTCTCTCCCCTGAAGCAAGTATTACTCTCTCCCCTGAAGCAAGTATTACTCTCTCCCCTGAAGCAAGTATTACTCTCTCCCCTGAAGCAAGTATTACTCTCTCCCCTGAAGCAAGTATTACTCTCTCCCCTGAAGCAAGTATTACTCTCTCCCCTGAAGCAAGTATTACTTTCTATCCCTGAAGCAAGTATTACTCTCTCCGCTGAAGCAAGTATTACTCTCTCCCCTGAAGCAAGTATTACTCTCTCCCCTGAAGCAAGTATTACTTTCTCCGCTGAAGCAAGTATTACTCTCTCCCCTGAAGCAAGTATTACACTCTCCCCTGAAGCAAGTATTACTTTCTCCCCTGAAGCAAGTATTACTTTCTCCCCTGAAGCAAATATTACTTTCTCCCCTGAAGCAAGTATTACTCTATCCCCTGAAGCAAGTATTACTCTCTCCCCTGAAGCAAGTATTACTCTATCCCCTGAAGCAAGTATTACTTTCTCCCCTGAAGCAAGTATTACTCTCTCCCCTGAAGCAAGTATTACTCTCTCCCCTGAAGCAAGTATTACTCTCTCCCCTGAAACAAGTATTACTCTCTCCCCTGAAGCAAGTATTACTCTCTCCCCTGAAGCAAGTATTACTCTATCCCTTGAAGCAAGTATTACTCTCTCCCCTGAAGCAAGTATTACTCTCTCCGCTAAAGCAAGTATTACTCTCTCCCCTGAAGCAAGTATTACTCTCTCCCCTGAAGCAAGTATTACTCTCTCCCCTGAAGCAAGTATTACTCTCTCCCCTGAAGCAAGTATTACTCTCTCCCCTGAAGCAAGTATTACTCTCTCCCCTGAAGCAAGTATTACTCTCTCCCCTGAAGCAAGGATTACTCTCTCACCTGATGCAAGTATTACTCTCTCCCCTGAAGCAAGTATTACTCTCTCCGCTGAAGCAAGTATTACTCTATCCCCTGAAGCAAGTATTACTCTCTCCCCTGAAGCAAGTATTACTCTCTCCCCTGAAGCAAGTATTACTCTCTCCCCTGAAGCAAGTATTACTCTCTCCCCTGAAGCAAGTATTACTCTCTCCCTTGAAGCAAGTATTACTCTATCCCCTGAAGCAAGTATTACTCTCTCCCCTGAAGCAAGTATTACTCTCTCCCCTGAAGCAAGTATTACTCTCTCCCCTGAAGCAAGTATTACTCTCTCCCCTGAAGCAAGTATTACTCTCTCCCCTGAAGCAAGTATTACTCTATCCCTTGAAGCAAGTATTACTCTCTCCCCTGAAGCAAGTATTACTCTCTCCCCTGAAGCAAGTATTACTCTCTCCCCTGAAGCAAGTATTACTCTCTCCCCTGAAGCAAGTATTACTTTCTCCCCTGAAGCAAGTATTACTCTATCCCCTGAAGCAAGTATTACTCTCTCCCCTGAAGCAAGTATTACTCTCTCCCCTGAAGCAAGTATTACTCTCTCCCCTGAAGCAAGTATTACTCTCTCCCCTGAAGCAAGTATTACTCTCTCCCCTGAAGCAAGTATTACTCTCTCCCCTGAAGCAAGTATTACTCTCTCCCCTGAAGCAAGTATTACTCTCTCCCCTGAAGCAAGTATTACTCTCGCCCCTGAAGCAAGTATTACTCTCGCCTCTGAAGCAGGTATTACTCTCTCCCCTGAAGCAAGTATTACTCTCTCCCCTGAAGCAAGTATTACTCTCTCCCCTGAAGCAAGTATTACTCTCTCCCCTGAAGCAAGTATTACTCTCTCCCCTGAAGCAAGTATTACTCTCTCCCCTGAAGCAAGTATTACTCTCTCCCCTGAAGCAAGTATTACTCTCTCCCCTGAAGCAAGTATTACTCTCTCCCCTGAAGCAAGTATTACTCTCTCCCCTGAAGCAAGTATTACTCTCTCCCCTGAAGCAAGTATTACTCTCTCCCCTGAAGCAAGTATTACTCTCTCCCCTGAAGCAAGTATTACTCTCTCCCCTGAAGCAAGTATTACTCTCTCCCCTGAAGCAAGTATTACTCTCTCCCCTGAAGCAAGTATTACTCTCTCCCCTGAAGCAAGTATTACTCTCTCCCCTGAAGCAAGTATTACTCTCTCCCCTGAAGCAAGTATTACTCTCTCCCCTGAAGCAAGTATTACTCTCTCCCCTGAAGCAAGTATTACTCTCTCCCCTGAAGCAAGTATTACTTTCTCCCCTGAAGCAAGTATTACTCTATCCCCTGAAGCAAGTATTACTCTCTCCCCTGAAGCAAGTATTACTCTCTCCCCTGAAGCAAGTATTACTCTCTCCCCTGAAGCAAGTATTACTCTCTCCCCTGAAGCAAGTATTACTCTCTCCCCTGAAGCAAGTATTACTCTCTCCCCTGAAGCAAGTATTACTCTCTCCCCTGAAGCAAGTATTACTCTCTCCCCTGAAGCAAGTATTACTCTCTCCCCTGAAGCAAGTATTACTCTCTCCCCTGAAGCAAGTATTACTCTATCCCCTGAAGCAAGTATTACTCTCTCCCCTGAAGCAAGTATTACTCTCGCCCCTGAAGCAAGTATTACTCTCGCCCCTGAAGCAAGTATTACTCTCTCCCCTGAAGCAAGTATTACTCTCTCCCCTGAAGCAAGTATTACTCTCTCCCCTGAAGCAAGTATTACTCTCTCCCCTGAAGCAAGTATTACTCTCTCCCCTGAAGCAAGTATTACTCTCTCCCCTGAAGCAAGTATTACTCTCTCCCCTGAAGCAAGTATTACTCTCTCCCCTGAAGCAAGTATTACTCTCTCCCCTGAAGCAAGTATTACTCTCTCCCCTGAAGCAAGTATTACTCTCTCCCCTGAAGCAAGTATTACTCTCTCCCCTGAAGCAAGTATTACTCTCTCCCCTGAAGCAAGTATTACTCTCTCCCCTGAAGCAAGTATTACTCTCTCCCCTGAAGCAAGTATTACTCTCTCCCCTGAAGCAAGTATTACTCTCTCCCCTGAAGCAAGTATTACTCTCTCCCCTGAAGCAAGTATTACTCTCTCCCCTGAAGCAAGTATTACTCTCTCCCCTGAAGCAAGTATTACTCTCTCCCCTGAAGCAAGTATTACTCTCTCCCCGGCTGAATTTCAGATAGATTGTGAGCTGTATGTTTCTTTTCTTGCTGTTTAATAGGGAATGGAGCAGGATGGTTATGGGGTAATTTAAACTGTTCTTTTCAGGTGTAAAGTTAATGAATTTAATCTGTATTCATAATAAAGTTTTGCTTTTTATACCAAATCCCTAATTCTTCACTCCTGGAGTGAATCATTCTTTGCACACACACTTACAAAATATTGGTGTTTCGGTCCAATGTCGCAGCCGCTGTTGGGGTCTGGGATTGTAATAGCTGCTGTTCCAGTTTGTGTGGGTCTGGTTTCAATAGCCTGCAGAGCTAATGCTTCCTGATAGTAGCACTGCTGGACTGTCAAGGTTCTGTTTAGGACTGTCAACAGCAAGAGATGATGGTGTAACTTAGTTCTGAACTTCACTTATTTGAAATATATTATGGGTTTAATTTATCTTTATCTTTAATGTTAATTAGAGGAATTAGCAGCTGCTTTTTTGGATTCTATAACTTCAGTTTCTCTACTTGGGCATTTCTTGAACTTTAGGGATTTTACTGGAAGCTCTCAGGCCCGAGTTTGCCGAGCTGAGTTCAGGATGAGGGGAGGGGGGGGCAAATTGGACTTATTGTGAGGTGAGAAATTCTGGCGCCTGTCTTTTAATAACTGATGTTTTTGTTTGTTTCTCTCGAACCCTCCTGCAGACTGAAGAAACACTGACATCCACACCTCAGTGTCACAGCTAAACATTGAACAGTTGTTGTGTTTGATCCATGTTGCACAGCCCTGGAGATGGGCAGTAGGAATATGAAATCCTGTGCAGTCGGCAGCATCTGTGATCGTATTCCAATCTCAGGACTCGCTAAACTTCAACATGTTTGAACCTGCTGCCTGGACCATGTTTTTTGGAGGCAAATTCAATGTGCCTTCTATCTCGTTTTTATGAAGACAATCAATTTATGAAGATATTTGATTATTTGCTTACTTCTGATCTCAGAGGTATTAACGTGGTTGCAGTTTAATTTAAATATATTTATTTGGGGACAGGGGGGGGATTTAATTCATGTGGGATTTGGTAAGCATCTCGATTTTAGTTCTCTGCTTGTCAGTCGCTTACAGAATGACCGTATCAGAGACCTGGTAAAGGACGCAAGGGCCCAGCAAAGACGGTGAGTGAAGGAGCTTGTGCTGCAATGGGAGCATTTGTGTGACCAAATACGGAAGGGTCAAAGGTGAGACTTGTGTGTCTCGTTCTGGCTGGTGAAATGCAATCTCGCCCTCTGTGTTTATGTTATTTCCTGATTGTAACATTCATATTTGGGATGGGACTGTAATTTTTGAAATCTCAACAGGTGGCATGAATCTGATTCATCCCCTTCCTGAAGCACTGACCCACTTCTACAACCCTCGTGTTCATTCATTTTATGTTTGTACTTTTTGATATTCAGAATCACCCAGTGTGTCAGCTGTTACCCGATTCACTGCCTGTGAAACATCATTTCCTAACTGTGCAATCAGAGAACAGATTATAACAAGTTGCGAGTTTGAGATTTTTACTCTGAGTTGAGGGTAGGTGCACCAAATATCTGTAATAAATCATCCGGCTTCTCTGTAGCCATGCAGTTATCATGGGAATTTCCCCGTTATCTCAAGTCAGAGTCCAGACTGACACTAGTGGAATGGAGTGAGAATTTCACTCTGCTTCACTGCAGAGTCACTTAGGGGTTTAAACATCTGATTCACACTACAGAAAACATGTCAGTGTGAAGACAAGGCTATCCCATATCAAACCTGGAGTGTGACTTTACTGATAAACACCTACTGAAGAGCAGACAGTTCAATGTTCAAATGTAGAGGTAGTGGACGGGTGGTATTATAGTTTGTCAAACGCTGACCAACCTTTGACAGTCTCCATGAGAACCTGAGGCTCCGATTAAATGTTTTTAAAAAACATTAAATTGTTCTTTTAGGCTGAACCCTTTAATGTGACTTGGTGCCTGAGCTCGAGGTGTGCAGTTTATTTCTGACGGTAACTGCTCAGATTGATGGGCAGGTTTACAATGTTCTGCACAGCACGTGTCGAATTCTGGGTCTGACAGAAACAGAAACCACATGGTAACTGGGAAGCAAAGTGTGGAGGTTGGAGAGGAAATTAAGTTTCTCGTGTTCAGAATTTCTGACGAGACAATTGGGTTTCTGGAAAGAATTATTGGATAAACAAGAATTTTAGCCATGACATAAAATGTCAGAAATAAATAGAATGAATTGTTTGAAGAGGGAATGTTGTCAATGGAAAAAGTCCATTCTTTCCACAACTGTAACAAAAGAAGGGTTAGCTGAGCAGGGCGCTGGGAAATGTTTACTAAAATATTCAGCAATGCAGCACTAGCTTGTTAATAGACCATCAGCCTCGATCAAGTATTTTCTGACTCAAAAAGAATGCTACCAATGAACCAAACTGCTGCTTGATTAGAGACTGATATATTTTACCCTGGATTGGATTGGATTGGTTTATTGTCACGTGTACCGAGGTACAGTGAAAAGTATTTTTCTGCGAGCAGCTCAACAGATGATTAAGTACATGGGAAGAAAATACATAATATAATTGTATCACGCTGAGCAGGTTGTTCTCAAATTGTAAATCACTCGGTAGAATATTCAAACATATTGCACTAGACGGGTAATTCTCAGTGATATCACACTGGATGGATGAGTTATTTTCGTAGTTATTGCACTAAACATATTGCACAAGCAGATATTGAACTGAATTGCACTGACCAAGTTATCCTAGCAAATGTCACAGTGTGAGAGTTATATTCCAGTGTAGACTACACAGAGAATTATATCCAGTGTAGACTGCACTTAGTGAGTTATATTCCAGGGTACACTGCACTGTGAGAGTTATATTCCAGTGTAGACTGCACTTAGTGAGTTATATTCCAGGGTACACTGCACTGTGAGAGTTATATTCCAGGGTAGACTGCACTGTGTGAGTTATATTCCAGGGTAGACTGCACTGTGTGAGTTATATTCCAGGGTAGACTGCACTGTGAGAGTTATATTCCAGGGTAGACTGCACTGTGTGAGTTATATTCCAGGGTAGACTGCACTGTGTGAGTTATATTCCAGGGTAGACTGCACTGTGAGAGTTATATTCCAGGGTAGACTGCACTGTGTGAGTTATATTCCAGTGTAGACTGCACTGAGAGTTATATTCCAGGGTAGACTGCACTGTGAGAGTTATATTCCAGGGTAGACTGCACTGTGAGAGTTATATTCCAGTGTAGACTGCACTGTGAGAGTTATATTCCAGGGTAGACTGCACTGTGTGAGTTATATTCCAGGGTAGACTGCACTGTGAGAGTTATATTCCAGGGTAGACTGCACTGAGTGAGTTATATTCCAGTGTAGACTGCACTGTGTGAGTTATATTCCAGGGTAGACTGCACTGAGTGAGTTATATTCCAGGGTAGACTGCACAGAGTGAGTTATATTCCAGGGTAGACTGCACTGTGTGAGTTATATTCCAGGGTAGACTGCACAGAGTGAGTTATATTCCAGGGTAGACTGCACTGTGTGAGTTATATTCCAGGGTAGACTGCACTGTGAGAGTTATATTCCAGGGTAGACTGCACTGTGTGAGTTATATTCCAGGGTAGACTGCACAGAGTGAGTTCTTTTCCAGTGTAGACTGCACTGTGAGAGTTATATTCCAGGGTAGACTGCACTGTGAGAGTTATATTCCAGGGTAGACTGCACTGTGTGAGTTATATTCCAGGGTAGACTGCACTGTGAGAGTTCTTTTCCAAGGTAGACTGCACTGTGAGAGTTATATTCCAGGGTAGACTGCACTGTGAGAGTTATATTCCAGGGTAGACTGCACTGTGAGAGTTATATTCCAGTGTAGACTGCACTGTGAGAGTTTTATTCCAGGGTAGACTGCACTGTGTGAGTTATATTCCAGTGTAGACTGCACTGTGAGAGTTTTATTCCAGGGTAGACTGCACTGTGTGAGTTATATTCCAGGGTAGACTGCACTGTGAGAGTTATATTCCAGGGTAGACTGCACTGTGTGAGTTATATTCCAGGGTAGACTGCACTGTGAGAGTTATATTCCAGTGTAGACTGCACTGTGAGAGTTTTATTCCAGGGTAGACTGCACTGTGTGAGTTATATTCCAGTGTAGACTGCACTGTGAGAGTTATATTCCAGGGTAGACTGCACTGTGTGAGTTATATTCCAGTGTAGACTGCACTGTGAGAGTTATATTCCAGTGTAGACTGCACTGTGTGAGTTATATTCCAGGGTAGACTGCACTGTGTGAGTTATATTCCAGGGTAGACTGCACTGTGAGAGTTATATTCCAGTGTAGACTGCACTGTGTGAGTTATATTCCAGGGTAGACTGCACTGTGAGAGTTATATTCCAGTGTAGACTGCACTGTGTGAGTTATATTCCAGGGTAGACTGCACTGTGTGAGTTATATTCCAGGGTAGACTGCACTGTGAGAGTTCTTTTCCAGGGTAGACTGCACTGTGTGAGTTATATTCCA
This sequence comes from Scyliorhinus torazame, assembly GCF_047496885.1. Classification (NCBI taxonomy): domain Eukaryota; kingdom Metazoa; phylum Chordata; class Chondrichthyes; order Carcharhiniformes; family Scyliorhinidae; genus Scyliorhinus; species Scyliorhinus torazame. The sequence goes on from NC_092714.1 coordinate 1,712,323, forward strand.
GTGTAGACTGCACTGTGAGAGTTATATTCCAGGGTAGACTGCACTGTGAGAGTTATATTCCAGTGTAGACTGCACTGTGTGAGTTATATTCCAGGGTAGACTGCACTGTGTGAGTTATATTCCAGTGTAGACTGCACTGTGAGAGTTATATTCCAGGGTAGACTGCACTGTGAGAGTTATATTCCAGGGTAGACTGCACTGTGAGAGTTCTTTTCCAAGGTAGACTGCACTGTGTGAGTTATATTCCAGTGTAGACTGCACTGTGAGAGTTATATTCCAGGGTAGACTGCACTGTGAGAGTTATATTCCAGTGTAGACTGCACTGTGTGAGTTATATTCCAGGGTAGACTGCACTGTGTGAGTTATATTCCAGTGTAGACTGCACTGTGAGAGTTATATTCCAGGGTAGACTGCACTGTGAGAGTTATATTCCAGGGTAGACTGCACTGTGAGAGTTATATTCCAGGGTAGACTGCACTGTGTGAGTTATATTCCAGGGTAGACTGCACTGTGAGAGTTATATTCCAGGGTAGACTGCACTGTGAGAGTTATATTCCAGGGTAGACTGCACTGTGTGAGTTATATTCCAGTGTAGACTGCACTGTGTGAGTTATATTCCAGGGTAGACTGCACTGTGAGAGTTATATTCCAGGGTAGACTGCACTGAGTGAGTTATATTCCAGTGTAGACTGCACTGTGAGAGTTATATTCCAGGGTAGACTGCACTGTGAGAGTTATATTCCAGGGTAGACTGCACTGTGAGAGTTATATTCCAGGGTAGACTGCACTGTGAGAGTTATATTCCAGGGTAGACTGCACTGTGTGAGTTATATTCCAGTGTAGACTGCACTGTGTGAGTTATATTCCAGGGTAGACTGCACTGTGAGAGTTATATTCCAGGGTAGACTGCACTGTGTGAGTTATATTCCAGGGTAGACTGCACTGTGAGAGTTATATTCCAGGGTAGACTGCACTGTGAGAGTTATATTCCAGGGTAGACTGCACTGTGAGAGTTATATTCCAGGGTAGACTGCACTGTGAGAGTTATATTCCAGGGTACACTGCACTGAGTGAGTTATATTCCAGGGTAGACTGCACTGTGAGAGTTATATTCCAGTGTAGACTGCACTGTGTGAGTTATATTCCAGGGTAGACTGCACTGTGTGAGTTATATTCCAGGGTAGACTGCACTGTGAGAGTTATATTCCAGTGTAGACTGCACTGTGAGAGTTATATTCCAGTGTAGACTGCACTGAGAGTTATATTCCAGGGTAGACTGCACTGTGAGAGTTATATTCCAGTGTAGACTGCACTGTGAGAGTTATATTCCAGGGTAGACTGCACTGTGAGAGTTATATTCCAGTGTAGACTGCACTGAGAGTTATATTCCAGTGTAGACTGCACTGTGAGAGTTATATTCCAGTGTAGACTGCACTGTGAGAGTTATATTCCAGTGTAGACTGCACTGAGAGTTATATTCCAGTGTAGACTGCACTGTGAGAGTTATATTCCAGTGTAGACTGCACTGAGAGTTATATTCCAGGGTAGACTGCACTGTGAGAGTTATATTCCAGTGTAGACTGCACTGTGAGAGTTATATTCCAGGGCAGACTGCACTGAGTGAGTTATATTCCAGTGTAGACTGCACTGTGAGAGTTATATTCCAGTGTAGACTGCACTGAGTTATATTCCAGTGTAGACTGCACTGTGTGAGTTATATTCCAGTGTAGACTGCACTGTGAGAGTTATATTCCAGTGTAGACTGCACTGAGAGAGTTATATTCCAGGGTAGACTGCACTGAGTTATATTCCAGTGTAGACTGCACTGTGTGAGTTATATTCCAGGGTAGACTGCACAGAGTGAGTTATATTCCAGGGTAGACTGCACTGTGAGAGTTATATTCCAGTGTAGACTGCACTGTGTGAGTTATATTCCAGGGTAGACTGCACAGAGTGAGTTATATTCCAGGGTAGACTGCACTGTGAGAGTTATATTCCAGTGTAGACTGCACTGTGAGAGTTATATTCCAGTGTAGACTGCACTGAGTTATATTCCAGTGTAGACTGCACTGTGTGAGTTATATTCCAGGGTAGACTGCACTGTGAGAGTTATATTCCAGTGTAGACTGCACTGAGTTATATTCCAGTGTAGACTGCACTGTGTGAGTTATATTCCAGGGTAGACTGCACAGAGTGAGTTATATTCCAGTGTAGACTGCACTGTGTGAGTTATATTCCAGGGTAGACTGCACTGTGAGTTATATTCCAGTGTAGACTGCACTGTGAGAGTTATATTCCAGTGTAGACTGCACTGAGTTATATTCCAGTGTAGACTGCACTGTGTGAGTTATATTCCAGGGTAGACTGCACAGAGTGAGTTATATTCCAGGGTAGACTGCACTGTGTGAGTTATATTCCAGGGTAGACTGCACTGTGAGAGTTATATTCCAGTGTAGACTGCACTGTGTGTGTTATATTCCAGTGTAGACTGCACTGTGTGAGTTATATTCCAGGGTAGACTGCACTGTGAGAGTTATATTCCAGTGTAGACTGCACTGTGAGAGTTATATTCCAGGGTACACTGCACTGTGAGAGTTATATTCCAGGGTAGACTGCACTGTGTGAGTTATATTCCAGGGTAGACTGCACTGTGAGAGTTATATTCCAGTGTAGACTGCACTGTGTGAGTTATATTCCAGTGTAGACTGCACTGTGTGAGTTATATTCCAGTGTAGACTGCACTGAGAGAGTTATATTCCAGGGTAGACTGCACTGTGACAGTTATATTCCAGGGTAGACTGCACTGTGAGAGTTATATTCCAGGGTAGACTGCACTGTGTGAGTTATATTCCAGGGTAGACTGCACTGTGTGAGTTATATTCCAGGGTAGACTGCACTGTGAGAGTTATATTCCAGGGTTGACTACACTGAGTTATATTCCAAGTTTAGCAGATTTTTTTATTACAGCAGTATAAATATGAGAGACTATCAGTTCAGAGAATAGTTCAAACATTGTCACCTTGTTGGAATTGAACAGAAGTGCTCAACATTAATAAAAATATTGTGATCAGTAATTCCAGATCTCAACTCCCTGGGCGCAATTCTCCCATCGGGAGACTAAGTCCCGACGCCGGAGTGAAAACCGGAGTGTTTCACTCCGGCGTCGGAGGCCGTTCCCAACCCCCT